>NC_062558.1:58384354-58693281 GCF_016906955.1 Phacochoerus africanus | reverse complement strand
TTCTTTCTTTTTTTTCCCTCCCTCCCTCCCTTCTTTCCTTCCTTCCTTCTTTTTTCTTCCTCTCTTTCTCTCTTTCTTTTTTGCTGTGACCAGGACATGCAGAAGTTCCTGGGCCAGGGATCAGACCCAAGCCACAGCAGTGACAGTGTTGAATCCTTAACTGCTAAGCCACCAGGGAATTCTTCTATTGTTTTTCTATTTTCTATTTTGTTTATCTTTGCTCTAATCTTATGTCCTTCCTTCTGCTAGCTTTATTTACTTTGTTTTTCTTTTTCTTTTCCTTAACTTTTTTTTTCTTTTGTCTTTTTAGGGCTGCACCTGCGGCATATGGAGGTTCCCAGGCTAAGGGTTGAATCAGAGCTGTAGCTCCTGGCCTACACCATAGCCACCGCAACATGGGATCTGAGCCATGTCTGTGACCTACTCTACAGCTCATGGCAATGCTGGATCCTTAACCAACTGAACAAGGCCAGGGATCAAACCTGCCTCCTCATGGATGCTAGTCAGATTCATTTCCACTGAGCCACAATGGGAACTCCATTTCCTTAACTTTTAAAGTAAGTTTTTGGTTTGAAATCTTTCTTCTTTTTTAATGTAAGCATTTAGCAATGCTTTCACTGTGTCCCATAAAATTTTAGTATGTTGTGTATTCATTTTCATTTCCTCTCTATTCTATGTCTTTATTAATCTTGTGATTTCTTTTTTATCAATTGGTTGTTTAAAAGTGTGTTGTTTAATTTGCACAAATTAGTAAATATTCCAGTTTTCCTTCTGTTACTGGTTTTTAACTTCATCTCATTACGGTCAGGAAAGATATTTTACTTTTTAAGTCTATTGAGTTTTAATTTGTGGCTTAACATATAGTCTGTTCTGGAAGATGTCCCATGTGTACTTGAGAAGAATGTGTATGCTTTTTTTGGTTGGGTAGAATGTTCTGTATATGTCTAGTTAGTTTATTATTGTTTAAGTCCTCCATCTCCTTACCTCTGTTTGCTTATTGTATTCATTATTAAGAGCAGGGTAGGGTATTGAAGCCTCCACTTATTGTGGTAGAACTGTCTATTTCTTCCTTCCATTTTGGCAGTTTTTGCTTTGTTTATTTTGATGGTCTTTTATTAGGTTCATAAATGTTTATAACTGTTATATCTTCTTACTGTATTGAAACTTTTATTAATAATGTCCTTCTTCGTCTCTTGTCACCTTTTTAAAAATTTAAAGTCTATTTTGTCTAATCTTAGAATAGCCACTTCTGCTCTCTTTTGGTTATTTTTTGAATGAAATATCTTTTTCCATCTTTTTGTTTCAGTCTATTTGTGTCTGGATCTAAAGTGAGTCTCTTGTAAATAGCAGTTATTTCATGTCCTTTTAATCCAGTCTGGACAGTTTAATCCTTTTAAATTTGAAATAATTACTGGGAGTTCCCATCTTCGCTCAGTGGTTAAGGAATCCGACTAGGAACCATGAGGTTGTAGGTTCAATCCCTGGCCTTGCTCAGTGGGTTAAGGATCCGGTGTTGCCGTGAGCTGTGGTGTAGGTTGCAGACACGGCTCGGATCCTGCGTTGCTGTGGCTCTGGCGTAGGCCGGTGGCTACAGCTCTGATTAGACCCCTAGCCTGGGAACCTCCATATGCTGCGGGAGCAGCCCCAGAAAAGGCAAAAAGACAAAAAAATAAAAAAAATTAGATAGTTACTGATTAGGAGAAACTTACTTTTGCCATTGTCTTATGTGTTTTCTATATGCCTCAGAGCTTTTTTTGTCCCCAATTTGCTACATTACTGTCTTCTTTTTGTTTAGTTGATTTTTTTGTGAAATGTTTAAATTTCCTTCTCTTTTTTGGTGTATATTCTATGTCTAATTTCTTTATGGTTACCATGGAGGTAACATTTAAAATCCTTAAGTATATAACACTTTAACTTAAATTTATAGTAGGTTAACTTCAATAAGGCACTCAAATTCTGTTCCTTTACAACTACATCCCCACCCCTTTTGGTTATTAATATCACAAAATTATATCAGTAGATGTGTCTACTTCCCAAAATAAACTAATAACATTTAAAAGATGCATTAGTCTCTTAAATTATGTAGAAAATAAGATTAGGAGTTAAAACCAAACTTACAGTAATCCTAACTTTTAGACTAATAATTTTTTCTAATGTATTAATTATTTCATGTATAGTAAATATTGAAAACAAAAGTAGATTTGCAAATCATTGTTGCAATAATACCAACTTTTATTATTGCCCAGGTATTTACCTCTGTTGAGATGTTTATTTCTCCATACAGCTTCTAGTTACTGCCTAGTGTCTTTCTATTTCACCTTGAAGGACACCCTTGAGCATTTCTGGCAAGGCCAGTTTAGGGGTAATGAACTTCCCCAGCTCTGTTTTTTGTTTGTTTCTTTTTTGTCAATTTGGTTGACAGTTTTTTTCTTTTAACAGTTTGAATATATCAGCCCACTGCCTTCTGGCCACCAGTTTCTGATGAGATTTCTGATTATCATCTTGTCGAGGATCCCTTTTATATTAAAAGTTCCTTCTCTTGCTGCTTTCAATAATCTCTCTTTGTCCCTTGGAGGTTGAATATAATGTGTTTTGGGTGCAGGTCTCTGAGTTCATCTCACCTGGAGTTTGTTGGGCTTCTTGGATGTTTACAATCATGACTTTCATGAAACTTGGGAATTTTTTTAACCATTATTTCTTCAACATGCTCTCTGTCAGTTCCTCTTTTCTCTTCTGGGACTCCCACAATGTGTATGTTGGTTCACTTGATGGTGTCCCATAGTTCTCTTAGGCTTTGTTCAGTTTTCTTAAGTATCTTTTTATTCTGTTCCTAAGATTTGATAATTTCCATTGTCCTCTCTTCAAGGCTGTTGATTCTTTCTTCTGCCTACTTGAATATGCCTTGGAATCCCTCTAGTGAATTTTTCATTTCAGTAATTGTACTTTTCAGCCCCAGAATTTCTTTTTGGGTTTTCTGTCTCTTTATTGATATTCCATTTTGCTCATACATCATCTTCTTGACACTGTCTGTGTTTATTTTTTTTTATGTAAAGTTTCTGCTCAAGTTCTTTGACCACTTTTTGATTGGGTTACGTTTTTAGTTAATGAGTTGTAGGAATTCCTTTAACAGATAAATGTATTTTGAATAATTTCACCCAGTCTGTGGGATGTGTTTTCGTTTTCCCCACTGGTGTCTTTAACCAGTAAGCTCCTTACTTTTAGTTCCCTCTTAGGTTAAGAAACTTCAATTTTTGAAGTTCTGTGTATCAGAAAAAAAAATTTTTATTCTTTATGGATATGCTTTGGGCATTTCAATTTAGAAGTCTTTGACTAGTAGTAGTGACAGTGGAAGTCATTGCCCCAGTGTCATACAGAAATTTGCTGTTAAAGATGGAATTAGTTGTAGGTCATTCATAGATGTCTTTTATTAGGTAAAGAAGTTCCTAGAATTCCCGTTGTGGCTCAGTGGTTAACAAATCTGACTAGGAACCATGAGGTTGTGGGTTGGATCCCTGGCCTTGCTCAGTGGTTTAAGGATCCGGCGTTACCATGAGCTATGGTGTGGGTCTCAGACAGCAGCTCGGATCCTGCGTTGCTGTGGCTCTGGTGTAGGCCAGTGGCCACAGCTCTTAGACCCCTAGCCTGGGAACCTCCATATGCCATGGGTACGGCCCTAGGAAAGACAAAAAAAAAAGAGAAGTTTCTAGTTTTGAAGAGTATCTAGTTTTCTAAGGGTTTTCCCCTGGGTTTTAAATTTTGCCAATACTTTTATTGCATTTACTAGTATGATCATGTTTTTTCCTCTTACTCTGTGGTTGTTATTTTTCACCATAATATCATAAATATATTCAGTGACTTTATAGCTATATTGGTTAACTTTATGATATAAAAAACCTGGCAGTTTGGGATGTTCAAGGTTTTATGATGCATTACCATTTTAAGTAATATTGGATTTGACTTACCATTTTTTTTGGGGGGGGGGGGGTCGAACCTGCAGCTTATGGAAGTTCCCAGGCTAGGGGTTGAATTGGAGCTGTAGTTGCTGGCCTACACCACAGCAATGCCAGATCTGAGCCACATCTGCAACTTACACTGCAGCTCATGGCAATGCCAGATCCTTAGCCCACTGAGTGAGGCCAGGGATTGAACCCACATTCATAAAAACTATTGATCTGGACCTTCTTTTTCTTGTAATGCTTTTTCCTGGCATTGCAGTCAAGGTAATTCTGGCCTCATAAAATGAGTTGGAAAGTAGTCACTCCTTTTTTAATTTTGAGAGATTTTGTGAAAGACTGGTATTATTTCTTTCTTAAATGTTTGTTAGAATTTATCAGTGAATCTCACTAGGACTAGAATTTCCTTTGTGAGAAGATTTTTTAATTACAAATTCAGTTTCATGTGTCAGCTTTAGCACTTGGTATCTCTCAAGTAAATCATCTATTTTTATCTAAGTTGTCAAACTTATATGATTTTGTTCATAATATTCCATTATTATTTTAAAGACATTTTTATTTTTGATCTTGGTAATTTGTGTCTTATCTATTTTTAAAAATTGATCTATGTAATTGTATATTATGCTCTTTCAAATAGCAAGTTTTTGGTTTTGTCGATCTTTATTGCTTCCTCATTTTGTATTTCAATGATTTCCTTATTACCTTTATTATTTTGTTCTTTTTACCTACTTTAGGTTTAATGTGTTCTTTTTTCCCAGCTTCCTAAAGTAGAAGATAAGATCATTAATTTGAAACCTTTCTTCTTTTCTAATGTAAGAATTTAAAATTATAAATTTCCCCTCGGGCAGTGATTTAACTGCATCTCATAAATTTTGATATGCCCTATTTTCTTTTTTTTCAGTTCAAAATGCTTTCTAATTTAATCTTTGACTTGTGGTCTGTGAAGAAATATTTTTGTTCGACTTCTAAATATTTATGATTTTCTAGGTATATTGTGTGTGTTGCCTTCTAACTTAATTCTGTTACAATTCTAGCACATACTCTCTATGATATGGACCCTTCTAAATGTATTGAAAATTTTTGTAACTCAGCATATGGCATATGTTCCATGTGCACTTGAAAAGAATGCATATACTGTTGTAGTTGTTGTAGTTGTTCTACAAATTTCAGTTAGGTCAAGTTGACCGATAGTATTGTTTAAATCTTCAGTACCCTTACTGACTAGTTGTTCTGTCAATGACCGAGAATGGAATGTTGAAATTTACAACTATTAATTGTAAAGTTTTCTATGCCTCTTTCCAGTTCTGCTGGGTTTCCTTTATGTATTTTGAAGCACTCTTATTATGCACAGTTCACATTTAGGATTGTTATGTGTTCCTGATTAATTGACTCTTTTATTTTTAGGAACAATTCCTTTTTATCTTTAGAAATACTTGTTTCTAAATATTTGTTCCAAGGCCTACATTTCCTGATTTTTAAATATACATGTTATCTTTCCTATGATTATAGTTTATATGGTCTACTTTTCCATCCTTTGACATTTAAAGTATCTGTGTATCTATATTTAAAATGTATTTATTTTTTACAGCATGTAGTTATGTCCTGATTTTTTACCCAGTCTGATATTCCTGCTTTTTATTGGCATGTTAGACCATGAATGTTTAATGTAAATATCAACATTCTTGCCTTAAATCTTGCTTATGTTTTATATTTTCCCATCTGTTCTATACTCCTTTTCCTATTTTTCTGCATTCTTTTGGATTCATTGGGTATTTCTCAGAGTTCCATTTATTGCTCTATGACTTACCTTTCCTTTCCTTTTATTTTAAGTTTTTGTAGCATTAGTATGTATTTTCAACTTATCATAATCTACATTCAAATGCTATTATGCCTCTTTATATATGATAAAAGAATTTCACAACCAGAGTACTTCTACTTCTTTTCTTCCTGCTCTCTTTGCCATACATTTTACTTCTCATTGTTCTTATTTTTACTTTAGCCAGCCAACTATCATTTGGAGATACTTAAAATAAGAAAAAGTCTTTTATTTATTACATATTTATTATTTTTAGTGGTACCCAGACCTTTGTATAGACCTTCATTTCTTTCTAGCGTCATTTTCCTTCTGCTTGAAGAACTTCCTTTAATATTTTTTGAAGAGCAAGTCTGCTGGATACCACTCTGTCAACTTTTGTTTTGCCTTAAAATATCTATGTTTACGAAATACCTTTTAAATTTACAGGGATATTTTTGCTATATATGTAATTTGCATTAACTTTTTTTTTCAGTAATTTAATGAAGCAGTATAGTTGTCTTCTGGCTTGCTGCATTTTTATGAGCATGCAGAAGTCATTCTTAGCTTTGTTCCCCTGTATACAAATGTGTCACTTTTTCTTTGGTGACATTTATGATTTTTCCCTTTTTTTTTTTGTCTTTTCAAGGGCCACACCCGTGGTATATGGAAGTTCCCAGGCTAGGGGTCAAATTGGAGCTGTAGCGCCGGCCTACATCACAGCCACAGCCACAGCAACGTCAGATCTGAGCCTTGTCTGCGACTTACACCACAGCTCATGGCAAAGCCAGATCCTTAACCCACTGAGCAAGGCCAGGGATTGAACCCGCAACCTCATGGTTCCTAGTCGGATTCGTTAGCCACTGAGCCACTACGGGAACTCCCAATGAATTTTCTCTTTATTATTGTTTTCACCTATTTGATTTTTATGTGGTTTCATAGATTTCAAAAATGTGGGGAAATTTCAGCCATTATTTTTTAAATAGTTTGTTTTCCATTCCTTCTTCTCCTTCTTGGGCACTAATTATACATATATTGCACTATTTTATAGTATTCTACAGGTAATGAAGAACTGTGTTGTTTTTTATTTTTCATCTCTTTACCTTTTGTAGTGCAATTTGATAATTTCTATTATTGTGTTTTCCAGTTCACCAACCTTTTCATCTGCAATTTCTAATTTGTTGTTAAATCTACCCAGTGATTTTTTTTTAATTTAAGATATTATAATTTTTCATATCTGAATTATTCATTTAGTTCTTTTTTTAGATCTTTCATCTCTTTCCCCATTAGGTTTGCTTTCCGTTAAATTATTGCATATGCTTATAATATAAACTTGAATGCTAATTCCATCATTCATGACATTTCTTGAGTTGTTTCAAATGACTAATTTTTCTTCCAGTTTTATTTCATTTTCCTACTTCCTGGCATGTCTGGCAATTTTTGATAGGAATTTTGATAGGATGCTGGACATTATTAGTGTGAATTTGATGAGCACTATTGTCTTCCTTTGAAAAAGTATTTAACTTTGTTGGGCAGTGAGTTTAGTTGCTTGGCAGGTGGGGAGGTAGTCAGCTTAATTTTTACAAGCCTTTTTTTTAATGCTTTGTTATTGCAATTCTAGCATAGTCCTTATTCTGGGAGTCGTTTTGAACTACTAGTAAGGTCTGACCTTCTGGGTTTCTATTCAGTGCTGGAGTTTTCCAAGATATCGTCACTGTGGCTGAGTGAAACTTATATTGCCACAACAAAGAGAATGTGCAGAACTATGCTTCATTGCCATGTTCTTGGCATAATTTGAGGTAGAATGGGAGAATTTTTAGACTGAGTAATTTGTTTCTACATTTGGGGCTCTTCCAGATCCCAAAATGTCTTGCTTGCCTACACTGTTATCTAAGGCTCACATGATTTCTCCGTGTCCTCCTAAAACCTTTTTATCTACGGCAGGCCTGCTTTTCTGTCTGCCACCCTCAAGAAAAGATGCTGCTCCAGCTCTTTGTTCAACTATAAAGGGCTTGGTTTTCTTCCGAATTCCATTCATCCAGTATCCCTGTGTCTAATGCTCTTTGTTAGAAGGTGTTAGAGAAGTATTATTTTTATCTTTCTGTGTTTTTCTTGTTACGTGGGCCAAAGATGCATGATTTTCCAAAGGTCTTCAAAATTCTCTTTTTAGGTTTTCACCTTAGTAATGGGTGTTAATCCATCATGGCTGAATAAATTACTTCATGAATGCAAATACATCCAAATGGAGGTGATGCATAATGGGCTACACTTACAACATTCTAATATATTTAATTTTATTTATTTATTTATTTTTCCTTTTAAAGCTGTACCTGCGGCATATGGAAATTCCCAGGCTAGGGGTAGAATCGGAGCTACAGCTGTCAGCCTATGCCACAGCCACAGCAACGAGGGTTCTGAGCCACATCTGCAACCTGTACCACAGCTTGTGGTAAGACTGGATCCTTGGGAATTTGGGATGAAAATGGTATAAAATTGGGTTGTGATGATCATTGTACAACTATGAATGTAATAAAATTCATTGAGTAATAAAAAATAATAAAATAACAAAAAACAAATTGCTGGATCCTTAACCCTCTGAGCAAGGCTGGGGATCAAACCCACATCCTTATGGAGACCGCATCAGGTTCTTAACACACGGAGCCATAATGGGAACTCCTGTTATAATATTTTAAAATTATTTTTTATCCTACCTCCCAATTTGTTTACAATATTTGTCTTAAAATCTAATCTATGCCCTTTGATATGAGTCATTTATTTTGTAGATTGATTTGAAAGGGAGTTAGATATAGTTATATATGTTTTTATATATGTCCATTTCTTATCCAATGTGTGTATAAACATATATATTCATGCATAAGTGCACGTATACACACAAAGATATGTTTAAAACCCATTGAAATTCTTCAAATGGAAGAAGATGTTAGAAAATTTTCTATCCAAAGAGAGTTGTTATAGGTGACACATACATTTTCTGCAATAAAATTACATAGCAATGAAAACATTTCAAAACATCCATTTTCAAGATGCTCTTTCCATATAGCAAATTTCTTTCAAAAAGAAGCAGTTACTTTCTCTCTTTTTGAAAAAATAACCCTTTTTTTCCCCTGAAGGGTAGATGTGTTTTGTTTTGTTTTCTGTATAAAATATTATCTGACCTGCAGTATTGCAACCATCTCCAAATTGATGGTGCTTGTTTAGAGCTGTCTCCACTATACTCTCTGTACCATGGCTTACCTAAAATAAACCTGGCCAGCACCCTTCCACCTCCTGTAAAAAACCTCCAGGGATTTGCATTTGGCTTCAGGAGGGATGCTAACCTCCTTAGCATGTGTAAAAGCCTTCACGGATACCCAAGATTATTTCCAAACGTTCCTAGTTATGCACCGTATGTTCTAGCCATCCTTCTTTTTCACAACTTCCTGAGTATGGAGCAACTTTCAGGTCTCTGCATATTTACATATATCATACTCCTTTGTCTGGAATATCCTTCTTCCTCTTTCTTTCTAAGATTCCACTCACCCCTTCCAGACCCAGTGTTAATGTCAGCTTTTCTGGGAAACCATCATGACTCTTAGGCTGATTTTTTTTTCCCCACCGTTGCAATGATTCTTTTGACTTCATTTAAAGTTGTATAGGAGTTCCCATCGTGGCTCAGTGGTTAACGAATCCGACTAGGAATCATGAGGTTGCGGGTTCGATCCCTGGCTCGCTCAGTGGGTTAAGCATCTGGTGTTGCCATGAGCTCTGGTATAGGTTGCAGACGTGGCTTGGATCTGGCGTTTGCTTGTGGCTCTGGCGAAGGCTGGCAGCAACAGCTCTGATTCGACCCCTAGCCTGGGAACCTCCATATGCCACGGGAGCGGCCCAAGGAATGGTGAAAAGACAAAAAAAAAAAAAGTTGCCTAATAAATACAGTGCTGTAATGATCTGCTGGCAAGACAAACCTGTTACCGCAGCTAGAAAGTGTGCAGCTTAAGTGGTCCAGCTCACCTTTGATCCCCTGCACCAATGATGACATCCAAAGAAAATATGTCACAGTCAATTTTTAAATGTTTTGCTTACATGTTTGTATTTCCTTTTTATTTTTTTATTTATATTTATTTATTTATTTATTTTTGTCTTGTTGTTGTTGTTGTTGCTATTTCTTGAGCCGCACCCGCGGCATATGGAGGTTCCCAGGCTAGGGGTTGAATCGGAGCTGTAGCCACCGGCCTACGCCAGAGCCACAGCAACGCGGGATCCGAGCCGCGTCTGCAACCTACACCACAGCTCACGGCAACGCTGGATCGTTAACCCACTGAGCAAGGGCAGGGACCGAACCCGCAACCTCATGGTTCCTAGTCGGATTCGTTAACCACTGCGCCACGACGGGAACTCCTGTATTTACCTTTTAAATTATAGTTGATTTACAGTATTATATCAATTTCTGCTGTACAGCACAGTGACTCAATATATATATTCTTTTCCTCATACTAGCATAAGGAAGCCAGAGGAAATCATATGAGACCAGGCCATTATCATTCCTGGATTCTTCCAGAAAGAGAACAATGATGGTTCTCATGTTTAGGCTGCAACTGCTTTTAGCCTGAGTAGCTCTGTTTTCAGGATTATGTATGATGATGAACTGCTAGAATTCAATAATGAGCAGTGAGATTAAGTGGTGACTGAGGATTAATTTAAACACACAGTCTGAAGTTACGCAAGGAAAAGATACTTTATTTTGCCAAAATTTGAAGTATTATTTATAGTGTTATCAGTGGTATAACTAGGAATAATAGATTAAAATTAAGAAAAGCCCATTTTCAGTGGAAGATAAGAAAAATTCTCTAGACAGTGAGACCTATTAGACTGTGAAATAGGCTTTCAAGTAAAGTGATGGAAACACGGTCCCTGGAGACATTCTAAATAAAGGGACAATGGACTCGAAAGTACTTGGCAGAGAAGAATTCTGCACTGATGGCTGGAGCAAGAGGGGGCTGGGAATTGGGCTGATGACCAGCCGTGGCCTGTAGAGAGGCTGCATGCTCGGAAGGGAGGAGGGGAGGCTGAGATCCTGGGGCTGCAGAGGACTTAGGAAGAGAGAAGCAAAGACAATGTCAGTGATGGAAGAGGAACATGAGGGTCAGAATTAACATGGTACGTAGACAGGTATTTTCAGGTTTGTGGGCAAGGCCAGCTAGAACCAGCATTGGCAATGGAAAAGAATTCTGGATAGAGAGAATAAATCTAGATCAAAGAGGAGCCTGATAGATGAGAAGCATTTAATCTGGATGGAGTGGGGAGCAAGGGCAGACCCCTAGACGGGGAACTAGCTGTGCGCAGTGGAATGACGCCTTCTGTGCAGTCTCTTGCCTTGGAAGGAAAGGGGGTGGAACAGGTGTGATTTGTTTCTGGTAGCCCAGGATCTGGCGGAGAATGAATATTTACTGAACATTTGTCGAATGGAGCAAAGAATGAATGGATAAGAATTACATAATCAAAGCATAGTTGTAAAGATTAGCTTGACAGTAGGGTGCAGGACCAGTTAGGAGAGAGAAACTGGAGTGAGGGCATCTGTCAAGAAACCTTGTAGAGCATGATACAGAACACCAACCTTCACACATGCTCAGGTGAGAAATACGTTCGTGTTGTGACTCAGCACACATGTACACGTACGTGTAAGAGCAATAGACAGAATAACAGTAAGTAGATATGGCTTGAACTTATGTTTTGTATTCTACTTAACTTCTTTCAATGCGCCCCAGGATACACTGCATTGATTCCATGACTAGCTGCTGCCAGGAGGTCACAACCTGTAGTTTGAAAAGCACCCATTCGGAGATAAATAATCAATTAATTAATCAAATGAGACCCAATAAGTAGGATATGTTTTTGAAAAGGACATAGTGAGGTCCAGCTTTTCTTATTTTCTTTCTTTCTTTTTTTCTTTTTTTTTTTTTTCTTTCTGGCCGCACCCTCAGCATATGGAAGTTCCTGGGCCGGAGATCAAATCTGAGCTGCAGCTGTGACCTGTACCACAGCTGCGACAACATCAGATCTTTAAGTCACTTTGCTGGGCTGGAAATCAAACCCATGCCTCGGCAGTAACCTGAGCCGCTGCAGAGACTACGCTGGATCCTTAACCCACTGTAACACAGCAGGAATTCCCAGCTTTTCTTAAAGTGGGAAATTTCTAGCAGCTGGCCAATTGGTCACACCAAAGAAATGCCATCCATATGGAGTAAAGGTATCATTACTTCAGACAAACCGTGAAAATCATCCGTTTAAGCCTGCCAGGGCCTTTACTATACTTATTTTCCTTCAAAACACACAAAATAAGAACATTTTTAAGAAATTTACTAGGGACTCTAGATGTGAGAGTTAGTTAAATACCCAGTAGATCATGGATTGTGGGGTTTTTTTTTTTCCCATTTTTAAACATTTTATTTAAGTATAGGTGATTTACAATGTTGTGTGGATTTCTACTACACAGAAAAGTGATTGAGTTCTACATGTTCACATAACCATTCTTTTTCAGATTCTTTACATAGAATATTTTCATGGAATATTAAGCAGAGGTCCCCATGCTATAAAGCAGGTCCCCATTAATCATCCCTCCCAATGGGTTGTTTTGATAACTCGCAATAATGTCAGTATACTGCAGAAATCACAAAATAAAAAGTTATTATTTTAATTTGGGGGGGGCAGAAAATATATTGTGAGCCTTCTAATCTAGGACAGAACCAGATTGAATTTAAGGGTTAACTATTAATCACACTAAACTTTTTATATTTCAGATTTTTTTTTTTCCTTTTCCCAATCTTTTACAGTTCCTTGCAGTCCAAATCTCTTGGATAAATATGGTTATAAATTGTTCTAGTTTTCTGCTGCTCTTCCCACTAGCAGACACAGAAAGCAATTTTGCCACCTTAGCTTCCAAATGGGCCTTCAGATCTAATTCTCCCTTCATTTCTTAATAGGTTTAAAATGATTCTCTCTGGCGTTGGCTTCTCTCCTGACACAACAGTAAAAGGGCATCTTACTTCCCTTTATCCCTCTAGCTGGCAGTAATATCTTCTTTTCATTTCTTGTCCTAATTGACATTGTTTATACTCCTTGGGATCCTTCATCCTTTTCCTTCCTGTGGTTTTGTAAGAAAACCACCTATGTTCACACCTCATTTATCTCAGGACATTCCCTTGGGAAGCCTCGCTGGCAGTCACTCCATCCTTTGGAAGGTTTTCTTCAATTTTGGCTTCCCCTCTGGGTCTTAATTATGCATTTCCAAAAATTCTTCAGCTTTGTCATAGACATATGGATGGCGGTGCAGTGGGGTTTCAATTAATGGATCCTCTAGGGAAGAAGACCTTTATAATCCACAGTGTTTGTATTTTTTTTTAAGGGTGAACAAAATAATTGTTATAATCCATAGAAAACAGAGTTGGTTTGTTTCGCAGGCTCAGTGGGGACAAGCCTTTACCATGCCCTTGAAGAAGCACAGAGTGAGAGTCTGAATCCTCATGTGGTAGAGACGAGAGAGCGTGGGTTCAGAGGTGGACACACTTGGATTTTCACACTATACCTGCCACTCATTTGCTCTGTGACTTTGTGCTGGCTACTTGGTCACTCTGAGCCTCGGTTTCTTCCTCTGTGAAATAAATGTAACGCTATTTACTTCATAGGATAAAGGATTAAATGAGACCACACTTCTTAGCACCTAGCACAGTGGTCCTCAGACCTGATGTGTATCATAATCATCTACAAATTAATAAAGAATACAGAAGCCCACAGGCATTGAGGTAGAAGATTCCTTGTCTTTTTACAAGATTCCCACGTGATTGTTAAACTCCCCAAAGCTTGAGAAACACTGGTCTAGCATATTGTCGGCAGTCAATAGACATTAGCCCTTTGTCCTATTTTCACATTCAGAATCACTGAAAAGTAATTGTAAGCAATTTAAAGGAAATTAATGTTAACTAACCTTGAGTTTCAAGGCCCAGAGATCTGGAGAAGAAAGGAGTTATACTGCAGATAAATCTATTTTATGTCTCCCAATTTGTAGTTTGGGCCAGACGGTTCAGCCTACGTTTGCAATTTTTGTCCTTTTAATGGTCAGCTTATACATATTGATAGGGAAGTATATTCTTGATCTTAACTTTTTTAACAAGTTTATTTTTATCACCTGCCTTTCATAGTTTGTACTTTTTACTACATTATCATTCATATTTAATAATATTTTTAGAGTATGGCCTCCTTTTTAATTTTTTAACATATCAAAATATCCTGTTATTTGTAGCTTTGCTAGGACTATCATTTTATTTTGTTTTTTTATTTTATATCCTGCATCATTCCACAAAGTATATGGACTTTTGGCTTCTTCTGAAGATGTGGAAATCTGAGAAGAGAGCAGCTCCCATTTTAACAACAAGAAAAAGTCAAATAGTCTACAAAATCATACCTTTTCTCAGATTTATCAGAAGGTTAGTCCCAGGGCAACCAACTGTCCAAAACTTAAGGAGAGACCGGCACTTCCAAGGAGTGATAGGTCAGAGTCCTGGTGTATCTATGGGAGAGGAAGAAGAAGCTTCCAGAGAATTAATTACAAACATTTCAGCTAAAAATTATAACAAACTGCTCAAGGTTGAGTACTGGCTTGTGTGAGAGTATAGCATCCCCAGGAGTCTCAGATCCCAGAGAAGTTCTCATCCACATATGGGCTGCACTGTGCACTCACAAGGCAGATTCAGGGTAGAGCAGGAGACCAGGGAAAGTTTCCCAACTCGGACAACCTTGGAAGAGAGAGGCAGCCACCCTTCTAGGAAAGGCATCAGGTGCCCCTTTTCTTTGTCCCCTTTTTCTCCTGATAGAACAAAACACTTGAGCCACGGTCCCCAGGACAACTCATCTGTGGAAAAGCAAAAGGACAAAAACTCTCTATACCTGGAGAAGAGGGAAGACACCATCATAGCCTCCAATTATCAGAAATCTCCTACCATTGGGGACGGTGCAGGAAACGCCCACATAGATATGCCAAGAATACAAGGCAGGTTGTGTGGCCCCAGGGAAGAGGGCCAAGACCATTAGAATTCTCCACCACTGAGATTCAGTGTCACAAGGCCTGTCTAGGACTGAAGATGAAGCAGGACAAAAGAGAACACCCCCACTCTATGACCAGCCTAGGAAAAGTCATTTAACAAGTAACAGCAATGTACTGCTGAGTAAGGAGAAAGAACCTAGACTTTCTCTCTGAGGTTCAGGCACACACCAGAAGCCTAAAGATGAGGGTGGAATGGGAACAGTGAGAAAAATCCTCCAGCAGCCCGAGCTCCATACTGAACATAAGATAATATATGAGGAATAAGGCAATACTAAAAGGTAATTTTTGTGATACACTTACAGAAATTATAATGACAAAGCCCATATCCATCTCAATGACTGACTAATTTATCTCAATTCCTATGATAAAGATCTAGCATAAAAAGAGGCATGTTCACTTGCAGGCATAAATACTATTTACCTCAGTGTCTCCTCTTACACAGATGATGCCTACCTTTTAACCAAAATTTACAAAATATACAAATAATCAAAAAAAATAAAACAACTCACTGTCCAGAGGCAAGCCAATCAATAAGAACCAGACTTAGAAATTAACGTGTTGATGAAAGATAATATGAGGAATAGAATGTCTATATATGTATGACTGGGTCAACTTGCTGTATAGCAGAAATTGGCACAACACTGTAAGTCAACTATAATAAATTTTTTTGAAAAGAAATTAACACGTTGAAATTATCATGCAGAATGTTAACAGTAACTCAGTAACAGTGATTAACATGGTAATTAATAAGATGAACAACATGCATGAAGAGGTGGAGAATTTCAGAACAGTGATGGAAACTATAAAAAAGCATGAAATGAAAATTTCAGAAATACAAAACAGAGTTAACAGAGATGGAGAGCACCTTGGGTGGACTTAATAAATCGACACAGACAAGGAAACAAGCAGTGTATTTAAAAGCAGGCAAATAGAAATGAGGCCAACTAAAAGAAAAAAAGAGTTTAAAAAAGGTACATCCAAGAGCTGTAGGATGATATTGGACAGTTTAACTATATATATACCTGGAATCTCAGGAGGAGAAGAGACAATGGTTGAGACTTTTCCAGAGCAAATGAAAGATAACAAATAATAAACCCAGAAAGCTTGGAGAAAGTAAAGCAGTATAAATTTAATACATACATATATTACACATGTACACACACACACCTCACCCAGCTAGCTAGGACATAGTCAACAAAAAACAAAAACTAAAGAAAAAATAAAATCGTGAAGGCAGCCAAAGAAAATAAAGATGTAATACACACACACAGAGGGACAAAGACGAGAATTACAGTAAACTTAACGAGAAACCATGCAAACCAGAAGGCAATGGAATGACATTTTTTAAATACCAAAAGGAAAACCTGTCAACACAGAACATGTATCCAGTAGAAAATACGCTTTAAAAACTAAGAAAAAATAAAGATGTTTTCAGACAAACAAAACCTGAAAAAACACATTAGCAGTTCACCTTCTTACCTGAAATGTTAAAGGAATTCCTTCAGGCAAAAGAAATATGATATCAGGCAGAAACTTAGATCTAGATAAAGAAATGAAGAGTGGCGCTCTGAAAATGAAGGCATTATGAAATATATTTCTCTCTAGTTTAAATTACCCTAAAATATAATTAACTGTTTAAAGTAAAAATCATGGCAAATTTTTGTTTGTTTATAACATAGACAAGAGAAAAAAGGTATGACAATTGCAGAAAAGATAAGAGAGAGGTATTGAGACTCTATAGTTGTAAGGTGTTATTAATACTACATGTAAAAAGTATAAAATGATTTAAAGATAGAATATGATTAATTAATGATGTGTATTGGAACCTTAGGGTAACTGCTGAGAAATATTTTAAAGAGGCATAAATAGTAAGAAAAAATGGAATAAAAATGATTATCTTTCTGCTTCAAAGGCATGAAGAAAGGAAAAAAAGTAGATGAAGCAAACAAAATGCTAAGATAGTAGATTATCAGTTTTCAAAACAGTTTGTTCATTTACTCTAGTTTCTCTATTTTCATGAGTTCATTTCATATATATATATATACATTTGGTCTTTTTAAAGCCCCACCTGCGGCATATGGAGGTTCCCAGGCTGGGGTTCGAATTGGAGCTGTAGCTGCCAGCCTGCACCACAGCCACAGCAATGCCAATTCCAAGCCGTATCTTTGACCCACACCACAGCTCACGGCAATGCCGGATCTATTAACCCAGTGAGCGAGGCCAGGGATGGAAGCTGCGTTCTCATGGGTGCTAGTCAGATTTGTTTCTAGTGAGCCACGATGAGAACTCCTCATTTCTGATCTTATTGATTTTTTTCTTCTGTTTGCTTCACATTACATTTTCTCTCCTTCTCTTATTTCTAATGGTACAAAGCTTAACTCATTGATTGTAGACCTTTCTGCTTTTTCTAAAATAAGCATTACTGCTATACATTTGCCTGGAAGTCCTACTATAGCTCCATCCTGAAAATTTGATAGGTTGTGTTTTCATTCTCTTTTCATTTCACTGCTGTACATCTCTCTGGAAGTCCTACTGTAGCTCCATCCTGAAAATTTGATTGTGTTTTCATTCTCTTTCATTCTAATGTTCACTGTGACTTCCTTTTGGGGCATGAGAACTGGGTTGTTTAATTCAGTTTTTCTCATATTTTTTCAACTGGGCACAAATGAAAACTGTCTTCAGAAATTTTGTTTTGAAGTTATTGTCTTCAGAGCTTTTGTTTTAAAATCATGACAGCTAAAATGATTTATGAGGATTTTTGGTTTGTTTGCTTTTTTTTTTTCCTCACTGTAATCTCTTCTCTTCCCTAGTGAACTGTTGAAAATGTAAATAATGTAGAGCAGAGGCTAAAGAATACTCGTTAGGTGAATACTCAAATAAATGAATAAATTGTTTTGCTTTTAAAACTTTTCAGTGATTTACTGCACTTAAAATAAAATCTAGGAGTTTCCGTCGTGGCGCAGTGGTTAATGAATCCGACTAGGAACCATGAGGTTTCAGGTTCGGTCCCTGCCCTTGTTCAGTGGGTTAACGATCCGGCGTTGCCGTGAGCTGTGGTGTAGGTTGCAGACACGGCTTGGATCCCACGTTGCTGTGGCTCTGGCGTAGGCTGGTGGCTACAGCTCCAATTAGACCCCTAGCCTGGGAACCTCCATATGCCACGGGAGCGGCCCAAAGAAATAGCAAAAAGACAAAATAAAATAAAATAAAATAAAATAAAATAAAAATAAAAAAAATAAAATCTAGACTTTTTATTTGGGCCTTGGAGTTTGTGCAGAATTGCTCCTTTTCTGACATCATCCTATGCGCCTCCCTTTCCCAGAATTGTCTGATCTCCCCTTCTGTTCATGTCTCCAGGTTTCATGTCTTGGCACCTGTAGATCCATAGTATTTATAGGGCACATAGGGATAAATAGAGTCGTCTAGCCTGGGCCTGTTCTCCATCTTTTCACATGCTTATATAATCCTAATACTTCATGTCACAACTTAAATGGGACTTCCCCAGCAAAGCCATCCATGGCCATATTGTATGAAACGCCTTTCCTGTTACTTCTCTATTATGTAGCTTGTTGATTTCTCCCTAAATGATGAACGAAGGCAATGATTCTTTTACTTTCTGCGTTTACTTACTTATACTGTTTCCCCTTACCAAAATGTAACCTCCAAGAGAGCATGGGCCACATTGTTCCTGTCATGTATGATCAAGGGGGTAATTCTGCAGAGGAAGGTTTATTATTATTTTTTCTTTTCTTTCTTTTTTTTCCCCTTTTTGTTTTTTGTTTTTTGTTTTTGTTTTTGTTTTTTGTTTTTTGCCTTTTCTAGGGCTGCTCCCACGACATGTAGAGGTTCCCAGGCTAGGGGTCGAATCAGAACCATAGCCGCCGGCCTACGCCAGAGCCACAGCAACTCGGGATCTGAGCCGCATCTGTGACCTACACCACAGCTCACGGCAATGCCAGATCCTTAACCCACTGAGCAAGGCCAGGGATCGAACCTGCAACCTCATGGTTCCTAGTCGGATTTGTTAACCACTGCGCCACGATGGGAACTCCTTTCTTTTCTTTTTGTACTTTTCATTATGGAAATTTCAAACCTACATGAAAATGGAGAACAGCACAATTATTTTCCACATCCAGTACTCAGCTTCAACATAATCAATATGTGGCCAATCTTACTTTATCAATACTACCTTTCCCTTCCTCCAAGTGAATAATTTTAAAGCAAATCACAGACATCATATATTTCATCTATAACTACATTGATACATAACGCTAGAGATAACGCTTTCTTTAACATACCGTAATACTGTTATAACACCTAAAAGTTAACAAAATTTCTTAATAGTGTATGTTGATTCAGTGTATAAATTGGGAGCTCCCGTTGTGGTTCAGTGGTAATGAACCCTGACTAGTATCCATGAGGACGCAGGGTCCATCCCTGGTCCTGCTCAGTGGGTTAAAACTCTGGCATTGCTGTGAGCTGCGGTGTAGGTCACAGATGGGGTTGGGATCTGGTGTTGCAGTGGCTGTGGTGCAGACCAGCAGCTACAGCTCCGATTTGACCCCTAGCCTAAGAACTTTCGTATGCTGCAAGTGTGGCCCTAAAAAGAAAAAAAAAATAGACATTTAAATTTCCATAATTAATAATTGGTTTGTTTTAAAAAAGATCAAAATCCACTATTGCATTTGGGTGGCATGTAACTGTTTCCTCTCCCCTTGTTTTTTAACTGCTGTTCATTTATCAAAGAACTTGATCATTTATTTTATAAACTTTTCTACGTGCTGGATTTGGCTGGATGCATCTTTTTTATTCCATAAAAAATAGAGATAAAATTCATATATCATAAAACTCACACTTTTAAAGTGTATAATTGAGTTTTAGTTTTATTTGCAAAATTGTGCAACCATCACCATTACCTAATTGCAAAATATTTTTAAACCTTAAATAACAGTCACTCTCCATCACCCCTTCCCCCTAGTCTGCTTTCTGCCTCTATATTGCATATTCTAGACATTCATGTAAAAGAAATCATACAACATGTGATTCTTTGTGATGGACTTTTCGCTCAACTAAATTTTCAAGATTTATCTGATGTAAGATATATTAATACTTCATTCCTTGTTATGGCTGAATAATAATTAATTATAATTAATTTAAAATGTATTTTAAAATAAAGCAGTACTTTTATTGTGTTCTAATTCTTTAATAACTGTTAAGCCATTCATTCATTTATTCATTTATTTATTTAGCAAATATTTATCAAATACTTACTCTGTGCCAGGCATAAGTGCCGGGGACATAATGGTGACTGGGACAGGTGTGGTCTCCTTCCCTCTAAGGAAGGAAATGACAACTCAGGTCCAATCAGAAAATGAGACGGAATCACCAGAGTACCACCTTCACACTCATCCTGGATGAATAGATACATACTGGAGTAATATCACTGAGATATCTTCTGGCATACAGCAAGCTCTCACGAGAGGTGGAAAACATTTCCAAATAATTCCCCCATGTTCCCCTCCTTCTCTTGGTCACTAAGGATCTCATTTCTCCAAGAATTCCAGAGTGGACTTTCAATACCTTCTGTAGATCCTTTTCACCTTTCCTGTCTTTTCTGTTTATTGTGTTCTCCCTCATTCCTTCCAAGGAAAGCAGTATGGCCTGTCTCCTTATTTAAGTGGTTTGCTTCTTCAATGTGGCAGGCAGGGTAAGATGTAGAAAAGAAAAGCACCAGGGTTGGGGGTAGCCCAATTTAAGAGACTCCAGACTTCCCTCACTCATCAGTGTCTGATATTTCATACTTAGAGATTCTTGCTTCAGAAAGGTGTGTGCTCTGCTGAAATGTAAAACTCCTCTGGAAACCACTGTAACCACTGTTTTGAGTCCCTTCTGCATTGGCATGAGTGAGGTTTTTTTTTTTTTTTTGAGAATAGGTTTTGGGTAAGAAAGAGCAAAACTGACCAATAGGTAACAGAAATTATTGGGGAGGAGGTAGAGAAGGGTAGTTGAACTTACCACTACTGCAAAGGAGAAACAAGTCAGCCTTTCAAGCGAAAATAAATTTTACTTTACTTTGGGAGTTCCCTGGTGGCTAGCAGTTAAAGGATCTGGCATTTTCACTGCAAAGGCCTGGCCCGGAACTTCTGCATGCCTCAGGCACGGCCAAAAAAAATTACTTCACTTTGAAACTATATTGCTAAGTTTCTTTAAAATCTTCTCTAAATATAACACTAATAATTAAAATTATCCTAATGATAAGTATTCAAACTCTGCTAATTATAACACTTGAGATAGAATGGCACCGGGGTTATATGAAAATATTTGCAATTCTTATTCAGGGCCTCTTTTGTATTCCTTTCTGCAAACCCCTTTTCATCCCAATCTTGATGGTGAGAATTCTTAGCATTCTGAAAACAGAGTACTAAAGTCAGTGGACTCAAAATCAAGATTTAAGAAGAACACAGAAAGGTTTTGGAATGATCAAAGAAGCGTTAAAATTTCAAGACAGATCACTTGTTAAAATATGATATTCTCGGTGTATACTCTGCCCTTCTCATGTGTCAATTCCTGCTTCATCCACAAGAACCTAATTGTTTCTGTACATATATTTTCTCCTCAGTAACACAGCTCAGATTTTATTTGTTTCTTTTTCCTAGCTGCTTTCAGTATTTCTCTTTGTCTTTAATTTTGGTCAGTTTGATTAATATGTGTCTTGGGGTGTTCCTCCTTGGGTTTATTTTATATGGTACTTGTTGTGCTTCCTGGATTTGAGTGAGTGATTTCTTTCCCATGTTAGGGAAGTTTTCAGCTATATTCTCTTCAAATATTTTTTCTGGTCCTTTCTCTCTCTCTTTTCTCCTTCTGGCACCCCTGTAATACATATCTTTGTGCATTTAACATTGTCTCAGCATTCTCTTAGACTGCCTTCATTTGTTTTCAATCTTTTTTCTCTTTTCTGTTCCACATAAGTGATTTCCACTAGTCTGTCCTCCACCTTGCTTATTTGTTCTTCTGCCTTCTGTATTCTGCTGTTGGTTGCTTTTAATGAATTTTTTATTTCAGTTCATGTATTTTGCATCTCTGCTTGCTTAATTCTGAAATCTTGTATTTCTTTGCTCAGTGTTTCTTGTAATTGAAGAATCTGTGCCTCCAGTTTATTTCCAGTGTCTTGAATCATCTTCACTATCATCAGTCTAAAGTTTTTTTCATGGAGGTTGATAATCTCCAGATCACTTAGCTGTTTTTCTGGGTTTTTTCCTTGCTCCCTTATCTGAGTCATAATTCTCCACCTTTTCATTTTTTATAGTTTTTTTGGTGTGGTCTCCTTTTTGCAGACGGTAGAGCTGTAGCCTCTCTTGCTTCAATCTTTGCCCCCCTGGTGCATGAAGTTGGTACTGGGGCTTGCTGTAGGCTTCCTGATGGGAAGGGACTGGTACCTGCCCAATGGTAGGTGGAGCTGATTCTTGTCCCTCTTGTGGGTGGGGCTTTGTCTCTGGGTGATATTAGAGGTAGCTAGATATTCCTGGGGGGTCTTTAGGCAGCCTGTTTCATGATGGGTGGGGCTGTGATCCCACCTGGATTCTTGTTTGGCCTGGGCCTTCTCATCACTAATGGGTGGGGCCAGATTTTTCCAAAATGGCCACCTGTAGAGGAACACATGCTGATGAAGATTCCTGAGACCTTTGCCTCCAATGTCCTTCCCCCACAACAGCAGCTCAGATTTTAATCATCAATTATTATTTAGTTTCAGTAGGACTGTTTTAATTGTTTTTTTAAATTTCCACTGATTAATTTCAATGATAGATTTTACACTCCTGTTAAACAATAAGATTTTTAATATGAAAGAAATGACTTCAGTGAACGTAGCATTTAAATGAATAGCAGTTGTGTGAAATTGTGTGTGATACCATCCCATATAAAATATGTGGACATAACAATTACAGACCATCTGTTAAACTGGCATCTTGCTTGTACAGGAATGAAATTTCAATTAAGTTTTATTATCAGGAAGTGTAAATGACAGATCCCATACGAAAGCCCGTAGCCAGTAAACTGTCTAAATAAAGAGTGGGATGTCACAAAGTTAATGAGTTGGATCAGGTTCCCTGATTACATACTTTGTAAATAATGTATTTGTTCACCAGCTCTTGGAAGTGAGCACTGCCACTAAGTGTGGCACTTGTTTTTAAAGTGACGCCCATATGGAAGGTAAATTACAACGGCTGTGCAACACAGTCCAGAGTGGCCTGGTTAATGCTGATTCACCACTTTCATGGGAGAGACTGAAATTAAGTCATGTGTGAGATAAAAGGATGATTTGAAAAGGGGAGACACAAAAGTCAAACCTCAGAAGCCTCTAATAAATTTTTGCATGCTGGGAGTCCTGTATCCGTGGACCCGATACAGCACTTCGAGGCTCTGATGTCATGATCCAACTGTGGTCTGACTGTGGTTGAATGTCCCAGGAGGGAAAACACCTGACAATGTCAGCAAGTCTCAGAACAAGTGACTGCCTCCTGAATGGGAGAACAAATGAGCCTGTGGTTTTTAGCCATTTAATGTGTCTCACCACTCAGGGAACTCATTTGCTCATCTGTCCCCATTTTGAATGTCCATTGTTGCTGCAGGTAGTCAAGAGGGAAGAAATCACACCCAAATTCTACTTGTTCAAGCAGTAACTTGGAGGGTTGTCAAAAAGAAATCTCATTTTCATTCCCATCGAATAAGCCAAAAATAATCCCAAGTCATTTCTCTTTGGTGCACTTCTGAAAAGCGTATAATTAAGTAGAGCACTAATTCATCATAGAAGGCATAACCCACAGCTTCAGAGGCCCTTGGAAAGTTATTCAGACTCTTTCTGGACTTTTGCTGAGTAATGTCTCTGTGATTCAGTAGCCAGAATCCAGCCCTGGACAGGATTTGCCAGAGGCATCTGCAGGCTGGGTGGCCTGTCGCCTCCAGGCCCAGATACCTACACCTTTCAGGCTTACTGAGTGGATATCATATCCCAGAAGGTAAAGTCTTCAGTGACTTTTACTGTTAATTCAGCTCTTCTAGCTCTTAATGGAGAGTGCCTTTCTCTTTTTCTTTTTGGTATGACCTTTTTGAAAAAGATTGGGCAGATGACAAGAGCAAGGAAAGTAAGCTTTTGTTTGGATTAAGGCTAAGTCTACCTTTTATTTATTTATTTATTTTTGGAGGCGAGGTAGAAAAGGAATAGCAAGGCGAGTGTTAACAATGCAGATGAGGGAGTTCCCGTTATGCCTCAGTGGGTTAAGAACCCAGCATAATATCTGTGAGAATGCAGGTTTGATCCCAGGCCTCACTCAGAGGGTTAAGGATCTGGCTGCCACAAGATGCAGCAAAGGTCACAGATGAGGCTCGGATCTAGTGTTTCTTTGGTTGTGGCACAGGCCTCAGCTTCAGCCCCAGTTTGACCCATAGCCTGGAAACTTCTGTATGCTGCAGGTGTGGCCATAAAAAGAAAAGAAAAAAAAAGAGTGCAGATGAGTTTTAACTACTGTTTAGGAATTTTGGGGACAGGTGGGTGTGGAGATATAATTTACAAAGGGTGAAATTCACAGACCATTCAGTCTACCATTGAGTCATTTTTGACAAATGATACATCCACATAATTCACATCCCTGTCAATATATGGAACGTTTCTATCACACCAAGAAGTTTTCTTGTCCCCTTTTCCAATCAGTCCCTCTGTCGCCCTCTCCCAGGTGACCACTGATCTGATTTTGGTCACCACAGATTCATTTTTTCCTAACTGTAGAATGGCATATAGATGGACTCATACAGTACGTACTCTTGCATGAGGCTTCTTCATGAAAGAGGTTCTGGGGATTAATCTATGTTGCATGTCACACTATCAGTCATTCACTCATTCCTATTGACAAGGAGTATATTCTGTTGCATAAAAGTATACCAATAGAGAGTTCACCTATTTTTCTATTAATGGACTCCTGCTGTTTCTAGTTTGAGGCTATTAGGAGTAAAGAAGCTATAAACATTCTTGGGTAAAAATTTTCATTTCAATTTAAACTATATAAATAGATGAGCTTCTGTAAAAAATAAAAAATGTGGATGTTTTTTATCTGTTGGATTCATATCCAGGAGTAGGATCACTGGGTTATGGGGTAGATGTATATTTAACTTCCTAAGAAGTTTCCACTGTACAAAGTGATTGTGCCCTTTTATATACCCACAGTTTCTCCATGTTCTCACCAATAATTGATGTTGTGATGTTTTGAAAACATAGTTAGACACTGAGTAACTTTCAGTGCACTAAATCACAACAACCCAAGAGGTCTAAGATCTGGAAGCTGGAAATAAAGAACCTGGATTTGAAGTTCACACCAGCCCCTGGGGAGTCAAGCCCTTGAAGGCCATGTCTATCAAACAGTAAGACTTGGTCATGAAAAGAGGTTTAGTGTTTCCATCCAAGCCAGATGCCCAGAGGTTATCCCATGGCCCTTTCCCTCATCTCCGATGACCACATCTCTCTGGAGACCAAGTCCAGATAACTCTTCCTCCTTCACAGCTCCTTCATCAGTCTCCAGGGATCCCACCCCAGCATTCATACTTTATTTTGGTTTCCTAATCACCTGACCTCTCCCAAGAGTAATCCTTCTAAACTGCAGGTATCCTCATGACACTTTCTTGCTTGAGCTCCATCCATGGCCCCTCATTTCCCATAAGATTAGAATAAAACTGAAATGTATTAAGGGCTCACAATGTGCCAAGCGCTGTATTTTTATTCTGCTGTCATTTTGCATTGCTCTGATAACTCTTTGAAATAAGGATTCACATTTGCCCTACGTACATATTATGAAAGTAATGCTTAGAGAATGTACCTATCTTTCCAGAATCACACATCAAATCCATGATGGGAATCCAAACCAGATGCATAGACTCCCAAGCCTGTGACCGTAGCCCACCTGCACGATGAAATAACCCTTCTAGGCAGTGAGTTCTGCTTCCTAAGGTCAGTATGAGGAACTCCGTGGGCCCACACCCCAGAGAAACAAGCAAAGCTGGTGAAAACTAATGTTCAAAAACCAAGTCATTTAAAGTCTCCAAAAACTCTCCTAAGAGCATACAACAAATGAAGAAATATTTATTCAATCAAATCTAGGGAGTTCCCATTGTGGCTCAGTGGTAAAAAAAACCCGACTAGGATCCATGAGGGTGCAGGTTCAATCCCCAGCCTTGCTCAGTGGGTTAAGGATCTGGCATTGCCATGAGCTGTGGTGTAGGCTGCAGACATGGCTCAGATCCTGCATTGCTGTGGCTGTGGCGTAGGTTGGCAGCTGTAGCTCTAATTCAACCCCTAGCCTGGGAACCTCCATATGTGGCAAGTGCAGACCTGAAAAGCAAAAAAAAAAAAAAAAAAAAGAGAGAGAGAGAGAAAAGAAAAGCTACTAAGACTCCATGAGAACTGTAAGAGTCTATGATATTTGAACAGCAGCCTGCCTTTTCCCTCGTCCCCATCCCAACTCAGCTCAGTTTGATGGAATTTCCACTCCAAGTAGGTTGTGGCCAAAAATACATGTTTCTCTCTCCCCTCAGCTCCCAACCGAGGGTTACCTGCCATTGGGAGGGCAGGCAGTCAGCATGCATCATCTGTTCTACCTCCAAGTTGAAGAGGCTAAGTTCTTGGTAATGCGGCAGAGAGGCTGGCAGCGACCTTCCTGCATCCAGTCCATACTCAGAGAGAATGGCTCTCCACTATAGGCAGGGCACGCCAAAAATCCTGGGACCCTCATTGCCTCACCCCTCCTTAGTAATAAAGATTCTACATCAGGAGGGAAGAGTCAAAAAGACCAGAGATATTTCCCAGCCTGCATGCAGAGTAGTGACTCAGATGTTTTGTCCAGGAGAGAAGCAAGCAATAAGAAGAGAACTCTAGGAGTTCTCACTGTAGCTTGGCAGGTTAAGAATCTGACTAATATTCATGAGGATGCAGGTTCGATCCCTGGCCTCACTCAGCGAGTTAAAGGATACAGCGTTGCTTCGAGCTGCAGCATGGGCAACAGATGCATCTTGGATCCAATGTTGCTGTGGCTGTGGCTGTGACCGGCAGCTGCAGCTGGGATTTGACCCCTAGCCTGGGAAATTCCATATGCCATACATGTGGCCCTAAAAAAAAAAAAAGAAAGAGAGAGAGAGAGGAGTTTCCATTGTGGCACAGCAGAAATGAATCCGACTAGGAACCATGAGGTTGCAGGTCCGATCCCTGGCCTTGCTCAGTGGGTTAAGGATCCGGCATTGCCGTGAGCTGTGGTATAGGTTGCAGACATGGCATAGGCCGGTGGCTACAGCACTGATGAGACCCCTAGCCTGGGAACCTCAATATTCTGCGAGTGTGGCCCTAAAAAGCAAACAAACAAATAAAAAACAAAAAGAGAGAGAGAGAGAAAGAGAAGTCTAAAGCTCTCCAAAGGAAATGACTTGATTCAAAACAGAGTGTGGGGTGTTCAGACCTAAGGGTGGTGTTGAAAAATAATAGCTCCTTTTAATTAAGAGCAGCAAGCTGGATCTGGCCAGCTAGCTCACCAGAGCTGCTGTGAAATAAACTTTACTTCGAGATATTGGGATGGGTTGTGGATGTTAGGGTGGCCAGCATTAACAGTGATTTCACCCCTCTCAAATCCCAAATTACCAAAAGAACAGCATCTGACTGCCCTGGCTTAGCTCCCATGCTATGCCTTGGTCAGAACAGAGTTGAAATCTTTGGTCGCCAGGATGAATGCAATGGTGCAGGTGTCCTCTAAGGGAAAGTCAGCAAGGAAAGGGACAGCTGGGTGTGTGTGGGGGAATCCACCACATACCCTAAGGATGTAAGTTGAAGTGACCAGGTTAAGAAAGGAGCAACTTTCAAAGGGATGTCTTCAAGCATCTAGATGGTGAATTGGAAGAAATAGTGATAGTAAGATATAATCCCTTTTTCTTTTTCATTCAAAAACCCTGAATATGGAGTTCCTGTCGTGGCACAGTAGAAACGAATCCAACTAGGAACCATGAGGATGCAGGATCAATCCCTGACCTCACTCATTGGGTTAAGGATCTGGCATTGCCATGAGCTGTGGTGTAGGTTGGAGACGAGGCTCAGATCTGGTATTGCTGTGACTGTGGCATAGGCTGGCAACTACAGCTCTGATTAGACCCCTAGCCTGGGAATCTCCGTATGCCATGGGTGAGACCCTAGAAAAGACAAAAAGTTAAAAAAATTAAAAAACCTGAATATTGTGTGCCATGCATTGGCTTGAAAATATGAGTGTGGCACGATAGCCATTTCTGGTTTGAATTTACACTTACATGGCAAAGATGGTGTGGTGTGCTGGAAGTTTAGCTATGGCTAATTTGTCTGAAGACCCATTACTTTTCTTAGTGAAACTGATGAAGCTTTTTCATGTTTCGGATATGGGACATTGATAATTCCAGGTATCTCAACCCAAACACATTTCTGAAGAATGCCAAAATTCTAGGACTGGAATATGAGAAGTCATTAAAGCCTACATTTTTATTTTTACTGCATATTATTCGTTTTCAAGTCTTGCTTGAAACATAAATTTCTACATAAATTTTTTGCTACATAAATTTCCTCCCCCTTCTTCCTTCCCTTCTTTCTTCCTCCCCTTCTCCCTCCCTCCCTCCCTTTGTTCCTTCCTTTGCTTTCTTCAAATATTTCCCTTATATTTGGTAAAGAAAGCCAGTACTATGCAGCAGTCAATTGCCCAGAAATCCTTCAGCCTCAGAGGCAGAGCGCAGTAGTGATGTGTGCAGTGAATGGGGCTGGGGACTTACTACTTGAATATCAGTAGAGAGAGGAAGAGCTCACTCCCTAATCATGGTCAGCAGGGAAGCTCCAGGGAACATCTGGTGTGAGCAGGTTATCTCCAGGAATTTTCTTTGCCTCTCTTTATGAGCAGACACAATATTTCTTCCTGTAAGTGTTCAAGGCTATTGAAAGTTATAAAAGAGCCCTGTGTGATGAGAAATGCTCTGTGGACTAGATGAAAATATCAATGAGCCTGAGAAATCATAAATTCATTTTAGTGAACCGTTTTGAAGAGAAATATTTTAAAATGGCAGAAGGTGAGTGAGAGTTAAATAGAAAATAAAATGTATAATAGAGAACTGTGACTTGAGCTTTAAAGATTTTAATTAATATATAGTTGGATACATTCTAGAATGTAATGATCACTATAGGATTATGTATTTCACTTTCCATTTTGGATATGCAAGCATAGCCTTAAATTGAAAGTATAGACATGTGGTATTTGTCTTTCTCTTTCTGACTTACTTCACTTAGTATGAGAATCTCTAGTTGCATTCATGTTGCTGCAAATGGCATTGTTTTGTTCTTTTTTATGGCTGAGTAGTATTCCATTGTGTATATGTATCACATCTTCTTGTCTTTTTTTTTTTTTTTGGTCTTTTAGGGCCGCACCAGCATCATACGGAGGTTCCCAGGCTAAGGGTAGAATCAGAGCTGTAGCCACCGGTGTATGCCACAGCCACAGCAACATAGGATCTGAGCCACATCTGCGACCTATACCACAGCTCATGGCAATGCCAGATCCTTAACCCACTGAGCGAGGCCAGGGATCAAACCCGTGTCCACATGGATACTAGTCAGGTTCGTTAATCCCTGAGCCACAACAGTAACTCCCCACATCTTCTTAATCCATTCATCTGTCCATGGACATTTAGGTTGTTTCCTGTCTTGGCTATTGCGAATAGTGCTGCAAGTCAGAAAGAGAAAGACAAATACCATATGATATCACTTATATCTGGAATCTAATACATGGCACAAATGAACCTATCTACAGAAAAGAAGCAAACTCATGGACAAGGAGAACAGATTTGTGGTTGCCAAAGGGGAGGGCAAGGGAGTGGGATGGACTGGGAGTTGGAGGTTAGTAGATGCAAACTATTCCATTTAGAATGGATAAGCAATGAAGTCCTACTGTACAGCACAGGGAACTATATCTAGTCACTTGTGTTGGAACGTGATGGAGGATAATGTGAGAAAAAGAATGTATGTATATATTTGTATAACTGGGCCACTTTGCTGTGCAGCAGAAATTGATAGAACATCGTAAATCAACTATGATTTTTTTTTTAAAAGAAAATAGAGTCATGAACCTCAAAACCTGGAACAAATGTACCCAAATTACACAGGAATTTACTGAAAAAAATGCTACGGGGTTGTAATTCTCTAGTTTTCTGTTTTTGTTCTATTGTGATGGATTTGAGGCTGTTTGCCAGCATCATCAGAAATCACTTGAATGGCCTTGGGAGAGGGTGACGGTGCTTGAATGTGGACGTGGGGTCTGTAATGTGCTGGGTCAGCAGCTGCCCCAGCACCTGGACTGCAACTGCACCTGTGAATCCTCATTCTGGAAGGATGCCCTAAGGCAAGGTTTCCAAATTCCACTACACGTTAGAATCACCTAGGGAACTTTTACAGCTATCAGTGCCTGGGGCCAACTCTACACCAATTCCTTCTTATCCTTGGGGATGGGGGCCAGGCACAGCTATTTTTTCAAACCTCTCTGGGTTATTACAGTTTACAGAAGAATTGAGAACCATTGCCCTTGGGAGAAGCAGAATAGCAAATGAAATTAACTGCAGAACTGACAGTGACAGAAGAACAGAGATGAGGCTAGTGGGAAGGGGGCCAAAAAAAATCAGTGCAAGAGAGAAAGACATGACAGGTTTCAGGCTAGATAGCTAAGGAATGCTTACATTTTGTCCAAAGTGGGAAAGAGAGCTAGAGGTTTCCTTTTCTCAACACCCTGAAGCCCAGAGACACAGCAAAAGAGCTAGAATATTGTTGGGATTCCTTGAGCATAGGAGACAGTGGACAGTGGTCAAGTGGACAGTGGTGGACAATGGTCCACAGTGGACAATGGTCTGTCTCTTTGGACAAAAGATCTTGAGAGTCTTCTTAACTTCAAACAACTTGAACAAATCCAAAAACAAGCTTTGAAATAATTCCAATTGTGTCTCAGCAGAAATGAACCTGACTAGTATCCATGAGAATGCGGGTTCGATCCCTGGCCTTGCTCAGTGGGTTAAGGACCCAGTGTTGCCATGAGCTGTAGTGTAGGTCACAGGCATGGCTCAGATCCAGCATTGCTGTGACTGTGGCATAGGCCAGCAGTCCCAGCTCTTATTCAACCTCTAGCCTGGTAACTTCCATATGCTGCACATGCAGCCCCCCAAAAGAAAAAGAAAATAAGCTTGAAGAACCAGGATTCCTCCCTGGGTTAGCAATGGCACTGGGCAGGACAGACTATGTTCTTCCTGTAGGAGACAGTGATGAGACCAGTGGGGCCAGCTCCAGTGAGCAAACGTTAGTAACAGGATGGATTTCGGTGGCTGCCATCTTCAAAAACCAGTTATGAATTCAACATGGCATTCCAGTTAAGGTTGCCAGATAAATCGCAGGACACCCAGATAAATGTGAACTTTACAAAAACAATGGGGAACTTAGAATAGCACGGGACACATTTATACTAAAAATGTATGCATTGTTTACCTGAAATTCACATTTAACTGGGCGTCCTCTTTTATTTGCTAAATCTGGCAACTCTTATTCCCAGTGACTTTCCAGTAGTATTTTCTGACATCCTAGTCTGGGAGGTGGGAAATGGCTGAGTAATGGAACCAGCCCTGCTGGGCACCTAGATGAATGGAGCTGGCTAAGTACAGTGGTGGTCTGATGAGAAAGACAGAAAGGATGTCCACTAGTAGAGCCATTGGTGTTCACTGTAAGCAGAGGGTTCAGTCTGTTCCCAGCAGAGATGTTAGAGCCTCCTGGTAAGAAGTGCTCATGGAAGGAAGGTGCTCTGGTGGGCAGTGCTGGAAGCTTCCTGGTTGGTAGTCAGTACATAGGACATCAACTGTGTACAAGTTCTGGTCCCAGGAGAAGGCCTAATGAGATCCAAATAGAGACCCAGAATAGAGTGTACTGGGATCCTAGACTGGCACCTAAAAGTAAGGTGAAGAGAGAAACTTAGTGCAGCTGGGGTACCACAATATCAGGTCAGACTAACAGCAAGGACAAACCAATAGAAGGTGGCAATATGTACATACATACATATCCCTACCTACCTATTTCTATCCTTGTATCCAAATACCTACTTTATCTATCTGTCTATCTATCTGTCTGTCTGTCTATCTATCTATCTATCTATCTATCTATCTATCTATCTATCTATCTATCTATCTATCTATCTATATATCTATCTATCTATCTCCCTATCTACTTATGGTCTATCTTCTGTATCTTTTCTATCTATCTATCTATCTACCTACCTACCTACCTACCTATCTTCTTAGAATATCACCTTAGGAAACTGGCCCAATGCTTCCTGCCCAAGACCAAAACTGATTCTGTGGACAAAGCACATTGCTGATCCTGCTGGTGAGGATGGCCTGGCTCCAGCCGTGGGGGAGGGAATAATTGCAAAATCTTGGGATGGAGACTCAGGCTAAAGCTGGCAGTATCTCCATAGGGTTTGGAGGTATCTTCACAGAGCAGGCTGGACAAAATGTCATGACTCTTCCTTGTCAGTTTATACAGTGGAAAAATCAATGTTTTATTTCTCCCAGTTATCCACTGAGAGTTCAGAAATGCCCAGTGACAGAAAAATGTCTGAAATCCCTGACTGCTGAACCTCATTCTAATGGTGACTGCTGAACCACTGGGCAGAGCTGGTGTCTGTGCAGGATGGTGCATGGTTGATTTCATTTAAAGAAGCCAGATAATATACTCAGATGTCTCATCAGAAGGTGTTCTATTTAGGAATGCCATTCTTCCAAAAAGCTTAATCCTCCTTTAATTTATAATTGCTTGATGTTTAAGATTTCCAGTAGCCTGAGAAATCTAAGTCCCCTCATTGAATACAGACTCTAGTCTCTGCCACACCTGTAGAGGTGTTGGAGGCTTAATCCCCAGAAATGGTGGAAAGTGGATTCTAGTAACAGTATATGATCTTTTTCACTTCCAGCTGCAGATATTTCAGCAATAACTTCCTTCTTGGACAGCTAGGACAGAACCAAGGGTCCATGATTCACCAAGTTCTATGTAAAATAAAGCAGGGTTATGATCATTTAGAAATCAACCCTGGGATCTCTAAAATCCCTAGGATCCATTGATGTCTTTAAGGCTATACCAAAATCACTCTCCTAAACTGGTCCTTTCAATACTGATGATGACTTTGAAGGGTCAGCTAAGTTAATGGCTTGATACAGAAGTAGACCGATAGATATACTGATTGAAGTTTTCTACTCAGTTAAATGTCTTAAAGAGGGTATTTGGCTTCCTACTAGGTTTAACTTTTGAAATGGAATATAATAGCCCTCATCAGCAACTTTTGATACCGTTGACCTCTAATTAGGTAAACGTAAGAGATCCACTGAAAGTATGCTCTAGAAGTGGATAAAATTGTTCTAAAGCTGTTCTTATCTTTAAGAATGACTCAGTTCTGTTCTTTTTACAATCAATAGAAATTAAATGACTGGTTTTTGAAACACCATGCTGGGTATAACATCACTTCCTTTAGTAAGAGCAGCAGGAAGGTTGAGCAGCCCAAAGCTGATGAGGGAGTGACTTGTAATCAAGATGACCTTGGAGGAGTTCCCGTTGTGGCTCAGTGGTTAACGAATCCCACTAGGAACCATGAGGTTGCGGGTTCGATCCCTGCCCTTGCTCAGTGGGTCAAGGATCCAGCGTTGCCGTGACCTGTGGTGTAGGTTGCAGACGCGGCTCGGATCCCACGTTCCTGTGGCTCTGGCGTAGGCCAGTGGCTACAGCTCCGATTCAACCCCTAGCCTGGGAACCTCCATATGCCACAGAAGTGGCCCTGAAAAGGCAAAAAGACAAAAAAAAAATGACCTTGGAATTATGAGAGAACCCCTGAGTTCTGATTCTTTCTCTCTCTTTATTCTACACACCCAAAGACGAATCTGCAGAGTATTTGCACCTCTTTTATAACTGAAGTACCAGAAATTCTGGCAACATCAGAAAACACCTTGTTAGTTTATTGTGAGATCCATCACTGTATAAACCAATTTAACAGGGTACAGTAGTTGCCAAGCTGTCTGAGCTCCAGATTTTCTCAGCATTTCCCATCTGCTCACACAATAGCCAGAAGATGTTTGCTTTCCTAGATATAGGATAATGCTTTAAAACTGCCTGAAGGAATCTATTCAGCCAAGCTGTTTTAATAAGGTTAAGTATATAAAATATTCACCTCACAGGATATATGCCCATATGCCATTGTATCATTAGTCACAAACATAGGCAGTTAATTCTGGCCTCTAAAGTCCATATTTATGGCTAGAATATGAGAGACTCCATGAACTCAAGCTGTCTTATTTACCTAGGACAGCATTTTTTACGAGTGCACAGGGCTTTCTCCATGTTGTCATGATATTTTATCTGTCTACCCATCTTGTAAATGGTTTGTTGTCCACCCGGGCAGCATATTTGGAGGCAGATGGCCCCCTGGTGTTGTACAGAATGCTCCAACCATCTCCTTTCAGGCTCTCACATGTGCCTAAATACTCCTACTGAACATTGAAATTCTGTTCTGTCTTCATGGATTGCCAGGGAGGAAGTTCCAGGAATAAAAAGACCATAAACTGTTGATTGGAAGCCTACTTCCCACTATTTCTAGATGCAAAAGTTCTAGCCCTCCTACACCTTGGCCAACAAGAAGAAACCACATTCTGTATGGGGGGAAAAAGAACCTTTGGATATAGTAATTTTTTTCTCTTCTTTCCCTATTGAAAATTGTCACTGAGATCTGGCATTTTAATGGATATAGAATAGGTGAATATATCATTAAGATTCCATTTTCCCAGAAGCAGAATTGTTTGTACTTCCTGTTTGCATTATTTTTAAATCAAGATACACATCAAATAGTACATGTATAATTCTACTGCAAATATTATTATGTACCTGTTTAGATACATATCTGTCTATCTATCTACTACCTGTTGAAAGATACCTACTTCCTATTAAAAGTGTTTCCCTCTAGGTGGTATAATTATAGGTGAGTTTTATTTCACCCTATTTTCTTTTTGGTGGTTTACAATCTTTTGTCCGAGAATATGCTTTATTTGTGTAATAATTTTTAAACATGTTAAAACAACACTTTCTAAACTGAAATTGAGTATGTGTGAGCATAAATGATGCCTACCCCAATTATAAAAACCATGGGAATCCAAAGGTGGCTTCATGTCTGTCTCTCCCTTGGTGCACAGCTGGAAGACATGATGTGTCTGTTTTGCACTCCTCGCTGCTCCCCTGAAGGGCCCTGGCAAGCACTGAGGAAATCTTGGGGTCAGATGGAGTCATCACAATCTTCCACTTTTATTTCTTGAGAAAATAGTGGTGGGCAGGGAATGTACTATAAAAAAGGAGAATAGAAAGAAACTAATGTTTAGTAAGTCTTGATGGCCTGGGTATTTGATGTGTGCATTGGCTCATTTTTTCATTATCTGGCATCATTCCTATTTTGCAGATGACATGAAGCCTCTCGTAGTAACTCACTAACCTATGGCAGAGCCAGGGCTTGAACTGACCCTAAAAATTGCAGCTCTTTCCACTCTACTCCACTGCATTGTGTTTCCCAATTTCTGGAGAAAATTAGACTGGCCTGCCGGTCATCTGAAACACTGTTTCTTGAGTGTTTCCTACCGTGATGTCTCCTGACATTGGGAAGTAAGTAAATGCCCCTAGAACTCTTTATAAGGATGTCTTTTCTTTATGCTTTTACTTGCAAACACACCCAATTAATAAAATTATTTTGGATCTTTGATGAAACTCCTTGCATATAATATTGAGGTTCTAACCTATACCATAATACTGTATATGTTAGCTAGCTTACTATCAGAGAAAAAAGAACCATTCGAGGCGAGTTCAAAAACCTTGACATGACACCACTGATGGCTCCTCTGATTCTCCTTTCCTGACATTGATTGACCATATGTGCAGTGGATTAGTATGATCTACTTTCCAATCAGGCAACTTATTTTGACTTGATTCTCATGGATGATTCACTTGATTTACACTTCAAGCTTGACTTGGAAGGTACCCTACAACCAGGCTGGTCCAGCCTCCCATGAAACAGCCTTGACAGGCCATCACCATGGAGCCCCATTAGTGATGGAGATGGAGGCAAAGATAGGAATTCACCGCCATAGGTTTGGAAATCCTTCCTTTCATTGACTTGCAACCTATTTTCTTGCAACCACACTCAGAGTGGACACAAGACTCTTTAAATGTTAGAAAACTGTGATTGGGTCTCCCTCTAATAGTGTCTCTTCTCCAGGGGAAACTTGCAGGTTCTCGAACCTAAGAGAATCATTATTGAGTGCTTACTATGTGTTCTTCTTATATGATCTCGTTTTGTTCTCACACATCCCTGTGGGGAAAGAATCATGGTCTCCAGACCCCTCTCCATCCTTGTCACTGGCTTTCAATCATATTATAATGTGACAGAGGTCTCTTCATGCAAGGTGCCTCAAATCTAAAGTCAACCCAAAAGAAGGTCATTAATCTCATCTGTTTCCTGGAGTTCCGTTGTGGCTCAGCAGTTAACGAACCCAACTAGCACCCATGAGGACATGGGTTCGATCCTTGGTCTCCCTCAGTGGGTTAAGGATCCTGCCTTGCCTTGAGCTGTGGTGTAGGTCACAGATGCGGCTCAGATGCCATGTTGCTGTGGCTGTGGCTGTGGCCAGTGGCTGTAGCTGTGATTTGACCCCTAGCCTGGGAACTTCCATCTGCTGCCATGGGTACAACCCTAAAAAGACAAAAAAAAAAAAAAATCAAAAAAAGAAAACAAAAAAAACTCATCCGTTTCCTCTTTAGTCTTATCTGGAGGTACAGCTTTGTCATGTACCCTTTCAGGACCTTATTGTGTAAGTTTCTCATTTCTGTCTCTGCCTCTCTCTGTCTTTTATGAAAATAAGTTCTCCCATCAGATCTAGTAGAAGTCTCCCAGTTCATTTTGGCTATTGTTTTGAGTCTTTGAATAAGACTTCATCACTTTGCTTCCATGGATCACAGCCCTTTCTTACTACATGTTAAAATTATATTTAAAATCTTCCAAGATTCTCTTCAGCTGTAACCTAGACACCATTCTTTCGTGCTTTTCAAAACATCTTTGTCTGAATCACATGGTCCAGTACTTGTAAACATGCAGATTTCCTACATCCCTAAACCTGCATCAGTCTCTGAGGACACACCAGAAGCCCACAGGTAAAGGAATTCCTAGAGCACTGCTTGTTTATGCCATAAGGCTGACAACAGTGCTTTGTACACTTTACTGAAATAGGACAAATAGAACAAGTCCCTTCCCCAGACCGTCTGGCTCAGGTGATGCCTTCTCCCAACTTGTGCTCTCTGCAAGCACTTCCCTCTATCTCATAAGCAGCAATGCAATACATTTTTAAAAGGAGTCAGTAGGGCTAAGCCCATCATTATTTACTCTAGCAAGGCTGAAAATAGCAGCAACTGATGAGCAAATATTTTGCCCTCCATGTGGCTTCTTGCAGTGTTGCAGCTGTTGCTTCATCTAGAAAAAGAGCCGGGCCTAAGGGTAAACAGACACTTAATTAGGTTAGGGCAAGCTCCAAAACCTTGCAAGCAGGCAAGGCAATAACGCCCCCTGCTTCCTCACCAAGGATGCTCAACATGCTCTGAGAAGCAGTTATCCAGAGCCAGGAAGGCTGTGGTTTCACCCCGCCCCTCCCTGCTTGGCGTGTTTTGTTTGAACCCTATGACCTGATAGAGTGTTTAATCGCAAGGAATGTGGTGGCCCCAATTCCCTTCAACCCTGCAGCAGGAGCGGATGTGTTGAAGCCCTGGGGAACCAGGGTTGGTCTTTGAACTGGCGTTTCAGCATCAGACATGTTTCAACAACCGTTGGTGTCAACAGCAGGGGCTGATTAGCAGAAGAAAAACACTCCATCCCCAGCCTGGCACAAAAATCGAGACAGACGTGCTCCAACCAGGAAGAGATGCGGTTTGCTGAGAAAAATTCATGCTTGGTAGGTCTCACCATGCCCAGTGGAGCCATTTTGGACATTTTCAATATGTTTCACTATAGTTTATGGTTGTTATTGTACCAAATATCACCTGTCTGCTGCCCATCGGCAAGGATCCCAGATGGTTGAGCTGGAGGTCAGAGCCTCTTTTGCCTCTGCGTGTGACAAACACATTGGCACTTCTATCCCTCCATCAGCCAGACCAAGGAGACCCCCACTCCTTTAAGGACTAGAGGGGACAAGATCACAGATGGACGTGCAAGTGTGAGTCTGCATCCGCTTTAGACTCCATTCACTTTGGTTGGCCCCTAGCTGTATGCTATTTCCTTGTTTTGGGTGTTCATATTTTGTTTTGTTTTTAAACTATGCTGTTATGCTGGTTTTGTGGTGCGTCAGCTTGATGAGGCCAAACCACATGCCCAAGCATTCCCTTTCAAGGTGTGAGAGGCTATAAGAGACACTCTCTCCTGAAAGGTGGGGAAGGGAAGCAGCAAGCTTTTTGTAGCATACATACCCTCCCTCTCCCAAGAATTCCACTAAACATGAATCTACTGCTGTGAAGGGACTTGGCAGATGTAATTAAGTCTTTAATCTGTTGACTTTAAGTTCGGGAAGTTATCCTAGGTGGGCCTTAGTCAGTTGAGGAGGGGTCCTTCTTTTGGACAACAGTTCAGCCCATGCCCACAGGGTTCCAGCTGCTCCCAATCGTCCCTTCCAGATGGCTGCCCCAACAGACTGGATTTGCTTAACCAGATCAACAACCACATAAGCCAGTTCCTTGTAGTAGATCTGTAGATCCCTCTATCTATCTGTCTATCCATCTGTCTGTCTAACCAACATCTATCCATCTATCTCTTTATCTGTCATCTGTGCTACTGGTTCTGCCTCTGGTTAAACCCAGCTGATACAGCTGTCAGCTCCTTAAGGTCAAGAACTATGACTTTTTTTTTTTTCTCACCATAGCGCATAGCACAGTGCTCTGCAAATACCTGGCACATTAAAGATTTACTCTTGAATTTTTTTAATGAAGGGTAGCTACTCTGTGATTTATTCATCAGGTACATATCTGCTTGATAACTCTCTGAGATCAATTCTATGTATCTATATTTACTGAGCACCTGACAAAGAGAGTGGTTTTGTGTGTGTGTGTGTGTGTGTGTGTGTGTTGTGTACTTATATGCATGCAAGATGAGAGATAAAACCAGATGCAGCTTTAGGACATATCCTGGAGTAAAGCAGACCCCAGGACTTCCTGATGCACTCTCCAACTGGGTTTAGTGAAGGTGACAGTAACAGAGAATTGAGGTTGCTTGACCTGGTTTATTGTTATTCATCTGATGTTCAGTTTATCATTCACTCATCCAGTCATTCCAGTCATTGTGGCATGAAATGCAAACCTATCCATGCAGAAATATCCACTTCATTCACTAAATCTTAAAATATTTGATCAGGCTATCGTAGATACACACACACACACACACATAAAATACAATAGATACTATATATACTTATATATATAGTACAATAGATACATTACCCTATTTGCAAGCGAGGGAATCATATCACATATTTAAAAATACCGAGAGAAGATCTTGTCTGTCAGGAATGCATTCGAAGTATTAACCTCTATGGAAAGAGGCTGATGTATTCAATGGAGATTGAAGGAGGAAGCCTAAACTTTTAGGGAAGGATGACAAAATGGCCAGATAGGCGTCCAGTCTAATCATGGGAGTCTGGGCACTGTGTGTACCTTGGCATTCTGCAGGACTCGGTGGCCTTTGAACCTCCAGGAAGACTCACAGGCTGCTATCCATGCCTGTTGAACCTGTTGAGTCTCTGGGTCTCCTTTCCCTGTGAACAAAAAGGGAAGGCTTGTTTCCCTGAGAGCTGACCACACACAGGGTCATTTTTCCTAGAAGATGATGTTGGCAGTAAGATGAAGTTGGCAGAAGGTCCCAGCCCCTTATGAACAAAGGTGATGTCCAGATATGGGCATAGATTAACAACCCCAGGGAACTGATCCTGCTTCTCAGATCTGATTTGACTAACTCATTAAATATCATGTTGTAACTGCTGGCTTCCAGTCATAAGACACAGATCCCAGTTAACACAGCATAATCAGTTAATTTCCTATTATGATGTGATCTTTGAGATGAATTTTTAATGATTATTTTTACGAAGCATCTGCAGATGTCTGGGTTCTCACATTGGCCCATTAGCTGGGCAATTCCAGGCTGGGATGAACATGACGATAATGACTGTTGTGCTAGAGGAGACAAGGGCCTCTTCCCCAACCAGAGATCACTTCAACAAGAAATCGTTTTGATTATGTTTAAGTACAAAGTTTTCTTTCTCTCCCTTCCTCATCTCCTGCCTTAAGCTAGACTCTTTAAATATCCAGAGAAGACTGCTTCTCCTTGCCACATGCATAGCTGTATCCTCCAACCATTTTTCTCCAGGCTGGAGGGCATGAGGTCTTGGCTGTTAGGTGCTGCTGCCTGGGCTGTTACCCTGGAGACACAACCTTGCCTGTTGAGTTGGTGGTGGATGCTCTAACCTGAGGAGACTGGCCTCAGCTCTGGAGATCTCTACAGATAGGGAGGGAGGAAGAGATGGTTGGTGATGGTACCCCATGCCCCTCCCATGAGATAAGATCATTTGTTCATTTCTCACCCTTTGGTTCCTTCCTTTGATGGCTATTGAAGGAATGGAGGGGTGACAGAGTAGGTATGCCTGGGATTGCAGGTTCATCCAGAGCCATCCCTAGGGAAGACAGCACAGTGGAGGAAGCTGAGGTAGAGTGTGGTTAAGGCTTTGCCTCCCAGGGCCACTGCAATGACCCTTCCTGGAAACTAGCAGATGTATGTGAACAAGGTTTAAAATGTCATGTTGCTAAGGCCACAATTCAGGGATTGGAGGGAGGAAGATTGCTATAACTGCTCGGGATGGTCAACCCATGGGATGGGCAGCCTGTGGGCTGGATGCAACCCACGGATGTGTTTTGGTTCCCCCACCCCCACAAATTTGGACCATGTTGCATTTTTTTTGAATATTCTATTGTTCATCCCCATTACAAAACTGATTCCACATAACATTTGCAAATTCTAGCTTCTCTTAAAGAATCAGAAAGCCTGGTCCCCCCAGAGCCACCATTCCCACGTGTAGCCACCCATAGGCACCAAGCTGCCACTGCCTCTTCCTATGGGGCTGTGCTTCTCCAGGGGTGCAAATCCCATGGCTCTTGGTCTTCTCCCCAACATGGAGCCCAAGGGCCATTGTACATGTCATTATACATGCTTAATATGCAAGCAAAGAATGCTGAAAGGACACCTAAGGAGCTTTTATGAAACAAATCAAACATTCCTCCCCATAATAAATAATATAAATGATAATGAGTGATGTAAATCTACCCATGTATGTCACCTCCCTGGCCTCATTGCTATTGGAGTTTGGAACCATATTTTTAATTAGTTTGGGGACTCCGTGAGTTGACCGAGGAAGGGTAGGTTTCTGGGCTCACATGCAAAATCAGGGCTTCTGAAACTGATGAGGAGGTAGGGTGACAAACTGTCCCAGTTTTCCCGGACCTGAGGAGTTTCCTGAGCTGTGGAACTTTCAGGACTAAAACCAGGGAATTGCCAAGCCAACGGGAATGGCAGTCTCCTTAGAAGGAGACTCAGCAGAGGTGATGCAGTATCACCAGATGAGCCCCGCTGTCCACAGCTTCTCCAGGGACAACTGTGCCTAGAAATGCTGGTCTCTGGGGCCCCCAAGACCTCAGTCATTGCTGAGGACCATTCACAAAGGTCCCGGTGAGCCTCTTTCCCTCTGCTCTGAAACAGGTCTGGCTGTGGGTTTAAGCTTGGGGTTCCTTTGAGAAGCTCCCGAATTGCTAGTTGGTTTTGTTTGCCTTGAGCTGAGTGCCTCACCCATTCTATCTCTGAGATGGAGAAAGAAGGGTTAAGAGCCACTTGATGGGCACCTGAGGACCTGGAGAGGATAGCAAGGACACAGAAAGCAGTCACTTGGCCTCACGTTCATCTGGTTTCCGGTTTTGCTGCACTCTGCTGGACCATCCTCTGAGGTCACTGTTAAGAGAAGATTACTAGTTACCCCTGCTGGACTAGGGTCTGTAGAATTACCTCTTTTCAGGTCCTTTTCCTCCGTAGGCTGAGTGTCCCCCAGCTTCCCTCCTGCCCATTCCTGCCCTTCCCATTCAGCTCAGCACAGTGCTTACCTCCCTCGAGATTCTTTTCTCATCCAACTCCGCCTGGCCCCGGTCACCGCCATGCGTCCTGCGTCCCCTCAGGCCCCTGCGTCCCCATGACCTGGCTCTGAATGCACAGGTGATTCCTATTTCCCTGGTTTGGAGTGCCTGGGCTGAGCTGACTTTTATTACAGCTTATATTTTATGAAGAAAGGTTTTCACAAAGCAAATGAATACTGACAACAAAATTATATGGATGTTTAGTTTAATAAAGAGGACAGTCTTCCAAAATGCTATCCCTGCTTTGGGGCCTGGTTGGAACCCTCAGCAGATGGAGTGTCTGCCTGCAGTTAATACCAGGACGCTTCTCTTCCTCTTCCTGAAACTTTCCCTGACATCACCCCGTCTGACCCATTGTCCTGTCCCTCCTCTGGCCCTCACAGCAGTTTTGAGCCTGGGGCTTCTTTATCCTACATTTGTTACCTCTCAAGTCCAATTTCTTTAGAGAGCTGTGTTAGACCCCTTTTTCCTGCCACCTCTGGGGTCGTGACCTCACCTTCCTTCTGGGGCCCTTGGCCACTGTTCTGATCCAACACAGGATTTAAGAAAAGAAATAACAGGAGTTCCCATTGTGGCTCAGCGTTTAATGAACCCAACTAGCATCCTTGGGGACATGCATTCAATCCCTGGCCTCACTCATTGGATTAAGGATCTGGTGTGGCCATGAGCTGTGGTGTAGGTCGCAGATGCAGCTCAGATCCCAAGTTGCTATGGCCGTGGTGTGGGCCATTGGCTACAAATCCGATGCAACCCCTAGCCTAGGAACCTTCATATGCCAAGGGTGTGGCCCTTAAAAGACACAAAAAGAAATAACAGAGGCAAGAGAAGGAAGAGATATGGGGTTGTGTTTGTGTGACTCTGAGCCTGGCCCCCACAGCGTGGCCTGCTCCAGGGTGCAGTCACCTCTAGGACAAGCTCACCCCTCCTGCCTGGGGGAGAAGAGGTGGGTGCGGGGTCTGCCTACAGCGATATCAAGTACATTCACGTCGCTCTGCAGCCATCAGCACCATCCATCCTCAGGACCTCGTCATCTTCCCAAACTGAAATTGTCCCCATTAAACGGCACCCCCATCCCCCTCCCCAGCCCCTGGCAACCACATTCTACTTTGTGTCTCTAGGGAGTTGGCTCCTCCAGGGACCTCATGTACTTGAGAGTCATTCAGTCTTTGTCCTTTTGTGACTGGCTGATTTTGTTTAGAATAAGGTCTTGAAGCTTCATCCATGTTGTAGCAAGTGTCAGAATTCCCTTCCTTTTTTAAGGCTGAATAAGTGACAGAATTTTAGAGCTTAAAACTCTAAACTTGTTCCCCCTTTTGTTAAAATGAAAACCAGTGGGTTGTCAGCTCCGCTATGAGCTGACTGAGACCCTCAGAGGCGGCTGCCTGGGTGATGACAAGGGGTCAGTGGGGGTGGGGTCATTACCCCTCTAAGGCAGCTGTCTTCCTCAGCCCGGGACTGGGCTTCCACTGGGGGGAAAGGAGCTCCGCTGCTCAAAAGGGCTTGGAAGCCCCCAGAGTCACCCTCTTCTCATCCTCTTCCATCCTCCCACATTTCCACCCTGTCTAATCATTCCTGAGTAGCTGTCAAGGTTTCCCTTCCCCCCTGGCTCTGTGGAAAGAGGCCAAGAATCTACTTCCGTTCAGACCTCCCCCAGGATGGGGAGAATGGTCACTCTATCCTGCTTTGGAATGGGTGGGTTTTCATTGGCACCAGCAGGGACTGAGTTCAGCTCTGAGCACCCGCTACCACTCAAGAAACTCCTGCGGGATCTTCCGCCATGAGCTGTATTCCCTGGACCTGAAAGCTAACCTCACAGGCTGAAATGGAACTGACTCAAGCCCTCCCCACCCCCCGGTCCCTATCTGGATGCCTCTCACACCAGGGGGAAAGCCAGAGGTTGCAGTAATGATAAACAGAAAGGCCACACCCTGCATTCCAAGCTCTCTCCAGAATTACATCTTCCTTCACAGACTTTGTGGCTATAGCACAAAACTCCTGCTCTTCCAAACACACCGTGAGCCTCCCCACTTGTGTCCATTTGCTCAACACCTTTTCTCCCTCCTGAAAGGGCTTTGTCTTTCTGTGTCTACCTGCAGCCACCTGCACCAAAGGCCCTAAGTGATGTTCACCACCTGGAGGATCCATTCCACCCAGGTCCTGGAACATGAGAGCCACACCTGCTGGGCCATCCCAAGCCCCTCCTGACCAGCAGTGTTGGCCACCTCCCCCTGCCTGGTGAACACAGGGAAGGATATGGTGCCGTGGGTTCCCAAGGGATAACTGGATGGCAGTTTACCAATCCCACCCAGTCTGGGGGTCACTGGTCTCCATACTGGCCTATTGGCGCAGACCAATGGCAACCAGAACCCCCTCCATCACCTCACAGGTGCCTAGCCTGGCGACTAGGGAGATGGAGGGTTTGACCCCAACACCTGGATTCTGCTAGTAACTTTCCTATATTCTCTAATTCTGACAAAACCTACTGCCCATAACTCCACCCTACTGGTCCTGGGTAATAATCATCGGACACTTTAATTAAAGACCTGCCTGTCTTGTGACCATTGTGCAATCTTAACCAAGGATATCTTAACCAAGATGGCTCATTCTTGTCAATGTTTACTTGTAAATGAATGAGTATGGGGCACGCGGTGGGGGGTGGGGGGAAGAACACTCAACCACAGTCAAGGTGGAAACCCTCTTGATCAGGGAGATCCTAGTCTAGCTCCTGGACTTCCTGTGGACTCCAGCCAGTACTCCCACTTACATATCCTCTGAGGAGCCCCCAGTTTTCCGCTTACTCACCCTCACTAGCTTTTATGCCTGTGGGTTGGGAAAGAAGGCCATTCCTCTGCCCTGTTGACAGATGGGGTCTCAGACTGTCTCTTGGGGTGATCTCTACTGTCAGGCCAAAGATTCCATCTTTCTTAGATTCTCTTAGGACATGGGCTGTAGGTTCGTGACAAGCTGTCAATAACAGTGGCGGACTAAACTTAGAGGGGAAACTAAAAACCCATTGATTAGGAGGACTGTTTTGGAATTAAAAATGTATAACCTGGGAGTTCCTGTCGTGGCTCAGCGGTTAATGAATCTGACTAGGGACCATGAGGTTGCAGGTTCAATCCCTGGCCTTGCTCAGTGGATTAAGGATCCAACATTGCCGTGAGCTGTGGTGTAGGTTGCAGAAGTGGCTCTGATCCCGCATTGCTGTGGCTCTGGCGTAGGCCGGTGGCTACAGCTCCAATTCAACCCCTAGCCTGGGAACCTCCATATGCCGTGGGAGCGGCCCAAGAAATGGCAAAAAGACAAAAAAAAAATGTGTAACCTAATATGAGCTGGGCCACCAGGCCAGGGTGGCAAGTCCATGGAGCACCATGTCAGCTAGTGTGCTCTTACTTGGCTCTAAAGCAAGGTCCAGAAAAGATGCAGGTCCCCTCAGCCTGATAATGCTGGGTTGTATTTCACAAGGGCCAGGGTCCCAGGCCCGAGAATGAAGGAAATGTTCTCCCACAGCAAAACTAGGCTGTGTTCCCTCCCAGTAAGAATGAAGGCAGGCCTGGCTCACCTGCATCTCCCTCACTTGTGAGGAGAACGGCTTCCAGTCTTGCTGGTCAGGAAGCAGATGTAGAACTGGTACCTTCCATCCAGCTCCTGGGAGCCTCTCTCCCTCGGGACTCCCTCCCATGGGCATGAGGCCCCAAGGAAAGGGAATCAATCTCCTGCATCCAGCCTGAGGCTCCCAGCCCAGGAGGGAGCTTCAGAAGCTCCTCCTCCTTCCGGAAAGAGTAGAATTTCCTGACGGAGGTGCTGAGGACAACAGGCTGGGGGACCAAAGGGAAGGTCTGTAGGAAAAGGAAGAAGTGCTGGGGAGAGAGACATTGAGAGGGTCCTTGCTCTCCTGTGCTGCCAGTGACAGCTATGTTGGATCAAGTTGTAGCATCTGCCTGGGGATCTGACTATCTCTTTGGTAGAACTTTGAGTCCCCACAGTTGCGGTGGCTGGGTGTGGAGGTGGGGGTGGATGGGGGGACAGGCCATGCCAGGGAGGCTGGGAAAGCCGGGGCTCCCAGGAAAAGAGAGGCACTTTTCCAGGGTACTGGGGCTACTTCATCCCAGGGTCCCAGGAACCCATGCAGATGCCATTGTGTACATTTAGAAAAAGATGCTGGAAACAGACAGGTCATGGGCATCAGGGCCAATGATGCCGCTCTAGGAGCAGAGGGGCTGTGGGAGTGTCACCACTCTTCCCCTCCATGGAGCAGCTTGCAACTTGTGTAACCCCGCCTCCAGATTGTTCTTCAGAGATGGCATGGTGACCTCTGGGCTCCAAAAATGAGGGGCCCTATACTTCAATAAATTAAAATAAAGAAAATGAGGGGCCCTGTCCTAGCCAGGCTCTGAGAACCTTCATTAGCTTTTCGAGAGCTTCCCGCAGACCAGGCACTGAGCTAGTACTTCCTCTCGCCACCTCCTCCACCTCCACCTCCACCCCCACCCCTCCCATAAACACGCTGTGCACATCATTTGCATCTCTCTGAAGGAGGTGCTGAGGCTTTTTGAGTCAAGGACTTGACCGGGGACTGATAGCTGGTAACCGTCAGAGCCCTTGCTCTCCAGCTTCTCTCCAGGCACCTGGCCACTCTCCATCTCTGCTCAGGTTTGGAAGGCTGGCTCCTCTGGCCAAATTGATGCCAGACATTTTGTTTGCTTTCTGTTACTTTTCTTTTCCTTCACCGATTCTCATCAGACTGCCCAGAGATTCAGGTGAGGTCAGGGTGCCAGGAGGTGGTGCATCCGAAAGGTCTGCCTCCCAAGCCTAGGCTCCTTCTGCAGCCATCGGCCCCTCCCCTCCTGCCTGCAGTTCCTCTGGCTCCTGCTTGAGTCTGGTGACCTTAGCAAAGCCACCCATCCGGTGTGGCCAGGCAGGACTGAGTGTCCCAGAGGTGTCTCCCATCAGCTGCACACTCAAGGCATCGTGGCTCCAGGGACACTGTGGACAGACCCCAGCTACCTTCCTGCTTCTGGCCAGTTCAAGGCAGAACTTGCTGTGACTGATTCAAGTCCAGCTGCTTCTCCTGGCTTCCCACCCACAAGGACATCCTCACTGAGCCATTTCGTTTTGCAGTCTCTCACCTTCACATGGGCAATCCCCTCCATATGTAAGTTGGGAATCTCCCTCTGTGGGAGCTTGGGTGCGGAATACAAATGAGGAGACAGAGTTCAAGGAGAAAAAGATAGCTTTATTACTTTGCCAGGCAAAGGAGGACACAGCAGACTATTGCCTTAAATACTGTGCTGCCCTTGGGAGGGGTTAGGAGTTGGTTTTATAGTTTAGGAGTGGAAAATAGGGCTGCAGATAAAGATCAGAGTAGGTGTAAGCTTGCATTGTCTTTCACAGCTGGTGTTTAGTGGCCCCTGGACTGGTTCTGGTGGTCCTTCTTCTCTGAAGAATGAAGAATGTAGTTCTTCATCTAGTAGTTCTTCCCTTTGGGGGTGGGGGCAGGGGGGTAGTTCTGCAGAAAGGCTCAAAGATATTTTTATGTATGTTCCTTGAAGAGGAACCAGGACCCTGTCCCAAGACTGCACTGTTGTCTCTTGACCTCTGCATCCCCTCCCTTCTCTGATTAGCAGCTGCCCTTTGGAACTCAGGGAAGGTCTGTAATCTGAAGCTTATTCCCTAAAAACAAGAAATGGGGGACCCAAAAAGGCTTGTGTGCCCAGGAGCCCCACAGGGTGGCTTCTTCACCTTCCTGGTGTTCCTCTCTCTATTGAATGAACCATCATAGGAGCAGAAAATACGTGTGCATGTGTGTCTGTTAATGTGCGTGCGTGCGTGCGTGTGTGTGTGTGTGTGTGTGTGTGTAGCTCTTACTCATAAACAGTATCAAATTGTTGACTATTCATGGGCATGTTCATGGGCGTGAATTCTGGGTTTTATAGACACAAAATTGGTCAAAATAGTGACATGTCTCGATAATTCCTTCCCACTGAGGAAGCAAGGTGATGAGTAGGATGGTTTTTGCTCCTGCCCAGCCCTCCATGTGGAAGCTAGGGACACGAGGGGCCCCCAGCAGGCAGTTCTCTCCTCTTACCTGGAGGCTGAGCAGTCCCTGCTCCTGGGCAAGGTACAGACAGCCCTGCTGCCCGGCAAGCAGAGCAGAGAGCTGCTATATGCATCCCTGTGACACAGACATAGCCACCACCACAGGAAGGACACTGGGAAGGAGACTCTGTGCTTCTTTCAAAGCTCACACAAGTCTACATATGAGTGCTTTTGATAGGGTTGGAATAGGCACAGGTAGGGTTGTAGAAGTTCCAATGAGAGACCATAGTTAGAGAGGGAAAGCTAGGGGACTTAGGGAGATCACTGTAAGTTAATGACTGCTCGAGCCGTCATAAAAGACTATTAGGAATAAATGAAATCTCTACTATGATAAATAAAAAGCATAAATTAAAAAGAAAAAAAAAGAAGGAGGCAGGCTTGTTTGACTAGTGGAGGCGATGCCTCAGGAAATTGGGTGGGGGATGGGGTGAGGACTGCATTCAGATTCAGACCAAGGGCAGGAGTTTGAGGACTCTCTTCTGATGATTTGAATAAGAACCATGACAGTCCTAGTTTGACCTCATAAGGTCAAATACTCTCTTACTGGATACTAAGGAGGAGCTACTACTACTCCAAAAAAGAGGAAGAGGTGGTCTTTTCCCACCCCCACAACCCTTGGATGATAAAATTGTAGCCCACCTAATCCTCAGGGCAGAGCCTTCTTGTCTGCCCGCTTGTATCTCTTACAAGCATCCTATCTTAATAAATCTATTTCCTGCCTATCACTTTGTCTATCACTGAATTCTTTCTGCTTTTAGGCCCAAAGAACTTGAACCTCAGTAAGTCCAGACACTGGGTGAGTGATTCTAATTTAAAACCATGGGTTTAAGTCCCAATCTGGGTTTAGGCTGGGTTCGAGTCCTAGTACATGGGTTCAAGTCCCAGACTGGGTTCTGGCTAGGTTCAAGCCATAGTGCTGTCACTTTCACTTTTAAACTCAGATTATGGGCAGAAGAAAACAAAAGCATGGCTTTTTTTTTTTTAATCCAGTTGGGTCAATTTATGTGTAACATTATGTGATTTAATGAGATGCAATGTTGTACAAATGCTGCTTTTAAAGGGCATGACATTATGGAGGAAAATCAGGGGGGTGGAAAGAAAACTTTCATTCCCCAAGTCAGGAGGGGTTTTGCCAGGTTTTCAGAGCCTCTGAGATTCTGAAAGCCGCTTCTGTCTGGGGGGTAGTAAGCTGGCCACATGATTTCAGGTGATAAACTCGAGAGTGGCAGGGATTGGAGCCACCTGCAGTAGAAAACCTTAGAAAGGATATTGGGTTTAGCAAATAAAGATGCAGGATGCCTGGTTAACTTGGTATTTCTAATAAACAACAGATTTTTTTTTTAGTATGAGTATGTTCCATATGATATTTGGGATATACTTATACTCAAAAGAAACACCTACTCTTGGAGTTCCCCTCGTGGCTCAGCAGAAACAAATCTGACTAGCATCCATGAGAACACAGGTTCATTCCCTGGCCTTGCTCAGTGGGTTAAGGATCCAGCGTTGCTGTGAGCTGTGGTGTAGGTCACAGATGCAGCTTGGATCCTATGTTGCTGTGGCTGAGGTGTAGGCCGGCAGCTGTAGCTCTGACTCCAACCCTAGCCTGGGAAACTCCATATGCCACGAGTGTGGCCCTAAAAAAAAGACCAAAAAAACCCAAACAACCAAAAATGTACTCTTTATCCAAAATTCAAATTTAATTCGATGCCATATTTTATCTGGCAACCCTATAGGAAGCCCTCCCCTCAATTAACCTTAACCCCCTCCTCTTCCAGCCTATACGTAAGAGATGAAGAGACACAAGAAAGATGTGAATGAGGAAGAAATGCAGGGAACTTGATGTCTACTTTCTGGAGAGCTGAAAGTAAAGTGTTAAAGAGAGTTTGATGTTAAAGCTATCTAAAAAAAAAAAAAGCCCTCAGAACTGAGTCAAGCTTGTGTCGTGTACCTTTCAGCATAAAATGTGGTTCTGATGAAATTGAAAGCTGTGTTAAGATAATGCCAGAAATACATTCAATGGTGGTCAGAAGCTTTATGTTTACTCAAGATGCTCCCCAGATCCCCAGCTCCTCCCTCTCCCTCTCCCTTCCTTCCTCTTTTTCTCTCTTTCTTTCCTTTTCCCACTTTCTTTCATTGAATAAATATTTGTTGGTGATCAACTCTGTGCATGGCAAACTTTCAAAATGTTCATTTTTCACTCTTACCCAGTTGCATCTTTCTTTGAATTCTTAAAAAATGAGCATTGCATAAATAACTTCTGTGCATCCCATGGAACAAGGGGGAAGAAGGGACTAGAAATATAGAGGCCAGTTTTGTTGATTCATGCCACCCTTGGGCAAGTTATAGGTTCCCTGCTCCTGCGACTATTCACTGGCGTCACCAACCCAGAAAAGAGCAGGTGCAATAGTTTTAAAAGTAAAACTCCAGGAGTTCCCTTGTAGCACATCAGGTTAAGTATCTAGTATTGCAGTGGCCCAGGTGGCTGCTGTGACTCAGGTTCGATCCCTGGCCCAGGAACTTTCACCTGCCATGGGTGCAGCCAAGTAAATAAAAAGACAAATACAAGTAAAACTCTGGAAAGTTTCTATTGTGGCTCAGCAGTAACGAGCCCAACTAGTATCCATGAGGATGCGAGTTTGATCCCTGGCCTCACTCAGTGGGTTAAGGATCTGGCGTTGCTGTGAGCTGTGGTGTAGGTCACAGATGCGTTGAGGATCTGCTGTGGCTGTGGCTGTGGCGTAGGCCAGCAGCTGTAGCTCCAATTCAACCCCTAGCCTGGGAACTTTCATATGCCGCAGGTACAGCCCTAATAAAAAGCCAAAAAAAAAAAAGGTAAAACTCTAAAATGTGCTAAGTGGAAACACATCAACAAAAATGAAAAGTGACAATTTGAGTCATAGAAGAGACAAAACCCCCAAAGATGGGGAAATACAAGTTGTCTCTGTAATGAATTCTTATGCTGATACAACTTCAGGAATAGGTTCTAGTCAACTCCTTGTCATTGCTAGCCATAAGAGAATTAGAATGAGACGTCCTGAAGGAAGGTCATACAATCTGCTTTGTTTCTCTAGTTTTCAAAATCTTTGTCCCAATATTGGGCAGGTCACTTCTGACACCAGGACCTTCCCATGGGACACCCAGTGACAATCTGGTAGGGTCGATTCAATAAATAGTCTGTAAATACTTCTCGACTAACATTGAACGTGCATCTCTAACAACCAGGAGCTCTGAATTCCCAAACTGTTTAAGTCCCGCGTTTGTGACAACTTCCTCTTTATGTGTGGGTGTTGTTCACAGATTCCTATTTTCCATGAAGTTTGAGTTTGCTCGCTTATCTGTTAGTACTCACACACCCCAATGTCAGCTGCCTTCCCCAGGCTCGTCTTTCCAGGCCTTCTCCTTCTGTCATGGAGCTGTCACCATGGGCAGCTGCTAATTCACATCCTGTCTCTTTGGACTGTTTCTGGGCTGGATCTGGCTGGGCTTTGTGCTTGAGCCCATCACTCGGCAAGAGAGGACATCCCTAAGAGAGAATACATTGTCTTTTTTGGTCTCTTTTTTCAAATGGAAATTAGTTCTATTATGCAATCACGGGTTGACATATAATTTGTTCTTGCTGTACAGTTGAGACAATTGCACATTAAAAGAAAGCCTAAAAGCCAATGGTACCCAAACCAAAATCTTCCTGTTATTTCCTAAAGAGGACAAAAAAGCAAAAGGTATCAGAAAATACTGGGGACAAATGGAAGACATTCATTAGTGTTGGATGGTCACCTCATCACTGCTGGAATTCCAGTAGCTCTAATTCAGCCAGTTGTTTTAAACGCTTTCCTTCTGGCCCATTTTCATGGCCAGAGTGACTGCTTCCTCTGTGTTTTGTGTGAAACTTCTCTTCAAATCAGCTGCGTGCCATTTTGTTCTAGATCATGGTGTCTTTTGGCTCCAAGATACCTTGTGTGTCTAAAGAAGACATGAAAAGTGAGGTGGTGGAAAGACAGTGATGTTGTTTTCAAGGTCCTGAGGTCAGGACTAGACATAATAACTTTTCATTCTTTACACATACCTTTGGTGGAAATTCTGACTTAGTCATATCTACCAAGAGTCAGGCTGCTTCTTAAAACCATGGAACATCAGCACAGTAAGATGTTCTTAAATATCTTAAGATGTGTTTAAGTATCACCTAATCTAGATAGATTATTTTTTAGATTAGGAAACAGAAGCCTTGAAAAGCTAATGCATTAAGATCCTCCTCTTCCCTTCTTTGTATCCAGTGAGAGTTCTTATCATTCTGCACCACCTGCCTCAAGGCAGGTCTTGTGTTTTCTACTCCGAGCTCCTCACAGAGACCAGCATGGATGTCAGCCATTCTCTATTGGGTGCATGTATTGATTTGGAGGTTAAATAGTAATAGTGGCTAAAATTTGTTCAACATGCGCTATGAGAAGTGGTTTATTATACTATCTATAATCCTAACGAGTTAACAATATACGTAAAAAATAATGTTACGAATGAAGAAACCAGTGATCTTGAAGTAACTGGCCAAAGGCCACACAAGTAAATGATCACAGAGATGGGTTTGGACTCAGTTCTTTCAGCCTCAAACATGAATGCTTCTCTACAAATAAAAATTGCTGGAGAGGGTGTGGAGAAAAGGGAACCCTCCTACACTGTTGGTGGGAATGTAAATTCGTACAACCCCTATGGAAAACAGTATGGAGGTTCCTCAGAAAACTACATATAGAACTCAGCAATCCCACTCTTGGGCATACATCTGGACAAAACTTTCAATCAAAAAGATACATGCATCCCTATGTTCATTGCAGCACTATTTACAATAGTTAAGACATGAAAACAACCTAAATGTCCATCAACAGATGAATGGATTAAGAAGATGTGGTATATATACACAATGGAATACTGCTCAGCCATAAAAAAGAACAAAATAATGCCATTTGCAGCAACTTGGATGCAACTAGAGATTCTCATACTAAGTGAAGTAATTCAAAAAGAGAAAGGCAAATACCATATGGTATCACTTATATGTAGAATCTAAAATATGGCACAGATGAACCTATCAACAAAATATGAACAGACTCACAGACATAGAAAACAGACTTGTGATTACCAAGGGGGAGGGGGAAGGAGTGGGATGGACTGGGAGTTTGGGGTTAGTAGATGGAAACTATTCCATTTAGAATGGATAAGCAATGAGGTCCTGCTGTACAGCACAGGGAACCATATCCAATCACTTGTGATAGAACATGATGGAAGATAACACAAAAAACAGAATGTGTATCTATGTATAACTGGGTCACTTTGCTGTACAGCAGAAATTGACAGAGGACACTGTAAATCAACTATAATTTTTTAAAAAACATGAATGCTTCTTCCACAATATCATTCTGACTTGCAAGCTCTAGGTTTTAAAGATGCAGTTAGAATTCGTCATATCTCAGTAGGAGCAACCTGGTTCAATTTGTGTCTCTCCTGACAGTTCTGTGATCCAGACTCTAATACTAGCTCAAAAGGGCTGAAGACCCACAGCTTATAAACAGCTTTCAACAAAGAGTATCAACAGCCTCCCTGCCCCCCCATACAAGCCTGAGGCTGAAGGTCTTAGAGTCTTAGAGGAAAATATGATTTCATCTATACTTGTTTGTATGGGAAGAAATTTTCTATCACCAGAGTGACTCATAACATGGAAATCAGAATGATAGGAGCGAAATAATTCAGAGTTCCTGAAGGCTCACTGGTATTGCCTGCAGTGACACGTTGACAAAAAGGAATAGCTCTCTGACAAAAAATTCCAGGCTTCAATGCCCGTGAGGAAGAAGGGGCATGGTTTGTCCAGTGAAGCAGGCAGAATAATGGCCTCCAAAGATGTCCACATCTTGGAGTATGTGAATATATTGGGCTACATGGCAAAAGAGAATTAAGTTTGCAGATGGAGCTAAATTTGCTCATCAGGTGACCCTACAATGGAGAGATTAATCTGGATTACTGGGGTGAGCCCAGTGTAGCCACAAGGGCTCTTATAAGCGGAATAGCCAATCAGAAGAGGAAATTCAAATGTGATGCTAGAAGTAAGGGTGGTGTAAGGCGACGTGGGGGCTCAATCTGCCGCTGTTGGCGTTGTTGATGGAGGAAGGCAGACAGTGTCTAGAAGCTGGAAAAGGCACGGACATGCATTCTCCCTTCAAGCCACAAGAAGGAACACAGCTCTACTGAAACCTTGATTTTTAGCACTTATTACCTCCAGAGTGGAAGATAGTAGATTGGTGCTGTGTAAAGCCACTGAGTTGCAGTAATTTGTTACAGCAGCAATAGGGAAGGAACACATCCATTAACTGAAGTCCAGCAAGCTGTGGGAGGATGTATTCAAAGCGCTGTGAACAAAACAAAACAGAAAAACTGCCAACCAAGAAGCCCACATCTGGTGAAATTATTTCTCAGAAGTGAGTGAGAAATTAAGACATCTCCAGATAAACAAGAGCTAAAGGAGTTCATTACCACTATACCTGCCGTAAGAAATGTTTGAGGAAGTTCTAAGGGGTGAAAGAAAGGACACCAGAGAGTAACTCAGAGCCATTTAAAAAGAAATAAATCAACTATACTTTACTTAAGGGAAGAAAACAAACAAACAAAAAGAACTCAATAGAGGAGTTTCCACAATGATGCAGTGGGTTAATGATCCCACTTGTCTCTGTGGTGGCGCTAGTCTGATCTCTGGCCAGGTGCAGTGGATGAAGGATCTGGCATTGCTGCAGCTCCAGCTCATATTCGATCTCTGGCCCAGGAACTTCCATATGCTGTGAGTGTGGCCAAAAAAGAAAAAGACATATAATAAAAGAGAGAGATAAATTTTTTTGTTGTTGTCTTTTTGTCCTTTTGAGGGCATATGGAGGTTCCCAGGCTAGGGGTCCAATCGGAGCTGTAGCCGCCAGCCTAGGCCAGAGCCACAGTAACTCAGGATCCGAGCCACGTCTGCAACCTACACCACAGCTCAGGGCAATGCTGGATCCTTAACTCACTGAGCAAGGCCAGGGATCAGACCCACGACCTCATGGTTCCTAGTCGGATTCGTTTCCGCTGCGCCACGACAAGTACTCTGAGATAGATAATTTAAATAATGTTTTAAAATTACTCCTTAGTGCCTGATACCAAACTAGACGCTATATGCATGCTTCAATGAAGAAAACCAGGGCATCCTTTAGCATGTGATTGAAAAAAAGTCATGCTGCAATTTTCTTTTCCTGGGAGAGCCTAGACATTTAATCAGTCATTTTTCTATGTAATGTACCACTACAAAATGCAGTTGTTTAAACGATAAGCGTGTATTATCTCATGATGTTGAGGGTTGCCAATTCCGGCTGGGTTCAGCCACCTGGTTCTTCTCTGCTGGCCTTGGCTAGGCTCACTCACATGTTTGTGACCTCTCCACTCCCATTCAGCTCATAGTCTCTGTGCTGGGGGTATGCTGCTGTGAGCTGGGCAACAGGAATGAAGGTCATATGTCATATGTCTGTGATATCCTCGTCATCCAGCAGGCTAGCTTGGGCTTACTCAACATGGGGCAGAAAGTTCCAAGTCCAAAATAGGGCAAGTGCTTTTCAGGTCTCTGACTGCATCACATTTGCTACTGTCCAAAGAAGGCCACATGGTCAGCCCAAACATAGGATAAAGGAAACCTGCCCGACTCTTTTGTTGTTGTTGTTGTTGTTGTTGTTGTTGCTGTTGCTATTTCTTGGGCTGCTCCTGCGGCATATGGAGGTTCCCAGGCTAGGGGTTGAATTGGAGCTGTAGCCACCGGCCTACGCCAGAGCCACAGCAACGCGGGATCCGAGCCGCGTCTGCAACCTATACCACAGCTCACGGCAACGCCGGATCGTCAACCCACTGAGCAAAGGCAGGGACTGAACCCGAGACCTCATGGTTCCTAGTCGGATTCGTTAACCACTGCGCCACGACGGGAACTCCCATGCCCGACTCTTGATGGAAGGAGTTATGAAGCCACATGCAAGGGTATGAATAATAGGAGGGGGGAAGACCCTGTGACCATTTGTGCAATCTAGCATGATATTAAAAATGAAAAGGGCCTTGACCCAGAGACAAGGGAGTGCTCCTTGGCAATATTTGATAGTGAAGGTGAGTTTGTTCAATCTAAGATACGAAGAGCATCTTAAAGTTCTACCCAAAGCGCACATGTCTAAATAGCCCGCCACATGAACAAAGACACAGAATTCCTACAATATCATTTCACTGAAAGGAATATGAGATGCTCTTGAAATAAAACTGTGCGTATTGATCACTGGGTGGAGATCTCTGGTCTTATTAATGCTCCCCTCAGTTAACATTTAGATCCACTTCTTCAAAGCCCCGAATCTCAACCATACATTCTGAAACTCACTGCAGGGCCGATTGGCAAAGGGCATGACTCCACTGGCCTCTCCTGGGCTTAGGCCACTGCCATCCTGCTTGGCAAGACCCCAGGCTCCAGGTCTAATCTCTGGGCCCCAGTGGCTGGAATTTCCAGGTGTCATGATGACACAGTGCTGATAAGAGAAAGATCTCTTATCTGCATACTGACTGCCAAGCCCTGAATGTTTAGGTGAGGTTGACTGAGAGAAATAATTACCTGTCAGAACACTTAATTGCACTGGAGAAACCTTGTGTCCCTCTTTCTTTTTGACAGGTGTCCTCAGATTTCTTTTCCAAGATCCAGGACCCTCAGCTGATGCCAGCTCCAGCCTAAGTGAGCAATGGAGAAGCTGTCACTGCCCATTATATTTTGGATGGTGCCTGGGGACTCCCCTAGTTTTGAGGAAAGTTGGCAACAGAAAAAGGAACATCTGAGGAAGGAGCCGTCAGCAAGGTCCGGGGGTGAGTGACGTTTTACTTGTCCACACACCCCTCTCACCAGAGGGGACTTCATGTGACCTTCAAAATATACATATATCAGAATTTGGAGACTACATCAGAGTGAGGGTAAAATAAGGATGAAAAGAATTCATGAAGGGAGTTTCCTGGTGGCTCAGTGGGTTAAGGATCTGGTGTTGTCCCTGCTGTGGCTCATGTTCCTGCTGTGGCTCATGTCACTGCTGTAGTGTGGGTTCAGTCTCTGGCCTGGGATTTATGTAGGTCACTGGGGTGACCAAAAAAAAAAAAAAAAAGAATTCATGAAGCACTAACTGGGCACACAATTTCCTTTTAGTCAAGTCAATCAGGAAACCAGTGATATGAACCCCATTGTTAATGAGAGAATTCAGACATGGTCTGATATTTTGAGCTGGCCCTCACCCACTGCCTGATGCAGATCCTGGGGTGAGCGGGGATATCGGGCTGGAAGTCAGGACCCCCTGAGGTCTGGTGTGACACAGATGGGCCCCCTTAGCCCAACTGCCTAAGGGGGACCAAACAGACTGAGCCCGTCTTGAATGTGCTGCCTAGTCCAAGGGACGTGGAAACATCATCGGTAAGACTGCTCCTTACCTGTGGGCCCTGAGGGGTTTTTGAAAAAGTACCAAGGGTTCTTTCGAGGTAACCAAAACCTGAGTTGCTCTCCTTAGAAAGGAGACCTTTACCTGAAGGCTGCCCTCAGGTAAGGGCCATGGGATCAGTAGAGAGACACGGGAGATTGGCCAGCAGGCCCATGCCTGGCTGGGGTTGGGGTCAAGCTCCTTGTCCGGGGCCCACTGATGGGAGGGATGTGCACCACCAATCCCAGGAAGGTCCTGGACCATATTTGGGAGGGAGGCTGAAGTCACAGGACCACATCGGGACAGAAGACCATCAGTGAGCTTGCTGCAGGAGGCTCCTGCACCCCTGCATGGCTCCAGACCCCTGGTTCTGAAGAAGGGAAAGAGCACACTGGTCCTGCACAGGCACTGGAACTGGACAGACTGGACCCTGCATCAGCAGCAGTGGGCTGCATGGCAGCCCAGAGCAGGAACCATCTCTTGGGCTCCTTCAGTGAAAATGACTTATGTATTTGCTACTCTTTAGCTGCAGCTAACAGAAAACTCAGTTAACCCGGACTTAAACAGAACAGGTGCTGTTCCTATCACACAGCTAGGGTCCCAGGCTGTGCAGTCCAGCAGGGTCTCAGCAGTGTCACCAAGGACTCGGGCACTTTCTTTTCCACCGTCTTTGATTTGTACCTCTCATCCTCATGCGTCCTGTCCAGGGTTTGTGTCTGCCATCCTGCTGGGAAGACGGCAGAGCAGACAAAGCCTTCTGCTGTGAAGCTTTGTTACTTTCTCCAAAGGAGAAGAAATTTCATCTGACCTCTCATTAGGCCGAAGGGCATCACGTGGTCATCCCTAGCAGCAAGGATGGCAGCCCTCCGTTAAATTAGAGAAGGACGGGGGAAGGGTCCTAGTCGGCATGGTGGTGGTCATTGCACATCGCTTGTCCCAAGCCAGCAACATAGCTCTATCTTGAAAGCATTCTGCCCACTGCCTGGAACACGGAAAGCGTGCTGCTACTCATGCCACCGATCAGAGCCCCCCCCCCTCCAAACACCAAGTGGCTGCCTGGACCCAAGGAATTTGTCAGATGTCCCAGATTTTCCAGATTGGTCACAGTGTAAACTGTTTATTGACTGAACATGTAATAAAGATATGAATCCTGGTTTGGGCTTCAGAAAATATGATGACCACACTATGAAGCAGTTCTGCTGACAGGGTTGAAGACAATTAATTGGTATGGTTTTCAATGAATCGACATATAAGCTCAGGGAATGGAAGAAGTATATCCTTGAGGCATTTCTATATAGAAATATAACAATCCAGTCACTGGGCTTTGAAAAACCAGAAGCTTTAAATCTCTTAGGAAAATCTAGGCCTTAAGGAAAGAGTCAGGTGTTTTTCTTCACCCAGTGAAAATTATGGAAAGGAAAGGGATTTTCTTATGGAATTTACTGCCAGTTCATCAGCGCTAAGAGCCAGAGAGCTCTGACCCGGGCCCCGTCCCCATCCTAGGAGACTGGGCTTATGTACTGAGAAGCTGCTTGGAATGCAGGTCCCGAAGGGCCAGGGTGGTGACGCAGTTAGGCCAGGGGCATTGATCTTCTTGCAGCTCCTCCCTGGCCAGAGGAAGCCCAGAGCTGGGCCTTCCTGGAAGGGGCTAGACCTTCTCCACTCCGCAGTTAGGAAGTGAGAAGGAAAACGGGCATAGGGGTGGTTTCTGTCACCCACCTGTGACAAGTGCTAGCTGCCCACCCTGCTCGCCATGCGTGAGCCTCTGATGAGAAAAACGGGTCTGAGTGTGACCCCGAGGCACTGTGCTGGTATCTGAGTGTGGCACCAAGGCACTGTGCTGGGGTCTTAGTGTGGCACTAAGGTGCAGTGCTGGGGTCTGAAAGTGGCCCAAGGTGCTGTGCTCTGGAATCTCTAAGGAGGCCGAGTCACCTTGAACTTGGAAAAGTGATCCATTTCCTTGCTGTTCTTTCCAGCTCTGTGTGGACTTCCAGCTCTGCCCTGATAACTCTCAAAAGCTAAGGGGGTCCCTGTAGCCTATGTGTAATGTGCAAAGTCCAAGAAATTGAGGGAGGTTTGATGGTTTGAACCTGACAGGCATCACAGAGGCCAAAGCTTCAGCGAAGTGACAGAATGCTTGCAGGTCCTCCACCACCTAGAGGCTGTCTCTCTCTGTCAAAAGCCAGAGCACCCCTTGTCACCATCCCACTGTGAACATCTGGGTGGGGAGACGGGGACAAAGGGAAAGAGAAAAAGGGAAGACCATTTGCTGGTAATAAGCAACTGAAGCTTTCACTTTAGAGCCAATGCCAGGGAGAGAAGCAAGCCTTAAATGCCAAGCCTGTATCTGCTTGACCCTGCTAATTTAGGAAAAGTCGCCAGAATCCGCCCTCTCTGGGGCCCTCCCAGCCAGTTCAGTCCTTCCAGGCATTACAACCTGCGTGCCTCCAACAGTGAGCTGAGGGCTGAAAAATGCCGCTTTAAAGATGCCATGGCTCCCATACCCTCTATCCTGAAATTACAGGGAAATGTCACTCCAGTGCCCACTGGCATGGACATGGTTCCCCAGAGGGCGCAGAGGACAGCCACTGAGAGACAGAACTGGGATGAAGAGAAATCGGAATGAGGGAGGGCTGGACTGGACTCTTTCACATCTTTCTAATGGTCTCAGTGACTGCTTGTGAGAAACGGAAGTGGATCCTGCTAGCTGTCCCCTCTTCCTTTACTAATAAAACCATGAACTTTACCCAGTACGCTGCCCAGAGTAAAGGTCACACCCTCCAGTGTCCTTTGCTGCTCCATGTGGCTATATGGCTAAATTCCGGCCAATGGAAACTTCTGAAAAGGGTCCATCCCCTGACTCTTCTCTTCCATGCTGCTGCTGTCTGGAATGAACTTCTGACGTGATGACTGGACCTCAAGCAGCCACATTGGACCATAAAGCACCTTGAGAACTACAGTTGATAAAGTGGCAAAATAGAAGGAATCTGGGTCACTGAATATTTTATTAAGTAGAGGAAACATATCAGATTTGGACCACCTACTTTCAGATTTAATGTGAGAGAAATAAGCCTCTATCTTAAGTTATTCCTGTTGGGGACTCCTCTGTGCATGCTGTTGAATCTATTCTTAATTAGTGTAGGAGGGGGTGAACTTTACATTAAAATCATGTTGTGGGGAGTTCCCGTCGTGGCGCAGTGGTTGGCGAATCCGACTAGGAACCATGAGGTTGCGGGTTCGGTCCCTGCCCTTGCTCAGTGGGTTAAGGATCCGGCGTTGCCGTGAGCTGTGGTGTAGGTTGCAGACGTGGCTTGGATCCCGCGTTGCTGTGGCTCTGGCGTAGGCCGGTGGCTACAGCTCCGATTCAGCCCCTAGCCTGGGAACCTCCATATGCCGCGGGAGCGGCCCAAGAAATAGCAACAACAACAACAACAAAAAAAAAATCATGTTGTGTATTATTTGTTCCATGAGCACTTCTATCTACATGTAGATATGTGGTTAAGAATGCTTGAGAAGGAGTTCCCGTTGTGGCTCAGCAGAAATGAATCTGACTAGCATTCATGAAGGCAGAGGTTCGATCCCTGGCCTTATTCAGTGGGTTGAGGATCCAGTGTTGCTGTGAACTATAGTGTAGGTCACAGATACAGCTCGGTTCCTGCGCCACTGTGGCCGTGGAGTACGCCGGCAGCTTCAGCTGTGATTTGACCCCTAGCCTGGGAACCTCCATATGCCATGGGTGTGGCCCCAATAAGACATACACACGCACACACACAAAAAATGCTTAAGAAACTTTTTAACTTAAATCTCTAAACACAATAAAATGAGTGACTGAACCACCAACAGACAGTCTTATACATTCACATTATAACTGCTGACATTAAGACTGTAGTATACTGGGAGTTCCTGTTGTGCTTTGGCAGATTAAGAACCCGACTAGTATCCATGAGGATGTGGGTTCCATCCCTGGTCTTCCTCAATGGACTAAGGATCCAGGTTGCCATGAGCTGTGGTGTAGGTCTCAGATGTGGCTCAGATCCCATGTTGCCGTGGCTGTGGTGTAGGCTGGCAGCTGCAGCTCCAATTGGACCCCTAGACTGGGAACCTCCATATGCCACAGGTGTGGCCCTAAAAAGCAAAAAAAAAAAAAAAAAGACTACAGTACAGTGCGTATATCTTATTCTTCAGCAAGACTTTGTGTATTCCTAGCCATTTTTGCTCCATTTATAGAATGTCAAGGTATCAAACGCCTTCAAAAGTTGGTACGAAGCCTGGGTGTACCCACTGTGGACATGACCCCAGTGCCCGGATCTGGGGCCTGTGGTGGGTAAGGCCTGTGCCTTGCCTCCCCGTGTTGCTCCCGGCAATTGGATGGCACTGTGCCCACCAGGCTGTCCAGCAGCTGCCCCAGCTTTGGGCATCCTTCTTCCAGGCTCCATGGGCAAGAGAAACAGAGATCTTCCCCATGTCCACACATTCCTGACTCAGGCTCTAGTACATCCCACTTCACTGAGCCCAGCGGCTTCTCAGGGGGTGGAGGCTCCCCGAAGGCCCTGCCCACCTGGCTCCCTGGGGCCTGGAGGACTGCCAGCGCCACACGCAGGAGCCCCCAGAGCTGTGTGCTGGCTGAGTGAGGGAAGGGCAGGGCCAGAGACCTGCTGCGTCTGCACAGGGGGGTTGCTGCTGTCATCAGGTCTAGGTCCTCTCTTACTGTACTAAGCCCATGAGTGCTTCGAAGTCTGGAGATGCCCCCCAGAGGTCCCCTGAGAGCAGATTTCTGTGCCCTCTCAGACCTGCTGAGTCGGCATCTGGCCTGGACCCTCGCCTGAATTGGAGAAAGCCAAGCTGGAAGACCACTGTTCTCAACGGCAGGATGGAGTTTTCCGATTCCAGGTCAAATTGTCCTAATTTGTCTGTGAATAGCTATTGACTGCCAACCCAGCATCAACATTCTCCTCCCTCCTTCCAGGCAGAAACTCAGTGTTGCTCAGCTGTCCATCCTTTTTCAGCTTGGCCTCCTGACTCGGGAGGGGCAGATTCCACCCCAAGCTCTGAAGAAAGGCCACTTGGGGGTCAGGACGGTGGTGTCACTTACTGTTACTTGTGGTTGATTTGGGAGTGGGCATGTGACCCAGTCTGGCCAATAAAAACTAAGGGGAAGATCCCCAGAAGGTTCTCTCCCCAGGACAGACTTGAAGAATAGAAGGTATCTCTTCCACAGGTGCTATTGGGTCTGGATATGATGTCTGGACAGTGTGTGACTCCCAGCTGGGGGCCGCCGAGAGGAGGGAGGAGTGTGATTGGGCAGCCACATTAAGCACCCTGCCAGCCTTATCCCACACCTATACCCCTCTGGACTGCCTGGTAAGTGAGAAAACACCTCTCCTTATAGGTTAGGTGGGTTCAAGTTAGGTCTCTGCGAGAAGCACCCTAACTTATAGCACGTTTCTTTGACTATCCAATAAAATAAATATTCATCTTTTGTTTTGTTTTGTCTTTTTAGGGCCCTACCCATGGCATATGGAAATTCCCAGGTTAGGAGTCAAATTGGAATTACAGCTGCCAGCCTACACTACAGCCACAGCAGTGCAGGATCAGAGCCGTGTCTGTGACCTACACCACAGCTCAACGGTGATGCTAGATCCCCAACCCACTGAGTGAGGCTAGGGATCAAACCCAAATCCTCAGGGATACTAGTCAGATTCATTTCCACTGAGCCACAACGGGAACTCCTAAATGTTTGTCTTTAATGTGGCAACAGACACAGTGGCTGGAAAGAAGCTGCAGTAGCCTGAGAGCAGGTAGAGGGGTCTCCCGAAGGTTCTTAGGGCCCCTTCAGCAGACTCTGCTCAGAGTCAGCGGCCCAGGGGCTGCCACCAAGACGGGGGAAGGGAAATCCACTCCCTTGTCTTGATCTCTGCCATCATGCATATTTCAAGGAAGGTGTTTTAAAATGTAGGCTTCGTTATTCCTCAAGTAATAACAGATCCAACAGATCAGAAGGTGATAGCCCTTGAGAAGAGAGTGTGTCACTCATGTTTCCGAAAGGAGGGACCACACCACATTACATGGGGCCATGGGAGGAAGCACCAGAGTCCATCAGGAGGCAGAGGGAGGGGAAGACGTGGGAAGGAGCCTTCACTGTGGTTTCTGGGGAGGGAATGAGCAAGGCAAGGTCAGCAGGCTCAGGACTGGCTGGTTGGGGTCATTTCAGGGCTCTGGGGTGTAGGGCTGTCCCTGGCTGTCTGGTACCTGGACCTGGGTGACTAGGGCAAGGGGACAGTGAGAGCACCACAGAGGAGGTGCTTGGGGTGTGGGCTCTGAGTGGGTCAGTTGGTGTGTGAAAGGTGAACTGTTTATATCTGTAGGAACTGACTGGCTCTGAGAGGAACAGTCCCCTCTCAGGCCCCAGAGAATAAAGCATCAAATAGAGAAACTAGGAAATATGGTTATTACAGAAGGGCAAAATGTTTTTCTTGAGCACCTGTGGTGGTCAGAGACCCGCTGACATCTAATCCCTACTCAGATGGTGCCCCCTCCCCCCACTGAGCCTGCATTTCCCAGGAAATCTGTATCCTGTATCCTATATCCTGTTTGTGGTTGCTCACTCAAGTGCCAGTCTCTCCTTCGCACCGTGAGCCTCTGGGGAACAGGGAGGTGTCCAGCACCTCCATGGCGCCCCCTAGCATCCACCGCAGGCCTGGCATGAAGCTGGCCGGTAGGTGTACGCGGAATTGATCTCTGCTGCGCACCGGAGATCTGTGGGCCCACACTGGCTCTTTGCAACGGGTTCCCTCGCCTGGTAAATTCCCAAATCAGTTCTTACTAAGGCAGCTATGGGGAGGTAAGACGCTTTCTCTGTTTCATGTGTTAATACCTACAATGTCTGCACTCCAGGGAGGAGATCTCCCTGCATATCTTGGGGGCCAGGATTTCTTTGTTAATGTTGAGTTATTTGCATTTCAGGAATCTGCCTTTAAAGGGATGAAAACCACAATTTGATGTAGAATAAATCTGGGTGGGAGCAGCATACTTTTTAAAAAATCAGTGGTTTGGGATAGGAAAGAAGAGTCATTCTGTGGAAAAATTCAGTTGCAAATGGATTTTCTTTTTTTTTCCGAGTTCTCTAATTTGTCTCTTTCAGACTTTAGTTATTTGACTTGAAAAAGCAGCTTTACAGAGTGCTGATCACGCCTAGTTAAATATTTCCTTTCCCATATCAATCATGATGGCAACTGCATTGCAGCTATTTCATTAGTAAATTAAATGATTTCTAATAATTAGTGATGAGTCCATTTTCCAACAGCTATTTTATTATCACTATATTTTTTTCCGCACAGCTCTTCTAAAAAGTTTTTACCCCTAATCAATCAGATCAACTTATATTTTCTCTTCTCTCTCTCTTTCTCTCTCTTCATTACTCAAAAGAAACATTCTCAAATGCCTTTACCTTCAGGTCTCAGTAATGAATAAAAGGATGTATCATCCTAAAACTGTAATTTTTGAAACTGTTTCATATTTTGGGACGGCAGCCAGCCATGGTAAGTAGGTTCAAGTTGACGTAAATGGAGTCTCCATCGTCTGCTTTTTAAAACGGTGCTTTTTAAGTCTCTGACAAAATTTGTCATTGGGTCTTTAATATAAGGAGCGATTGAGGCTTTGTTTCTCTTTAAGACGTAAAGTGAGGCCTCCGAAATAATCAGCTAAGAACAAAATGGGGAGACATCACCTAAGCTTATTTTCTTTCCTTCTCTCCTTTTTTTCCTGAGGCAAATGGCCCTCCAAATACAATGGGATGCTACTGTGACTGTTCCTACAGCACAGGTGATCAGAGTCATGTTGGTTGAGCCTTAAAGTGCAATAAAGAGCAGCAGTGACAGCTAACGCTGTCGCTATCGGGAGGCATTTCATTGTGTTACACAGAAAGCCAGTGATGGCGCTTTCCTTGGGGACCAGCCTGCAGCTCTCAGACGCCATGGGGGGGAGTACGGGAGCGTGACACTCCATCGAGTTGCTGAATTGAGTTGTTGAATTGAATTGACTCTTCCTCTAAATAGGATTTAAAATATCATTCCCATCACAACAGAGTGAAATGGAGATGGGCCACATCGAGAATAATCCCATTAACTCATTAAATAGACAGCAGCATTTTGCAGAGTGCATTAGCGAGAAGGGAACATTCTGGAAATCATCAAGTGGCAAAGACTCCGTTCATAAAGACTTTATTGTCGACGAAGACGAAGGTAGAAGCAAAGAGAAAATCCTGAAGAAATCCGGAAGCAACCATCAGACCTCCCAGGGTGAACCTCTTTGCCTTCTTCATGCTCTCCATCATGGACCTGCCTTCCGATTTCCACACTCACATACTTGACATCTCCCCTGAGGTTCTATAAGCCTCTCAAATTTAACATGTTCAAAGCCAGACTCTAGCTTTTTATCCGGAAACATTCTCCCCACAGTCCTTTCCCATCACAGTCAATGGAAAATTCATTCTTCAAGTTTGCTCAGGTGGAAAATGCTTGCGTCTCTATCTTCCATATCCCACACCCCACACCCCAATCATCAGCAAGTCCTGTCCACTCTGCTTCACAGTACATCCTTCATCTGATCTCTCTCACTTCCTGTGTGCCAGTCTGCTGTGGATTATTGCAGTAGCCTTCTAACTAGTCTCCTATCCTCGAATTTAACCCATCCCCCCGCAAACGGCATTTGTTCTCAGCCAACCCCAGCCAGAAAGTCAAGGTACCTCACAGATGTATTTAATGAGGGTGACATTCAGGAAAGTTGAAAGGCCATCATCCCAACTGCTAGACCCAACATCCTGACTGCTAGACCACAAGGTAAGCCACCTACTGTGCCACCATGGTCAATTTTCCTGTAATCAGTATCTCTATTTCCAGTTCCTTCCTTCTTCTCTCCCATTTTTGAGTCTCTGACCTGGCCAAGGAAAAATTATAAAAATATCTATCCTGCTTCCCTTTATCTAGATCCAAAGATTTTGAGCATAAATCCCTACGAACATAGATGAGGTCTCGAGGGATATGGACCTCTCTGTCAAGGCAACCAAATGGAAAATGTGAATAAAAAACACCCTAAAAGGTAAAGCAGTTAGAGCTAAAAGGCACATTCTCAGGAGTTAGAGCAAAGGTTTCTGAAGATGCTATTTGGAGTTCCCATTGTGGCTCAGTGGTAACAAACTCAGCTGGTATCCATGGGGATGTGGGTTTGCAAGTGGGTTAAGGATCCAGTGTTGCTGTGAGTTGTGGTGTAGGTCGCATATGCAGCTCAGACCTGGTGTCACTGTGGCTGTGGCATAGGATGGCAGCTGTGGCTCTGATTCAACCCCTAGCCTGGGAACGTCCATATGCCATGGGTGTGGCCCTAAAAAGACCCGCCCCCCCAAAAGATGCTACTTATAAGAAACACATGAAAAAATTGGAAATTTTCAAATTCAGATTCTCAACAAGATTTAAGAGAAATATGCATCTATAAACCTAGAGAAGACAATGTTCTCAAATCATCAGACACTGAATGGAGATGACAGACATGTTTGCTACATACACAACCCTGGTGGAGGCGGCGGTACAAGACAGCTGTGGTGCTATAGAGTATCAACTCTGACTTTCCACCAAGGATAAACACTACCAGAATATGTGCACACTGAAAAGGAAAAAAGAAATACAAAATGAAGAGTAAAGTATAAACAATATAGAGGAATTGCAGAAAAAGAAAGTAAATGTAAGAAAAGAGTTATTGGAAGAAAGGTTTTGAAACAAAGGAAAGACTTAGTAGTACCAAAAGACTTACTGAGTACCAGAGAAAAACCAAAGAAAGAGTTAACTGTTTAGTCTTAGCTTTGGGAAAGATTTGAATTTCAAGCATAAAGTGAAAAATATTTATATAGGAGTTTCTGTTGTGGTTCAGTGGTAATGAACCCCACTAGTATCCATGAGGACTTAGGTTTGATCCCTGGCCTCACTCAGTGGGTTAAGGATCCAGCATTGCTGTGAGCTGTGGCGTAGGTCACAGACACAGCTCAAAACCCTCATTGCTGTGGCTGTGGTCTAGGCTGGCACCTACAGCTCTGATTCGACCCCTAGTCTGGGAACTTACATGTGCCACAAGTGTGGCTCTAAAAAGCAAAAAAAAAAAAAACCAACCAACCAACCAAACAAACAAAATGCATCTAGGCAGGAATACCTGAGGAGTTATAGAGAATAAAAAACACATCTGCAGGAGTTCCCGTTGTGGTTCAGCAGTAACAAACTCAACTATCCATAGGATGCAAGTTTGATCCCTGGCCTCACTTCAGTGGGTTAAGTATCTAGTGTTGCCATGAGTTGTGGTGTAGGTCAAAGATGTGGCTAGGATCTGGCCTTCCTGTGACTGTGGCGTGGGCCAGCATCTGTAGCACTGATTTGACCCTTATCCTGGGAACTTCCATATGCCTTGGGTTCAGCCCTAAAAAGACCAAAAAAAAAAAAAAAAAATCTGCAAAGGAATGAACAGACCTTTCTCCAGCATTCTGTCCAGAACAACAGAATGCTCTGCCCAGCTAAACTGTTGTTTATGTATGAGGTTAATATGAAGCTATCAGGAGTTCCTGTCATGGCGCAGTGGTTAACGAATCTGACTAGGAACCATAAGGTTGCAGGTTCAATCCCTGCCCTTGCTCAGTGGGTTAACGATCCAGCGTTGCTGTGGCTGTGGTGTAGGCTGGAGGCTACTGCTCTGATTAGACCCCTAGCCTGGGAACCTCCATATGCCGCGGGAGCGGCCCAAGAAATGGCAAAAAGACAAAAAAAGAAAAAAATATGAAGCTATCAGAGTCAGTGAATTTAAACAAACTAAAAACAAAAACAAACCCTGTTAGGCATACAGGGTTAAGCCCAACCAATTCTTTTGCTTATGATACAAAGGTCAACAAATCACTGAAAGGATGCTGCAAGAGTAACCTAAATTTTAAAATCATTTTATTGACTGTATAATATTCTTCAGATTGTATTCAGAAGACATAAGATGAACTGCAAGGGCAGGGAGTGTGGCTAAGCCCAGAAATGGACCATTCACACCCAAGTAGCCCATCCTAAGGGGCGGGGTCGATGGCAAAGACGGGAGTGGTCCCACTCCTAGGTGGCGATGGGGCAGAGTTCCCAGTTCTCAGATCAAAGGAGTTGAGGAAAGGCAGACACCCCCAAAACTGCAGGGGAGATAGACAATGTTGTTTTATTCATGGTAATAAGGAAAAAGTACTTTCACATCTACTTCTTGAACATCACCCCTGACAGAATAAAAATAAGATGGATAGGGGGAGGGGGAGGGATGGACTGGGAGGTTGCAGTTAGCAGATGCAAACTATGACATATAGATTGGATAAACAACAAGGCCTTTCTGTGGGGCACAGGGAAGTAGATTCAATACCCTGTGATAAACCATAATGGAAAAGAATATGAAAAAGAATGTGTGTGTGTGTGTGTGTGTGTGTGTGTGTGTGTGTGCGCGCGTGTGTGTGACTGAATGCACTTTGCTGTACAGCAGAAATTGACACAACATTGTAAATCAACTATGCTTCAATGTACAAAAATAGGATGGATAGTTCCTAGATTTCTAGATATAACAGCTGAAAAAAGTTTTGTAAAAATAACTGCATTGGGGAGCCCTTCTGAGTATTGTTAAAATGGCCACCTGAGCCCTGAGTCCACTCTGTGACTGTGCCTGTTGTGATCCAGCACCCATTAAGGACAAAACCAGGTGAGCAGCACAGCTTGAAAAATATTGCTTTAATAAGATTTATTTCTATCAGGCTGTGCTACAGATGGTTGGGCCCAGTACTAATAAAAGTACAGGGTTTCCGGTCCTCTGAGGTGGGCCTTTCCCAGCTTTCTGGAGGTTGCAACATCCTGTTGTTCATTCAATTCCTTAACTTCCTCTCCAGTTCTCTCTGCCCAAATTAAACATGCTTTATTTATTGAAAATTTAACTAATGAAAATTTAAATAGTTATTGTTCTGAACATTTTTAGAGCACTTTACATAATGGGAGCGTATTACGTGGCTGAGAATCACAGCTTCAAGGAAACATTCAAAAGAATGAATGGGATGCAGAGCCAGGAGGGGAAAAAAAATAAATCAATGGAGAAGAACATGGAGTTGGGGGAAGGACATGGAGGAGGGGGAAGGATCAACAGAGAAGCAAATCAGGAAAAGACATTAGAACCCCCAAGTGTTGCCCCTCAGAACATGGGGTGAGGCGGCTTTGTTTGTGTGATTTCCAAGGGGACTAAGTCCACTCAATTCATTAATTCAAAAAGAAATATCTTTTTAATTTTTTATCTTTTATTAAAATATAGTTGGTTTACAATGTCATGCCAATTTCTGCTGTACAGCAAAGTGACTGTCATACATAGATGGACATTCTTTTTCTTATATGATCTTCCATCATGTTCTATCCCAAGAGATTGGACATAGTTCCCTGTGCTGTACAGTAGGACCTCATTGCTTATCTATTCTAAGTGTAATAGTTTGCATCTACTAACCCCAAACTCCCAGTCCATCCCACTCCCTCCCCCCTCTTACTTAGCAACCACATCTGTTCTCTGTGTCTGTGGTATCTGTTTGTGATCTGTAGATAGGTTCATTTGTGTCACATTTTAGTGATGTCATATGATATTTGTCTTTCTCTTTCTGACTTACTTCACTTAGTATGAGAACCTCTAGTTGCATCCGTGTTGATGCAAATGGCATCATTTCATTGTTTTTATGGCTGAGTGATATTCCGTTGTATATATGTACCACATCTTCTTAACCTATTCATCTGTTGGACATTTAGGTTGTTTCCATGTTGGCTATTGTGAATAGTGATGCAGTGAACATAGGGATCCATGTATCTTTTTGAATGAAAGTTTTGTTCAGATATATGCCCAGGAGTAGGATTGCTGGGTCATATGGTAGTTCTATATTCTGTTTTCTGAGGAACCTCCATACTGTTTTCCATAGTGGTTGTACCAATTTACATTCCCACCAACAGTGTAGGAGGGTTCTCTTTGCTCCACATCTTCTCCAGCAGTTGTTATTTGTGGACTTATTAATGACGGCCATTCTTACTGGTGGGAGGTGGTACCTCATTGTAGTTTTGATTTGATTTCTTAAATAATTGGTGATGTTGAATATTTTTTCATGTGCCTACTGGCCATCAGTATGTCTTCACAAATAAATATCTTTGAGCGCTTGCTTTGTTATTGGTAATTTTGTAGGCCTCAAAGAAGAAATGAAGACAAATAAAGTGTTTATTCCCTTGAGGAAGTCTAAACCCATAAGGGAAAAGGAATGGTAGGCTGAGTCAGAGAATGATGAATAGGTATGTTTCTTAAGACAGAACCAGGAACCAGACCCTTGCCTCACCTTCTGTCTCCACCAAAAGTGGGCATCCTCTCTTGTCATCAATGTTCTTGGGTAACAGAAAGAACAGCTGCTCTGTTAATTAACCTGTTGTACCGAATAGTTTTGGAATTGCTGATGAAACAGAACCCTTCCAGGGATGAACAAAGAGCATCCAAGGCAGGCCCCTTGATGTGTCCACATTCATCTAGTAAAGAACTTGTTCCGGAGTTCCTGTTGTGGCTCAGCTGGTAATGAATCCGATTAGGATCATTGAGGATGGGGGGTTCGATCCCTGGCCTCGATCAGTGGGTTAAAGGATCCAACATTGCCATGAGCTGTGGTGTAGGTCTCAGATGTGGCTTGGATCCCTTGTTGCTGTGGCTGTGGTGTAGGCTGGCAGCTGAAGCTCCAATTCGACCCTTAGCCTTGGAACTTCCATATGCCTCAAGTGCAAGCCTAAAAAGACCAAAAGAAGAACTTGTTCAGGTGGTGTGGGTTAGGGGGTGTGCTGCTTCTGCAGGTTCAGGAGGATACATGTTTGGGAAAGTGAAACCAGGGGACAGACAGAGTCTCACCATCTCATAGCTTATAGCCTCATGTGAGTTACACCCTCTGTCAGATGATGGGCCTGGCAGGGTGGGAGGGGTTCCTAGGGCGGTTTAGAGTGGGGTTTCAAGGCTGCCCCTGGATTTCATTTACCTCAGGTGCGGCGCTCAGCCAATGTCTGCCCAGTGGCTGGGGCTCAACAATGTTGTGGGGCTGGACAGCTGCCCTGCTGGGTGAGCAAGGAGGGAGCCTGGGGGACTTGTGCTAGTTTGCTCAGTGGTGGGTTAGCCCAAGTCCTCCTGCTGTTGGGGCATCCTGCCGGACAAGGCAAAACATGCCCTCAAGGAAAAGATCCTAGCCTGATGCTCTCCTGTGGACTCCTACCTGTGTCTCGAGCTTCTTCCTCCTTGTCAGCTTGAGACAGGCCAGTACCTGGAACCTGGGACCTGGGACCCTTTGCTGCAGTGCTTGCACCTGGACAGACAACTCCTAGAACAACAAAATACAAAGAAACTGTATGGGACTAAAAATAAATGTGTGCAAGCACAGTTGGGGCAAATTAGGGGCATGAAGATACCAAAAAAAAAAAGGAGTTCCCGTCATGGCTCAGTGGTTAACGAATCTGATTAGCACCCATGAGGACGTAGGTTCATGGCGTAGGCCAGCAGTCACAACTCCAACTTGACCCCTAGCCTGGGAGCATTCATATGGCACAGGTGCAGCCCTATAAAGCAAAAAAAAGAAAAACAAAAAACAAAAAGCCAAAAAAACAATAGCCACATCTGAAGAGCAAAAGCTAGGTGTTAGGAGCAAAATCACGGTACTATGCATACCTCCCTGCACACAGAACCACCAAAGAGGTGGACAGATCACCTATGCTATCGCTCTGGCCAGACCCCTGGACCTGCCCCTACCCTCACCCTATGTAAGGAACCAGCTTGCCCCCTCTCAGTGAGCAAGCAAGGGAAACTGTTGCTTGTTTTTCTCCCCCCACTGCAGCAGGGGCCCCAATAAAGCTTTGCCTAAATTTATTGCCTGGCCTCTTATTAATTTCTATGATTAAAGAAGCCAAGAACTCTGTTGGGTAGCAAGTCCACCTTTTTTAGTGATTCCTCCTGGTAGAAAAGACCACTTCTGTCCTTTCTGTGGATTCAAGATTCCACTAGCTGGTGAGCAGAGTGGGTCCAGGCTTCCTCCCATCCCAGCGGGCTGTGTCTCTGCCTGTCTTTCTTGCTGGAGCATCTCCTGTAAGACTACAACAAAGTCACCTTCCCCAGCAGTCCCTTCACCCCAGCTCAGCCATGAACACTTTTGTGTATCCTCTTCCAGAGGCAAACACCTTAACATAACTGCAATATGGTGCATAGCTGCTTGTACCAAGCTGTTAGGTTTTTGTAGGTTATAACTGCTCCAAGGTTAGAATGTCATATAGTTAGTTCTGTTACTGAATTGGGTCCTGCCACTCACCACTCAAAAATCAATACAAGACTGCAAGAGCTGGGGGAGGGGGAGTCGTAGAAAGGAAAGAAAAGTTGCTTTTAATCAGGATGCTCGCAGTCTGATTAAAAGCCATCTCCGAAGGTTCTGCTCTGTCATGGAAACTTAAAGGGGAAAAGGGAAGTGATCTCAGTTCTTCATTTAGATTGGGGGTCATTGCCCAGAGTCATTGCCATCCCCCAGCTTCTCGTGATTTTTCTTTAGATGCTATATTATTTATACAGTTTGTTTGTGAGATTACTGAAGGGAAAGCTGGGCGAGAGATCTGGTCACCTATTCGTTACTTATTTTTCATGTCTTCTTCTTTGATCTACAGAAAGAATCGCCAGATTAGGCAAGGTGTTGTGTGTTCAAAGGATTTGAAAGGTGTGCTTGGGCCAGAGATGAGTAGAGCATGGAGGTGCCTGGGTTAAGGTTAGTGACAAGAAAAAGGGAGACACACACCTCAGCCCCCACCACCACCACCACCCTGCTGCCAGAGAGGGCGCTTTCCTGCAGTTTTCACGTCCCCCGTGCAACCATTTTAATTCTTTGGCTGTCTTTATACTGCCATTTCTTAATATTTTAATAGCTCAGAAATGATTTCCATTTGCAATTTTAAAAATCAAGAATTCACTATCAGCCTTCCCACACCACTCCCACCTTTTCTCTCCCACGCTCATATTCCCTTCCACTCCATTTAGTTACATAATAATTTTTAGGTTTAGCATTTTCATTAGGACCCTGCAAATAGCAGCTTAGCTATTTATTGAACTCTGATTACATTTCCTTTTTGAACAAATTATGTTTTCCCTGGAGTTAGTAAATGATTGCTGAAGGTACACCTGCCTCAACACTATAACAGAGGTCATCTCATCTGTTTCATTCTTTCTCGTGGAGACCTTCCTCCTGGACCCCCCTGCCCTCCTGCTGAACCTCATGGCTCCTCTTCAGCATCTCCTAGGAGTCACTTCCCATCTCTCTTGCTGGATCCCTGGTTTATGCACCCAGTGTCTTTATCTTTCTAGATTTATTCCTTGGTTTTCAGAGAGTACATTCATCACTTTGTAAAAAAGCATGCTTGAGAAAGGGTTTAGTTTTTTGTTTTTGTCTTGTCTTTGTTTTTTGAGATCTTGTGTGTATAAAAATGTCTTGACTGCTGCAGCTAGACCTCAGGGTCCATTCTATCATGGAGACGTTCCACCCACACTGGACTGCCTCGGATTTGTGGGACAATGAGCTGGACTCAGAGGAGGCTCATCAAACTGGAGGATACCTGAGAGGTGCTGAACATGGGGAAAGGGCCCCATGGCTTATGCAGTGGCCTTACTGGTGGGAAAGAAGGTATGAGGGGAAACTACTCAGATGAAGACAGGAGTTGTGGAGGACATAAGGAAACTGAAAGGCTAGGGCCCAGAAGAAATCAGTGAAGAGGAAGACCCCCATATGAGCCTGGTGTTTGGCATAGAAAGCAACCAAAGGCATGAGCCCACACTTGTGATGAAGAATGGTGAGACAGAGCCAAAGAAGAAGAAGGGGATCCAGGAACACAGAAGCAGAAATTCAGGCCAAAGAATGCAGACAACTGTCTTTATGAACTGGCAGAAAACATCCATGCATCCTCAGCAAAGAGGACTGTAGTGATATCTCCCAAATAGATGCTGCTCTGCATCCCCAAGGTGCTCCACATGATGCTAAAATCCACAGAGGATGCTGAGGCACATCTGCTGACAGAGCAGCAGAACAAGAAAGACAGTGAGACATCCTCGTTCACCAGTTCGTATGAATTATGAGCAGCAAAACAATCTTACCACTAGGTGCTCAGGTTCCCAGATGGAGAACAAAGAAGAGCCAATGCCCCACCTTTGAGAATGGGTTTCCCCACCCCCAAACACAAGAGTTGTGCTAAGGACAAGTCCACCAACTTCTATCATTATGAGAAGTTCTGAGGGTGGCTGAAGGGGAGGACAGGGTGGGATGTGAACAGCACCTTCCTTCAAACCTCCTCATAAGAAAAGACTTCCTGAACAGAGACTTGATTATTTGCTGGCAGAGAGCTCCAAAACCGGATTCTACTAGTCCTGTTGTTTACCTGCTGCATTTCTCAAGCACTAACTTTGGAAACTTTTGAAATGAAACAATATGCAGTTTTCCTATTTAAAAGCAACGTCTTTTCTTGTGAACATTATTAAATCTTATTTTTTAAGTGCTTATTCTGCATACTTATTTGATAGTTTTGCTGGGTATGGAATCCTACATTGAAAATTATTTTCTCTCCAACTTTTGAAGGCACCACTCCTGTATGGATGGGAGAAGTTGGATACTATTTACCTTTGAAAGATTTTAGGATGTATTCTTTGCTCCAGTATTCTGAAATTTGTCTGTGATGTGCCTTGGTGAAGTATTTTTTGTTTTGTTTTGTTTTGTTGTTTTTTACCCACTTAACTGGGCATTAGGAGGCTACGCTAATTTCAAAAGTTCTAGGATGTTTTATTGAAATATTTTGCATAATTTTCTCCTCCATCTTTCTTCTGTAACCCTTTCCCCACCCCCCACCCCCCAGGAACTTCTTAGTACTTGGACGTGGATCTCAAGATTGATCCTTTACCTTTCTTAGCTTTTCCTATTTTTGAAATTTCTATGCCACTTTATTCTCTATGTCAGATTAAACCAAATCAGTTAAAGAATTTGAATGTTTTTTTTTGTTAAAGTGTAGCATACAACTGTAAGTATATACCTTGATGAGTTACCTCCAAGTGATCAAATCTCATCTCCATCACCCATATCAAGAAATAAAACCACATCCCTACCCAGGAAGTCTCCACGAGTCCCCCTCTCCCAGGCACTTATCTTCCCTCCCCTCCGAAGTTAGCAAAAATTCTGACTACTAACACCAGAACTCAATTTTGTCTACTTTTGAACTTTGTATAAATACCATTACATTGTATGAAGAGTTTTGCTTCTGACTTCTTTCTCTTAACATTAAGATTGTGAAATTCTTCCAAATTATTGCATATAGTATCCAATGTTTGTTTATTCTAATCACCTTGGAGTATTTTGTTACATCCATCTATTCTGTTGAAAGAATAGGTTATTTATTCTGTTGACAAATATTTAGGTTATTTTCAGTTTGAGGCCATTATTAATAGCATTGCTATGATGATTTGTGTACATGTCTTACACACACACACACACACATACACACACACACACCTGCTATCCTAAGTCATGAGTTTATCACATATTAGTAGATAATACTAAACCATTCTCCAAAGGTTTGTATTAGCCAAGCATCCCACTGACAGTGGATGAGAGTTGCTCCATATCTTTGCTAATAATTGTATTGTCTGTGTTTTCTATTTTAAAATGTCTAAATGGCAGTGGTTAGAGGTATCTTACTATGGTTTTAATTTGCACCTTCCTCATTGCTAAAGAGGTTGAGCACCTTGTCATCTATTTATTAGCCATTTGGAAGTCTCTTATGAAATGCCTTTTGAAGTCTCTTGCCTATTTTTCCACTGTCTTTTACTTAATGACTTAATATCTTCAAAATAGGAGCCCTTTGTTGTTATATGGGCTATGGTTGTATTTATCACTCTATGACTGGCCTTTTCATGTTTGAAATTGTGTCTTTAATAAATTAAAGTTCTTAATTTTAATGTAGTCATTACAGTTTTCTTTATGATTAGTGGGTTTTGTTTTTTATTTTGTACCCCACTTAACAAATCTTTTCCTGTCCCGAGATCCTGATAATATCCTCCTATTTTGGAGTTCCCATCATAGCTCAGCAGAAACAAATCTGACTAAGATCTATGAGGACACAGGTTTAACCCCTGGCCTTGCTCAGTGGGTTAAGGATCTGGTGTTGCCATGAGCTGTGGTATAGGTCGCAGACACAGCTTAGATCCTGCATTGCTCTGGCTGTGGTTTAGGCCAGCAGCTACAGCTCTGATTCAACCCCTAGCCTGGGAACCTCCATATGTCACAGGTGTGGCCCTAAAAAGACAAAAGACAAAAAAAAAATTCTCCCATGTGAACTTCTTAATGTTTAATTGTTATAACTTTCATATTTAGTTCTAAAATCTACCTAGAGTTCATTTTTGTGCATAGCATGAGGTGAGAATCAAGTTTCTTCTCATTCCATAGAAATATGCATTTGATCCTTCACCATTTATTGAAAGACCACCCTTTCACCAGTGCTCTACGATGCTGTCTTGGTCATAAAGCAAGTGTCCATATATGAGTGGGCCTGTTTCAGGGTTCTCTCTCTGGTTTTTCAGTGTATTTGTCTCTTCTTGGCCAAATACCTCTCTCTTAACTAATTGTAGTTCATTATAAACTCAAAACCCAGCAGTAAAAGTCCTTCCACTTTGTTCTTCTCCAAGATTGCCTTGGCTATTATTGACCATTTACGTTTTCACACAAATATTAGAATGGGCTTGTGAAATTTCACAAAATTCTACTGGGGTGTTGATCAAGATTGCATCTATATGTTATCATGAAGGTATATTTTTCAGATGAAATTACTCACAGGTTTTATTCACTGACTTGAATGAAGCCTATTAATATGGGTGGGCTTCATCCAATCAGTTGAAGGCTTAAAGAGAAAAGACTGAGGACCCCAGGGAAGAAGGAAGTCTGCCTCCAGATGGTCTTCAGACTCAGCTGCACATCCTTTCTTCCCTGGGTCTCCAGCTGCCAGACTCACCAGTCCACACAAACTCATGTGCCAATTCCTTAAAATAAATCCCTTCTCTCTCTTTCTCTCAGATAAATGGATAGATAGATAGGTAGATAGATAGATAGATCAGTAGATACACATACACATATGTATCTTCTGTTGGTTCTTTTTCCCTGGAGAGCCTTGACTAATACATACATCATGTCCTTGGCTGTCTATGCTCTCCATGAATAAGGCTGACCCTAAAATTGGTTATTGTCACCATTCACTCCGGTTGTTAATACTAATTTTACTTTCATTGATTCTGTAAATGACTTTGAGTACCTACTATGTATTGGGCAGTTTACTAAAAGTTGTAGGACTTTTGCACTAACAAAAAGAGCTGTCTGTGTTTCCTAATTTCCAGTTCATCTATTAGTGAAAATAACTAACAGTTACAGAGGGCTCAGAAAACTCTTTAAAGATGAGCTATAAAGTCAGGTCATTTCTGTTCTGAGAAAGAGTTTCATGCACACACATAAAGACATTTGAACTCAAGCCAACTTGGAGAGAGTGATGGTGGCTGCCTGGAGCTGTCCTGTGTAGGAAGAGCTCTGAGAAGCACTTGGGTTCCAAGGAAAGGGGTCTGTATATGATGTCTTCCTTGCACATAAATGGGGACAGGCATCGCGGGTGCCCTGTTTTTGTCATCCCCAGGATTCTGCTTGTCATCTTAAGAACTCAGTGAGCTAGACTTTGAAAGCCAGTGCCTCAGCCATGTTAATGTGTGGGGCTAGAGGTGTTGTAACTTTCTATAGATTACATCCAGCAACTGGTCATGGCCGCTGGTGCTGCATTCAATATCCTGTTAGTGTGAGTTAAGCAAAGGACTGGATGTTGTTTACTGTAGTTATGCACAGTTGTTCCTATGATTTATGTTTGGAGTTGGCCTCCTTACATCTTATTCTGAATGGTTAACAGGCAATGTTCCATTGGAGGAGAAAAAAGAGAGAAAAATACTCATTATGAAACAATATGTTGACTCAGGTACCCAAAGGACTGCATGACATGAGAAAAAGGAGACGAGGTGTGTTTTTGGTCACATTGCTTTTATTCCATTATTAAAGCTATTCATCTTTTGAGGAAAAAGAGATTGATAATCTTCCCAATGAAGGTACCAATTAAATTATGAAACATTTCTGCAAATTAAAGGCATAAGTAACTAGCAAAAATATTATATATTCACAAAGTTGAAGGATGACGACGTGGTAAAATCTGCTATCATTTGCCACTTAATAAACCTGTTTACAAATGTCACTTTTCTTACAATCAAATCCAGGCTCAGTTTTGAGAGACTCTTTATGGGTATAGAATGTACAGTAAAATCTTGAGATCAAGGAGTTCCCATTGTAGCTCAGGGGTAACAAACTGGACCAGTATCCATGAGGATATGGGTTCAATCCCACTGGCCTTGCTCAGTGGGTTAAGGATCTGGCATTGCCATAAGCTGTTATGTAGGTTGCAGACACAGCCCTCAGATCTGGGTTGCTGTGGCTGTGGTGTAGGATGGCAGCTGCAGCTCTGATTTGACCCCTATCCTGGGAACTTCCATATGCTGCAGGTGCAGCCCTAAAAAGCAAAAAAAAAAAAAAAAAATCTTGGGATTGAACATTTCACTTTTCAGGAAGTAAAAACGGTTTTAAGACAAATTAGATGGACTCTGAGTTCAAGAATTTAGAAGTTTACTAGAGATATTGAGGTACAAGTTATCAACTTCTCAGAGGAATCTTACATGTGTTTTCTCAAGAGTACTAATTTGATTGTATTGAATAAATGTACCTGATGACTCTGTCAAGTAAGAAGTTTACCTGATTTTTTTTAATTTCCTGACTTGATTGGTTATAGACTTAATTGCCCCAGTGAATTCATATTTTGACATAATGATGGCAAGCTCTGCCCATCCAGTGATAGGCTGTGTATTCTATTTGTGTGTGAAGTAAAGTGGATAGCGCTCCAAGAGTATTTGCTTTCCTTTTGGGAAGGATTGGTGTCTTCCTCAGTAATAAGTGGATTCCAGGGGAACTTTGATTTCAAATATGCTATGTGAAAGCACTGGACGAATCTTGCGTCAACTCCTGCCATGCAGAAGGCTGAACCAGGAAGCAGAGTCAAGCAGTGGGAGATACCCACTGATTCTTCCAGATCACTCACTTGTCCCATTAGGTAAATTGCTACTTAGGTTCCTTGGGTCCTGGGGAGAACCTGACTCACTCAGAGTCACTCTTTCTGCTGAGAGTGGGCAGCGGGCTTGGAGTGAGGGCAAGATGGTCATGCCATCCCTGCAGTGGCAAAAGGAACTTCCTCCCCCTTCCCTCACCCAAGGGCCTCTAGGCTGAGCTAAGCTGGTATCCTTTTCTCTGTTGTGACTGTGAAGACAGAGAAGATGGCATTTGTTGTGAGGCTAAAATAAAGGTGGAAGACTGCTCTTCCGAAAGAGGGATGGCTTCTGATGACAGGATCAGATCCTGTGACACTGGTGTCCCTTAAGTCAAGCTCTCTTTTCTTCTCCTTCAGGACTGGGTTACAGCTACCATCACAGTGTCTGGAAGCTGGTGATGGTAAGCAAAACCCTCCTTCATTCCTAAGCCATTTTCTACATCAAAACACAGTTCAGAAAAGAGGGAAGAGGAGTTACCATTGTGGTTCATCAGGTTAAGGACCCGACCTTGTCTCTCTGAGGATGCAGGTTTGATCCCTGGCCTTGCTCAATGGGTTAAGGATCTGGTGTTGCCATAAGCTGTGGTGTAGGCTGAGGCTGTGGCTCTGATTCAAACCCTGGCTCAGAAACTTCCATATGCTGCAGGTGCAGCTGTAAAGAAGAAAAGGAAAGAAGGAAGAATCAGGAGCTGTGTGTGCAGTTCCTCCTTGGCTGCCTGACCGTGCTCACAGCAGCAAAGAAGACTTTAACCTTGATGTGACCTTTCGACTCCAAAGACTCTTCACAGGTGTCTATAAATACAGACACTGTAGTAAGGATCTCCCAAATCCACAACATTGGGCTGGGCCTTGAAATTTGTTGTCGCAGAGTGAAAAATGATCATAGACCACCATCTTCCATTTCAATGAAGGCTGGCAGTTCTTGGGCCATTAAAGGACCCCTATGGAATTGGGAAGGGCTGAAGATTTCAAATATATTCCCCCTTGGCTCAGGACAAGACAATGTGGATGTGCATTTACCCCAGTGACATGGCCACCAAGAGGACCCAGGGTGGAAGGTCACAGGCTTGTCTTGCTGGCTGGGTCTGCGTGAGCAAGAATAGGGTGGGGGGGGGGCCTGAATTCCTGTGCTTCACCGTCTCTGTATTTCTGAGTCGTGCCTCGTGCATGACCGCAGAGGCAAACTCCAGCAGTGAGTTGGAGTGACCTGACCTTTCTATGACATCTGCTTTTGTTGTCCCTGAATTCTCCCAGAGACCACAGCACACAAGGGAAATGCATATGGAAAATATCTCATGCATGTCCCCAAGACAGACAATAAAAACAGACCGCTCAGAGCTAGAGATTCCCTTTGGAGCTTGAGGACCCTCCTTGATCGTTTATAATGAACTGATGGAATTTTGCAGCTCATGGCAGTGCCTGTGTCACCTCTCAGTGGACAGATGCCATGGCAGGGTGCTGGGAGTGAGACCGAAATTTGCTAACAGTTCTCCAACCCAGGGATAGGCTTAAGAGGGAAATGCCAGATGTCAGAGCTGGAAGGGGCCACAGGGACCACTGAGTCCCCCTGCTGATTCTTCCAGATGCAGAATTACATGCAGTCAGGGTTACCACCTATCCAGGACCATGCAACTAACTGTGGGAATGCAGGACTGGGGCCAAGGGCTGAATACTCTGCTTCATTTAAGGACTGCACAGTCGTTCTAGGAATGACAGGTCTGTGTTTGCACTGGTGGCCCCACTGATGAGGTTCCACTAACCAACTGAGACAGACCCAGACTTGCTTCATCAGTCAGGAAGCCAGAAGGGGCAAGGGAACAATTTGGCCCTGCAGGGTGGAGACGAAATGGCTTCTTTCAACAGTTCACTGCTTAACAGGAGCCCAAGATCAAGTCCAGACCCAAAGCATCTTACAAACAAAATTCTCCCTTGGTGCAGACAGCTGCATGTCCTCAGTGCAGGCTGGGGCCATCAGGACCATGTGCTGGCGGCGAAGCCTTCCCTGTGATGTGGTTGTCGTTTAATTCTCTCCTGGAAGGAGAGCTTAGCTCAAATTCTTCGGGCAGCTTAAATTCAAACCAGGGTGCGGTGGCCCACAGTGCTTTCATTCCAGTGGCACATCAAAGCTCAGAGAGAGGGACAGGGGGTTTCCTTGTGCCCCCCAAAGCCCTGGAGGTGCTGAGCGGTGGTGGCTCGGGGAGTCTGATGAATTCTCGATTGCAGTTACATTCGGCAATGGTGCAGGATCAGATCATCCAGGCTGGCGTGTTGTGCCTTCTGTTCAAAAGGGAGGACCTTGCTTTGAGGGGAAGGCCGAAGACAGGGAGCCCCTGGGGCAGGGCCCATGGCCAGAGCCTGGGGACAGGCTCGAAAAAGCCAAATTCTCAGGCCTGACTATGTTTTTACCCTTCATATAAGCAAAGAGACTTATGTTAAGAAAGGGATGCTAGAGAGTTCCTGTTGTGGCAATGAACCTGACTAGTATCCAGGTTTGATCCCTGGCCTTTCTCAGTGGGTTAAGGATCCAATGTTTCTCTGAGCTGTGGTGTAGGTCACAGACACGGCTCGGATCTGGCATTGCTGTGGCTGTGGCTGTCGTGTAGGCCAGCAGCTACAGCTCCGATTCAACCCCTAGCCCAGGAACTTCCATATGCCGAAGGTGTGGCCCTAAAAAGACAGGAAACGAAGAAAGGAAGGAAGGAAAGAAAGAAAGAAAAGAAAGAAAGAAAGGGCTGCTAAGAGGCCAAGTAGTGAGATGACAGAGGAGCCTTGTGGGCTGAGCCCCAGAGAGAAGCGGAGGGAACAAGACCAGCTGTGCTTCCTAAGGGAGCACCTCCCACCGGCAAGAAGCCAAGGGTTGGGCAATGTATGCTCTCAGGGCTGACTGTCGTTTCCCACCCACTCCCTTGTCAACCGGGTGGCTAGCTAACCCAGGAAGCTGTTAGCAATTAAAGAATGAAGGTTGCAGTGCTGTTTCAAGAAGAGATCATCCAGCACAGTGATTCACGAAGTGGGCGCAATGCATTTGCTGTGGGTCCAGGGAGGGGAGACTTGTTGGACTGGGAGCAACTTTCTTGGTGGAGGCATCTGGCTTGCCCTTTACTGGGTGGTATTGGTGTCTAGGTAGCGTCCTCTCTTGTGAACAAGAAAGACTAGATTATCAGTCTTACCGAGGAGCTAAGAGCCACCTGCCTGTCGCACACAGATTTCCTTTGTCGTAGAATCCAGTACCAACAAAAGAAAACCCAAAGAACGATGGGCTGTCTTGCTCCTGGTGATGGCAGGGCCAACAGCTTTTCAGGTTCATAAATGCGATTGCTCCACTTGCCCCACTAACCAGCCACTCCACACAAGCAGCAGAACCTGGACTGTCAGTCTCTGCTCACTCCACCCTTGACCCGGAAGGATGCGCATGTGCTTCCCTGGTTTGTTTTGTTTTTGGCCGCCTTGCGGCATATGGAGTTCCTGGGCCAGGGATCAGATCTGAGCCATAGCTGCAACCTAAGCAGCTGGATCTTTAACCCACTGTGTCAGGCAGGGGATTGAACCCGTGGTCCAGTGCTCCCAAAGATGCCACCAATCCCGACTCGCCACAGTGAGAATTCCCACGTGCTTCCTGAATCATGTGCGCTGTGATTCAGGATCTCCCAGTTCCTGCCATCCTCTCCTTGCCTCCCAGATAATTCTCCAGGTTCACAGGAATGGTCATGTACAGAGCCTTGTCTGTCTCTTGTCCTAAACAGACATTTATGGAGCTCTGGTCTTTTTCTCTCTTGAGAAAAGTGGCCGTAACCCACCTCTTCCAAACTTACATTCATCCTTTTATCCTTTCTTTCATTCAGTAATATTGACGGGGCACCGGCCATGGGTCAAGCACTGGGCTAGCTGCAGGGGATTCACTAAAAAACACTGGGATCTGGGGAGTTCCCATTGTGACTCAGCAGAAATGAATCCCACTAGTATCCATGAGGATGCAGGTTCCATCCCTGGCCATGAACTGTGGTGTAGGTTGCAGATGTGGCTCAGATCTGGTGTTGCCTTGGCTATGGTGTAGGCCAGTGGCTACAGCTCCCATTTGACCCCTAGGCTGGGAACTTCCATATGTGCGGGTAGCGCCCCCCCCCCACCTCCTAAAAAACCTGGGATCTTTAGTAAGGGAGGGATAGAGATGATGAGAGAGAGACTGAACACAGAACCATGAGCAGTGTCCCTGCCTGAGGCGGAAGGACCAGATCACAGCAAAGCAGCCTCAAAGCTGAAGCAGAGTTGAGGGGTGGAGGGCAGGCAGGGTGGCGGGAGGACATGGGAGGCCCATGGAGGCTGGACAGGAGAGCCCCTGGTAGGAGCTCCTATGTTTCCCAGAGGAGTAAAAGATTTGGCCGCAGGGAAGAGCAGGGGTCAATGGCTGAAGGCTTGTAAGGATGCCAAGAGTCCTGCCCCTTCATCAGGGCGACCTGCCAGTTAACACCCCTGGGGCACATTCATCTCTCTCAGTGTTTTAAAGAAAGGCCTGCATCCTAGACACCTGAACAGAAGAGCAGAGGTTTTCTCATTTTACAGGTGAGGACACCTGAGATACATGGAGATGACAGGGCTGGCCAAGGTCATACAGGAGCCAAAAGCAGAAGCTGAATAACCAGCGAGTTCCGTGACTGGAGAGGGAAATGTGATGAGGGCATAGTGGCCACACAGCCCAAGGAGGTCCCAGCTAAAATACAGTATAAATTCTTCAAACGATTTATTAAAAAACAAACTCCCTGGTTGGAACTTAATCAGGAATGTACTGTGCAAATTGGGAAGCTGAAGGTCAGGGCTTTGGAGTGACGCTCCCCATACCTTCTATCCTGCCTCCTAAAATACAGCCAGACCGAGAATCCTGTCACCAAGCAGTGCCCCTGCCATGGAGAGGACTGTGCTTCACTAACTTGCTATTTAGTCAGTCCATCCTCTGGGCTAACAGCAGACCAAGTGGTTCTAGTTCTAGGGGAGAAAACAAGCAACAAAAAAAGTGATCTTTGATAAATGGAAATGCAGAAGGATCAGTCATTCAAAACTACTCTCAAGGGAGTTCCCTTCCTGGCTCAGTGGTTAACAAGCCCACCTAGGATCCATGAAGTTGCAGGTTTGATCCCTGGCCTTGCTCAATGGGTTAAGGATCCAGCACTGCCTTGAGCTGTGGCATAGGTCACAGACACAGCTCGGATCCAGAGTTGCTGTGGCTGTGGTGTAGGCCAGCAGTTGCAGCTTCCATTCAACCCCTAGCCTGGGAACTTCCATATGCCGCAGGTGGAACCCTGAAAAGCAACAACAAAACAAAACAAAAGGGAGCACTCCACAATCCATTAGGGCCTCTTTTGTTCATTTTAAGAGGGGATGAGGATGCTGTGGGGTGAGGACAGCTTGAGATAACATGTCAAAGAGTTCAGGGCAATGCAGGGCATAGGGTAAGTGTGCACTCTGTTAGATGATCTTGCCCCAATGTTTCCTGTGTGTACCCGATTTAAGAAGCCTGGTGGTGGAAAAGTCTTCTAAAGGACCAAGGCTCCTCCAGTATCCAGCAGTGCCAGGACTGTACCTTTAGGAGAAATGGGATCAAGCTAAAAACAGGACACCCAGCATAGAAAAGCCAGCACTTCATTGTGCAAACAGCATTCTCCACATAGCAGAGGAGCTTAAATACGACCTGTGCACATTGACAGATGTTCATGTAACATGGCACAGCGCTGGATCCTGGAGTGGACGGTCAAGAACAGCTGAGACCAATATACATGGGGCCAGAATGTGTCCCACGGGAAGAGTGGCTTAGCTAAAAGTGTGGTGTTGCAGAATGATCACAGGCTTTTCATTTTACTTGTAACGATGTTATATTTAATTAAATATATCATTAATAAAAGTCACTGGGAGGCCAGCCCTGAGTGATACATAAAAAGGAGAGGAAAATATATCATTTTCCCCTTGAAAGGCCACCCTTTTCAATGCCTTTAATCATGCTCCCTGTTCTCCATTTTCTGGCTGATCTTTCAGCCCAATTTCTGAACCACAGTTTCAGCAAAGAATGAAGAAACTTCACCCTTTTGTAAAAGCCCATAACCCCTGAAGTCATAGTTTGAGAGGATAAATCCACATTGTCAAATTCTTCGTCAAAAACCTCTTTAGTATATTATGTAATCAGGAGAGATATAGGAGGTCAGGAGCATGTACTGTTGAACATTCAACAGTAATTTAAAGGCAAGTATTTTTTGTTTGTTGTTTACTTCATTTACTTTTTTTTTTTTTGGCCACACCATAGCATGTGTAAGTTCCCAGGCCAAGGATCAAACCTATGCTACAGCAGTGACCTGAGCTAATGCCAGATCCTGAAGCCATTAGTCAACCAGGAGCTCTGGTGGTTCTTTTTTTTTTTTTTTCCTAAATCTACTTTAAGATTTTTATTTTTTCCATTGTAGTTGATTTACAGTGTTCTGTAAATTTCTACTGTACAGCAAGGTGACCAGTCATACATATATATATATATTCTTTTTCTCACATTATCCTCCATCATGTTCCATCACAAGTGACTAGATACAATTCCCTGTGCTATACAGCAGGATCTCATTGCTTATCCATTCCAAAGGCAATAGTTTGCATTTATTAACCTCAAATTCCCAGTCCATCCCACTCCCTCCCCCTCCCCTTTGGGAACCACAAGTCTGTTCTCCAAGCCCATGGGTTTCTTTTCTGTGTAAAGTTTCATTTGTGCTGTATATTAGATTCCATATATAAGTAGTATCATATGGTATTTATTTTTCTCTTATGACTTACTTCACTTAGTACGAGAGTCTCTACTTCCATCCATGTTGCTGCAAATGACATTATTTTGTTCTTTTTTATGACCGAGTAGTATTCCATTGTGTATATATACCACATCTTCTTAACCCATTCATCTGTCAATGGACATTTAGGTGGTTTCCATGTCTTGACTATTGTGAATAGTGCTGCAGTGAACATAGGGGTGCATGTATCTTTTTCAGTGAAAGTTTTGTCCAGATGTATGCCCAAGAGTGGGATTGCAGGGTCATATGGTAGTTCTATATTTAGTTTTCTGAGGAAACTCCATACTGTTTTCCATAGTAGTTGTACCAGTTTACATTCCCACAGTGGAGGAGGGTACCCTTTTCTCCATACCCTCTCCAGCGTTTGTTATTTGTTGACTTGTTAATAATGGACATTCTGACCATCATGGTTCTTTTCTTTAAAAGGTATCTAATCATTGGTGAGTGGCTTCTACAGTAGAAGAGTGGGTAATGCCTACACCTTTACAATTTTTTCTCCACCATATTTAAGACTATGTCATTTTATTATTATTTCACATTTTTTCCCTGAATGACCCCCTTGTTTCCCCATTGGTTATGGGCACACATGGGGTTGTTGTGTGGGTACATAGGGTTATTGTGTTCATATACAGGGGTGTTAGGTGTGTACACAGGGGTTTTAGGTGCACACACGGGGATGTTAGGTGTGTACACAGGGCTATCCCACTGCACCTTTGTTTTATCTGATAATTTCTCTCAGTTTAGTCTCTGAAGGATACAGATAGAAACTACCCACTCTCTGAACTTTATGCTTTCCTTCATAACTACCCACTTTGACTCCTGGAGGCAACTTTCCCCCTTGCTCTGGATTTAACCAGAATGTATTTGCATAATAATCTTGCACATCTGACTTGTCCAAGGCCTTGGCTGGACTCAGTCCCTTTCAGTTCAATGCACATGAGCCCTGCCTATGACCTCTTTTCTACCGAAGGCCCATCAACAGTCTGATTTTGTACACCTGACTGCTGCCTTGCTCCTCCTCCCACCTGCAGAGCATAGTGTTAGGTCTATAAATGTTTAATCGATGATGACCTCAAAATTTCCAATGTCTGTTTAATGTTTCGCTTAAATTCTAGCACAGCTAAATACCAGTGCCAACATCAACTATTTATCTGACAAAGAATTCGTATCTAGAATATATAAAGAAGTATTCTAACTCAGTTACAGGAAGACAAACAATCCAATATAAAAAAAATGGGGAAAAAATTAAATAGACATTTCTCAGAAGATATAGGAATGACCGACTAGCATATGAAAGATGCTGACCATCATCAATCATCAGGGAATGCTTGGAGTTATAAGCATTGTGACTCAGCAGTAACGAACCCAACTAGTATCCATGAGGATGAGGTTCCATCCTTGGCTCGCTCAGTGGGTTAAGGACCTGGCATTGGCGTGAGTTTCGGTATATGTCCCAGATCTGACATTGCTGTGGCTGTGGTGTAGGCCAGCAGCTATAGCTCCGATTCGACCCCTAGCCTAGGAATTTCCATATGCCACAGGTGTGGCCCTGAAAAGCAAAACAAACAAACAAAAAAACAAAAGTTATCAGGGAATGCAAATTAAAAACATCATTTAATGGATACTTTTTTTTGTCTATTTTTAGGGCTGCACCCATGCATATGGAGGATCCCAGGCTAGGGGTCTAATTGGAGCTATGGCCACCAGCCTACGCCACAGCCACAGCAATGCCAGATCCAAGCCACATCTGCAGTCTACACAATGCTGGACCCTTAACCCACTGAGCAAGACCAGGGATTGAACCTGTGTCCTCATGGATACTAGTCAGATTCGTTTCTGCTGAGCCACCGCAGGAGCTCCTTAGTAGTTTCTTATAATAAAGTTAACATATGCCAACCATATGGTCCATCCATTTCACTCCTAGGTACATTTACTCAAGAGCAGTGAAAATATATATCCACACATAGATGGGTGCACAAACGTTTACAGCAGCTTTTATTTATTTATTTTTTTGTAATAGCTTCAAATTGGCAACAACTCAAATGTCCATTAACAGGTGAACAAACTCCAGTATGTCCATATAATAGAATATTACTAGCAATAAAAACAACAAAAGGGAATGAATAAAAATCTTCTTGAGGAGTTCCCATTGTAGCTTGGCTACAGCTGCGATTTGACCCCTAGCTTGGGAACCTCCATATGCCATTCATTGAGTTCTTTATTTCCATACCTTGTGCAATATCAGCCTGTGTCCCTTCTTCCTCTTTTTGTTTTCTCTAGCTTGGAGCTGAGTTTATAGAGATGGACCCATAGGTTGTAACTCATGGAATGAACAATGTGGATATTATAAGTGAATAAAATCAAATACACTCAAAAATATATACTACATGGCATTCTAAGTAGAAAAAACTAAACTATTTGCTAAAAGTCAGTGTATGTATGTTCCCCCCCCCAAGGGGTAATATTATTGATATCTGAAATAACTTAGGAATGACAGAATTCTTTATACCGGGAAACCCTTTTATATCTAAGTATGTTACATGAAAAGAATAGGGAAACTCTTTGAAGGCTTTAGGACAACAGAGAAGAAAGAAAAACAGCTCATTACTTTTCTCCCCTCTCTAAAAGTTTCCTTCTTTGTAAAAGCATGTAGGAGTATCACATAGTCTAGCACATTACGTGTCTAATCAGTGCCCAGGTTTCAGGACCACCACCATTTAAGATAGAAAATACATATTAAATAGTCATAATAGTAATATTCAATCTGATCTCATAGAAGAATTGATCTGATCTTTCTGTCTTCTTTCTTTCTATCTCTATTTCTTTCTTTCCCCCAGCCCCGCCCCCACACCCATGGCATATGGAAGTTTCTGAGCCAGGGATCAAGTCCAAGCCACAGCTGTGACCCAAGTCACTGCAGTCAGATCCTTATCCCACTGTGCCACCTCAGGAACTCCTAATCCAATTTTTCAATGAGCAAAAGAACCTTGGGAATATAAGTATGTGTTTGGCACGTGTGGCAGTGGAATGGCCTGGGACAGGGCACAAGAGAACTTTCTCAGGTGATGAAAATGCTCTGTCTCATACATGCATCAAAACTGATTGAAATGTGTATGCCAGGAGTTCCCTGTGGCCTAGTGGGTTATGGATCCGGCTTTGTCACTACTGTGGCTCAGGTCATTGCTGCAGCATGAGTTCGATCCCTGGCTGGGAACTTCTGCTGCTGCAGGTGTAGTCAAAAACAGAAAAAAGAAACATTTATTTTTTATTTTTATAAGTGTCCATCTCAGTAGAGTTATGTGGATTAAATGAGATATTGCCTGTAGAACATTAAGCCTAGAGCCCAACACATGATTGTTCTAATTTCTGATGCAATATTAGAGGTTTCTGGTTTCAAAGGGGAAACCACAATGAACTAGAGACAAACATGTATTGTAAAAGTTAGCCTTCAATTTAAAACTTATCCCCAAATCCCAAAGACTTGGGATATTATGAAAGCAAGAGCTTCAAGGGAAATGAATTAAGGGGAAGAAGGAAAATAGCTTCTCTTAAAGAGATAAGAAGAAAAGAAAGATTAATTTTCTTTCCAACTTAAAATATTGTCTTTGTAGAATTAAGCTACCACATATCTGTAAGACCTAGTAGACAGGCAAAATGTGCACATTCCAAGTTTGCAATTTAAGAAAACCTGTTTTAAATAAAGGAAGAGAGGCATTAATTATAAGCTGGTTTGTTTGTTTAAATTACAATAGGAGACTGTGAGGTCGTTTAGTAAAGTCCTTCAGTTTGCTAAAATGGACTCCAGGCTTAAAGTTCATGAGTAGCTTAAAAGTAATTTATATCCATATAAACCTACATGGATGTTTAGATACTCTGAAATCCAGAGACCAGTGGAACAAGTCAAACCTGGCACAGAGGAGAACAAAGTGAACTTATAATGTGGAAAGCTGAATTTGAGAGTGGCTATCTCATCCAAAAAGAACTCAGATTTAGAGCAAAAGTGTAGATTTCTGCCACATTACTTGGTATAAAAGTGGTTCTGAAATTTCTTTGAAATGAATTCATAGGGTTATTTCTGAACCCTGTGCAGTGTTAGCATGTATTCCTTCTTCTTCTCTGGCTTTTGTAGCTGGAGAATGAGCCCCCCAGGATGCACCCAAGACCACTCCAGGGTCTGAGCCAACCAGACTTTGGTATTTTGTTGTTTTCTGTCAACTAGTTTTTGGACAAAGTGTACTGGGGATGACCCCTGGGGACCATAAGGGGCACTTGATATCTCCTAAATCAGCCAGCTGTTTAACTAAAACAAATATAGACAGCTAGTCTTTTCTCTAGCAAAATTGAATTATTTAAAGAATTGCAAAGACTTGCAATTTGAGGTCTGCAATCCTGATGAGCCACATGCAAATCCTCCACAAAAATGGAAGAGAGAACTCTTTTATAGAGGGGAAAAGGAAGTGGGAGGAGCTATAGTAAACAGAGCCCATGGTTTATCATTGGCCAAATGTGATAGTCTCTCATTGGCTGAATCCTTGCCAGGAAAGAAGACCAGTCTTTCTTCCTATTGGGCTTGGCTACAGCACAGGGCACAAGAGCTCTCCCAGCTCAATTTATTGAGGTTTCTGTTTATTGCTGTTTACACAGGAAAGGCATGCTCTGAAAGGCTGGGCTCTTGCAAAGCAGAGCAGCAAACACAAGCAGGAGATGACACAGTGCTATTCGTGTCAAGGGTCAATATGGCAATACCGCTGAGCTGCAGACCTAATATGTTTTATAGGTGGGGACTGTGCAATAAGCAAAGACTCACCTTTCCACCTACACTCAATGCAGTGGTTTATAACCAGGCATCAGTACCATTTTGGATTTCTCCTATCATGAACTTACTTAATCACTATTTCTTGATGCTTGATTGTTGGAGAGAATATTGTACTGAAATTATCTTTATGCCAGAAATGACCATGGGAACTGTTGTCATTGAACTGGAGTGCCTGCATTCATGGGGAATTTAGAGTCGTGGGGTGAGAGGGGTAAACCGAAGCTCTGAGTCACAGGCGAGGACATGATGATGGGCAGCAGAGCCAGATGTGAAAAACCATAAATGTTAAAGATTTAGTTGGCTTTATTAAGTGATTCATGAGTTGGGCAGCATCTCATTTAAGAAGTAGACAGGAAGTCCAGAGAGCCACAGAAAGGGAAAGATTTTTAAAGGCAGGACAAGTAAGTCATAAACAGAAAAAAAGGATTATATCGGGTTAAGTCATCTCCCTTTGGGGACAAAAGGGTCTTACTAGGTGGCTTACCTCATCTTCCCCTGAGGGATAGTAAAGGCCTGTGTGAGAATGGCCTCATTAGTTCTGACCAGAAAATTCCTGACTGACTGGTCAAGACTACAATTGTTGGGTGGGAGGTTGGGTAGGGGTTGAAGCTCCAGTGAGTTTCTGGATTAAGCCCTGGTTTGGTGGTGTGGCCTGGCATGAGTGGCTCTATTTGGAGCCTGTGGTTTTCATGTTAACACAGACAATTCAGTAATCAGAATAGTCTGACCAGCAATGTCTTTGGTGTTGGTCGTGGTGCCCCTAGAGATGAAATAATTGGGCACTTCCTAAAGTCTTAATTTGTACAAATGGAAAAGCTCTACATCTGTTGAACAGAAATCTGAGCTGAGACACCACAGTAGACTATTACATCCAAGTCCCAGGCTTGAATAGTTTATGTCCAGCCCAGGGATGGGCCTCCAGGGACATAGGAAAGACCCATGGGGTGCAGAGTTGGAGGAAGCACCCCTCCTAAGTTAGGCAAATGCAGGATCGGCCCTCACGGGGTCCTGAGAGCAATCCTTTAATTCTGTGCCTGACCCTGGCCCCAACCAACAAAGGCCCTTGCAGGACAGAGAGGCCCAGCCCTCTGTAGGAAGAATCTGCTGCACAGCAAATATTTATATTGTAAATCTTCTTCTGAAAGGCCTTGTGGCCATTCACCAGAGTGATTGAGTATTGAGCAAAGGTAAACAACCAGACTGGCTCTAACTGGAAACGGTTTTCTGGAGCTAAAACACCACCATGCTCCACTAGTCAGAATAGGGGCTTTTGAAGAGTGGGTGAAGAAATGGATGTAAATCCATTTCTCAGTGGACTCAGTGGGTCCCCAGCCCAGGCTTTGGTGATTTCCCCAGCTTGGAATGCATAATTGAAACACACATACTCAGCAAGGGGCCAGCTTCCCAAGTTGTTTCCTCCATCTTTCATGTTATGACAAGAAAGGCCAAACAGAAGCCACTAAAGTTGCTTCTATTTAATAAAATAGCAAACAAAAAGCAAGACAACATTCCTGGAGAGATTTCAGAGATCAGTGCTATCTAACCAAGGTCTTAAAATGTGCCAGAGTAATGATTCCTGCCACATCCCCATTCTACTCACCTATTGAATCTGGGAAAATAACAATTGATGATCACAGACCTAAGCAGGCATGATTCCAACTGCAGCTACTGGTCCAGATATGGTTCTACTGCTGGACTGAGTCAACACATCCCCTAGTATGTGCATATAGCTATGGATCTGGCAAATGCTTTTGTCCTCTACATCTGTGAGCAAGGACCATAAGATGCCGTTTGCTTTCAACTGGCAGGGTCAGAGACACATCCCAAATGCTTTATCTCAGTCTCCATCCCTAAGTCACCACTCTAGTCCTCAGGGGGCAAAATCACCTCTCCACTCCACAGGACATCATGCTGATCCATTATTTTGGATATTATTCCCTGGTGAACAGAAAGAAGCAACCACTGAAAGAGAATGTTTTTCACATTGCTGCATGTCTTGCAAGCAGAGGCACTGACTGCCTTTATTCTGAACTATCTTTTCAAGGAAGTGTGTATAGTGACTAGCCTTGAAGGTTACAGAGAGTGTCTCCCTCCAAAGCAAAGGTGAGACATGCTTACAGTGTCATATGAAAATGAAACTGTCCTCTTTGGGAGCAGAGGACAGACATCCTTACTGCCTGTTATAAAAGATTCAGGTTCCCTAAGCTCCGGATTCTTCTCCTGTAATGGAACTCACTCCATGCCCAGGTATCATAGGATCCTCTGTGTGTTGCCTTGTAGGAACTTGAGCTTGGGGAACTGGTATAAGAAATGCTGATATTCTAGGGAGTTCCCGTCGTGGCGCAGTGGTTAGCGAATCCGACTAGGAACCATGAGGTTGCGGGTTCGGTCCCTGCCCTTGCTCAGTGGGTTAAGGATCCGGCGTGGCAGTGAGCTGTGGTGTAGGTTGCAGACACGGCTCGGATCCTGAGTTGCTGTGGCTCTGGCGTAGGCCAGTGGCTACAGCTCCAATTCGACCCCTAGCCTGAGAACCTCCATATGCCGTGGGAGCAGCCCAAAGAAATAGCAAAAAGACAAAAAAAAACACAAAAAACAAAAAAAAAAACCTAGAAATGCTGATATTCTAGTTACTGCTACTGCTCTGAGTAAAAAAGTCCTTTGTCCTTGACCCAGGAGTCCTATATCTTCTACTAACATCCGTGAAGCTGTGGCAGGTAACTTGCTAGCTTACAAGGAGGGTAAAATCTGAACCTTCACATTTCTTGACAGGGATTACTGTAGTTACCTTGATAAGACACAAAACATGGGAAATAAATCCCACAGAAATCCAGAGGAGGACCATCCCTTTGGTTGAATTTCCAGGAGACCAGTGATTTGGACTCCCTTGAGACATCCCTTCCAAGATAAAAAAAGAAAAAAGAAGCTGCTGCATTTAGCCCCTGTGATATTGTGATTTATAATAAGAAATGTGTAGTTGGTCTTTGTCTCCATTTCTGGCACAGAACTCCCAAAGACTTAGAATTTCCTAAATGATGAAAACAATGAAGGCATCCTTTGTTATGTTAATTAGGTGACTTTGGAAAGTACCTAAGGATGGGGACTGGCTGCCAGGGAGCCAACAATATGTCAGCAGTGTGGGTTGACACTTTCACTCCCACCCTGACCTCCAGGGAGGGAGAGAGCCTGGCCATTGCTTCCATTAAACATGCCTCTGTAGCCACTGCCATAAAACCCCAAAGGAGAGTTCAAAGAGTTTCCAGGTTGATGAACAAGTGGAGATGCAGGAAGAGTGGTGTTTGGAGAGGACATGAAAGCTCCACACACCTTCCCCCAGACCTGCCTGGTGCATCTCTTCCATCCAGCTGTTCCTGAGTTATGACCTTTTATAATAAACCCATGAGCGAGTATGCAAAATGTTTCTCTTGCATTCTGTGAGCTGCCCTAGCAAATTAGTCAAACACAAGGAGGGGGTCATTGGAACCTCCAGTTTATAGTTGATCTCACAACACACCCATAGTGATACACTGGTGGGTCTTGAGGGTGAAGACAGGCATTGTACTACTTTAAATCAGAACAACCAGCTTGAAATCATTACCAGACCACATTGATGGTTAATTTTGTGTCAACCTGGTAGGGCCACAGGACCCAGGTATTTGGCCAAACATTCTTCTGGATGTTTTTGTGAGGGAAGTTTTTGGATAAGGCTAACATTTAAAACAGCCTACTTTGAGTGAAGTAGATTGTCCTCCATAAGGTGGGTGGGACTTATCTGATCAGTTGAAGAAGACCTGAATAAGACAAAGACTGAGTTTCCCTAATCAGAATGGAATTCTCCATCCTGATGGCCTTTGGTCTTAAACTGCAATATTATCATGTCCCAGGTCTCCAGCCTGCCAGTAGATTTTGAACTTGCCAACCTCCATAATCATGTAAGTCAAATCCTTAAAGTCAGCCTCTCTCTCTCCCTCCCTCTCTCTCTCTACATATATATATGATACAAAATTAACCATCATATACATACATATATATATATATATATATAGAGAGAGAGATAGGTATAGTGTGTGTATTTACATTACGCACACACACACACACACACACACACACCTCCCATTGACTCTGTTTCTCTGGAGAACACTAATAATATACACATAGTGAATTATGAAGTAATTTTACATAATTTTTATAATTATCTTGTGAAATGTAAAAGCATTTCTGTTTTAAATTTTAATTTGTTAAGTAAACATTCTTTTTAATTACACCATACACACAGACATAGAGAATAAACTAGTGGTTACCATAAGGAGAGGAAATGGGAGAGGGGCAAGTTAGGCATAGGAGATTTAGAGGCACAGACTGCCATGTATAACGTATAAGCTACAAGGATATGTTGTACAACATAGGGAATGTAGTCAATATTTTCTCATAACTATAAGTGGAGTGTAACCTTTAAAAACTGTGAATCACTATGTTGTACACCAGGAACTTATATAATATTGTACAGCGACTGTATTTCAGTTAAAAAGGAATTACCCAACACAGTTGACCCTTGGACAACATGGGTCTGAACTTCATGGGCCCACTTATATGTGGACTTTTTCCAGCATGCACCTCAGTACAGTACTGTGCAATACACAGCTAGTGGAATCCATGAACATGGGATCACAGATACAAAGGGCTTGCTGTAAAATTATACAGATTTTTGACTGTGCAGGGGGTTGGCACCATAATCCCACATTTTCAAGATCTATTTTATTTATTTATTTATTTATTATTCATTTATTTATTTATTTTTGTCTTTTTAGGGCTGCACCCAAGGCATATGCAGGTTCCCAGGCTAGGGGTAGAATTGGAGCTAGAGCTGCTGGCCTACACCAGAGCCACAGCAATGCCAGATCCGAGCCGTGGCTGTGACCTACACCACAGCTCACGGCAACGCCAGATCCTTAACCCACCGAGTGAGGCCAGGGAGCGAAACTGTGTCCTGATGGATACTAGCTGGGTGCGATAACCACTGAGCCATGAGCGGAACTCCAATTGTATTTTATAGTCTTCCACCCTCCCTCTAGCTTACTCTGCTCCAGCCATGCTAGCCTCCTTCCTCTTCCTCAAACATGCCTCAGAGACTCTGAATTTGCTGTTCTTTCTCCTGGAAATAATTTTTCCTTAAATACCTGCATAATTTGCTCCCTTGCCTTCTTCATGCCTTCACTCAACAGTGCCCACAGGGAGACTTCTCTACCCTCACTCTTCCAAAATGACAATCTGGCTCCTTGGTGTCGGCAAAGACCAGATTCATGCACAACCAACTGCATTCTGTCAACTGCATTTCTAAAGGTGGGGAAAGATAGGAAGAGTAAATAATCATGAAATTTTATAAAATCAAAGAGAAAAGATTGGCCAGAAATGCAGATTTGAATCTAAATCATTGCATTTCCAGATCTCAATCTTTGTATCATGGTTATTTTAGAATTTGAAGGATTCTAAAAATGTTAATAATAGACATACACAGATAACTTATGTAGAACCACATTTTATTTCTGGTCAAAGACTTCTCCACTTAGAGAATGTTAATTTTCTCTGATGAAGAAAGTGATACATGCTTGTCATAAAAACCTGAAGTTACAGAAAAACATAGGTGAGGAGAATCAAAATCATTCATAATCCAATTATCTAGATATAAGCAATACTGAAGTTTTAATCATTTACCTTTTAGGCTCATTTATGTGCATACATAATATATACGTACTTTGCTGCTGGGGGTGCTTTTAGGGCCGCACCGGCGACATATGGAAGTTCCCAGGCTAGGGGTTAAATTAGAGCTGCAGCCGCCAGCCTATGCCACAGCCACAGCAATGCCAGATCTGAGCCGCATCTGCGACCTACACCACAGCTCACGGCAACACCGGATCCTTAACCCACTGAGCAAGGCCAGGATCGAACCTGTGTCCTCATGGTTCCTAGTCAGATTCGTTTCCTCTGAGCCATGATGGGAACTCTCAATATATACATACTTTTAAAAAATATGTTTTATATGGTTTTGATACTCTTTTTAAAAAAATTAACATATTTTCCTAGACTCATTAACGTTCTTCACAAGTGGAATTTTTTTTCCTGGCTACATGGAACGTAATATTCTGTACTATGACTGGGCCTCAATTTATCTAATCAGACCTTTATTTCAGGACATTTTCCTTTCATGTTTTCAGCATAATTAATAACAATAAAGTGAATATATTCATTCATAAATATTTGACATGAGCCTCTTTTAATATTTTGATGTGAACCTTGCCTTTCAACTTTAAGCTTGTGCTACACATCTTCAAATTGCTACCTGAAAAGGGAAAAATTCCTTCAATTTGATCAGTTTAGGACTGTAGGGATATTGACTAAATTGCTTTTCCTTTCTTGCTCTTCCTTCCTCTCCCTTTCTCCCTCCCTTCCTTCCTTCTTCTTTCTTTTTCTTTGTTTCTATCTTTCGTAGATATTCTAAGCCTCAGGTTTTGCTTTTCCTTCTTCTGACTGCATCTCAGAAACAGAATCTGAGCACCAAGAATGCCTTAGAGGCTTTCTGGTCTAATTTCCTGCTGCTGCCAGTGAGAGAGGCACAGAGGGGAGCCTTACCGGGGCATAGTGAATGTCCTTAGGGGTGCCAGATTCAGCCAATGAAAGTATAGGATGCCTACTTTATTTGAATTTCAGATAACCATTAAGTAATTGTTTAATCTAAGTATGTTCCAAACTATTAAATGGTTAAAAAGGGAATCTGCATTGTTTATCTGTATTTGTCCACCCACCTAGGCCTCCTGTGAACCCAGGCCTCCTGCCGCCTTGGGCACTGCACTTCTTACCACTCAGTACTGTGCTGGGGTCCACGGGCCCACAGGGACTACAGAAAACATGACTTATAACCTGAAAAGTCTGGTTCCATTAAGCACTGGTGGGGTAAGTCACCTGGTTTCTGTGTTTCTATGGCCATCTTGACAGGGGTACCTGTGGCTTCCTGCCCCTGGGATGTAAAATCTATCATGAAACCCTTTCAAGGGAACTTGGCTGTGCAGAGGCAGTGCTGTCCGGGTGCAGGCAGCCCTGGCTCCCCGACCCTGAGTGACCCCCTCCCCTGGAGTCTACAGCGGGGAAAAGGAACCATTCTGAGGAGTGGCATCTGCAGCAGAGTTTATTTGTTGTTGCCTTTTTAAATTGAAGTACAGTTGATTTACAGAGTTTTGGGTGTACCGCAAAGTAATGCAGTTATACATGTATATATCATATACATACATTCTTCTTCAGATTCTTTTCCATTATAGGTTACTACAAGAAAGTGAAGGTACTTCCCTGTGCTCTACGCGGCAGAGTTTTAAGTGCAGTGAAGTCGGTGCACATACATCTTCATCTTTCTGGGCATCTTCCGTGCTGGGGGTAGACTGAGAGCTGCTTCCCCCTCACTGTGTGGCGCCCACTCCAGGGTGGCGGCTTTGCCAACAATTCTATTGCAATAGCCATTTTCAGAGTACCTGCAGAGCCACAGTGAATAATTAATCTAAACACACAACAAGGAGTTCCCTTGTTTCGAAATGGGTTAGGGATCTGGCATTGTCACGGCAGCGGCTTGGGTCATTGCTAGGGCGACGGTTCAGTCCCTGGCCTGGGAACTTCCACATGCCCATGCCACAGGCAGGGCCAAAAAAATTTTGAAAACTATATACATACTACGGTACATCTGGATTTCAGCAGACCACTCAGCAGTCAGATAGTGAGATGAAATCCAGTTATGGCGTTTGGCATTAGAACAGGCCAGAGGATGTCCTGAGTGACCTTGTACTTGCGGAGACTTGGCACCAAGATCTCACAACAGTGTGTGTGTGTGTGTGTGTGTGTATGGAGGGTATATATGTGTACCTTTCAAAAGTATTCATAATCTGGAAAACACTAAATATGGAAAAGTATGATGAGGGAGTTCCCATTGTGGCGCAGCAGAAAGGAATCCAACTAGGATCCACGAGGATATGGGTTTGATCCCTGGCCTCCTCGGTGGGTCGGCAATCCAGCATTGCCGTGAGCTGTGGTGCAGGTCACAGACACGGCTCAGGTCCCATGTTGCTATGGCTGTGGTGTAGGCCGGCAGCTGCAGCTCCAATTTGACCCCCAGCCTGGGAACTTCCATATCCCACAGGTTCAGCTCTAAACAGAAAAAGAAAAAAAAAAAAAAAAGGGTAAAGAAAAGAGAAGTATGATGAAAATTTGCTCATTTTCTCACCCCTCATCCATATCATATTTTGAATTACTTAACTCCATTATTTTATGTAGCCGTTTTTAACTTTATTTTTATATAGTTGTAATCCCCATTACATATGTCATAACCTATGCTGGATTTTTACATTACCTTATTTTTTAAGTGTCTTTCCATCCGATTAGTGAGCATTTTTCTGATTGCAAGTGACTTAAAGTACTGAGATAGACTCACGACAAGGATGAGGTCCTGACTTCTCTGCTGCAGCATCTGCAATGCAGTTTCCTCTTGGGCTTCATGTGTGTATGCCGGGGTGGGAGGGGGGGTGGTGTCTCACAGAAGGGTGGGCTCAGCAGGCCCTGGAGCCACACAGTGGAATCTTGCAGGAGCCTTGGCCTGGCACTACCCCGAGGCTTCTGCAGAGTGAGTCAGGTGGCACACATAGGACAAAGGCTGCAATCTCCCAGCCTCCAACATATCATGTCCCTGGGTCAGTAGCACCTAATTCAGGCCAAGGACTAGAGTCTCTGGCAGGTACAGCCTTGGTCACTTGCCTTTTCCTTTCCTCAGCTGCAAAGGAGGCTGGAAATCAGGTGGAAATGACAAGATGTATGACTTGAACCCAGCCTAAACCCAGATTGGGACTTGAACCCATGGCTTTTAAACTAGAATCACTGGGTGCAGTGTCTAGCCTTACTGAAGTTTAGGTTCTTTGTGCCTCAGCACAGAAGAAATTCAGCGAGAGGCAAAGTGATAGGCAGAAATAGATTTCTTAAGATAAGATACTTGTGAGAGATGCAAGCAGACAGGGAAGGAGGCTCTGCCCTGAGGGTTAGATACAGTTTTATCATCCAGGAAAAGTAGGGATGGGGAAAAGACTGTCTCTTCCTCTTTCAGGCTTACATCATTATCTCCTTCTTCGTGTCCAGTAAAGGATTATTTGACCCTGTGAGTTCAAACTAGGACTAACCTGGAGCTTATTCACATCAGCAGAAGGGTGGTAACTGATGCTATAAAATATGTTAAATCATCTCAGGTTTCCATATAATGAGGGTTTCCTACTTTGGAAGGTCATCTTTCCCTTAAACTGCTGTCTTTGGTCCTAAGGATCATTATCTGGCTGAACTTGAATGTAGACCTCATTTTATCTTTCACTTAATGATCTGAGGCATATCTCATGCTTTTGGTTTTGTTTTATTTTATTTTTTTCCTGGGGCTGCACCCACGGCATATGAAAATTCCCAGGCTAGGGGATGAATCAGAACTACAGCTGCCAGCCTATGCCACAGCCACAGCAACAGGGGATCTAAGCCACATCTGCGACCTACACCATAGCTCACAGCAATGTCGGATCCTTAACCCACTGAGTGAGGCCAGGGATCGAACCTGAGTCCTCATGGATACTACTTGGGTTCATTACCGCTGAGCCATGATGGGAACTCCCATCATGCTTTTGGTTTAATAGTTAAGCAGGCTTGCTTCATTCTGATGGCTTTCCTGAGTGATATATTAACTTACAGTGGTCTCCCAAAATTCCCTACGTTTCCCTCTCTACCCGTGGTCCCCCATTGGGCCTTCTACAGCTACCTATAACTATCCTACTCCATCCCTATCAGAGGTATCTGGTGTGGAAAAAGGTGAACCATTCCCCAATCACAGGACAGGGTCCAGATGCTGGGCAGCTAGATTCAATGTCACATTGAACTCTGCTGCTTCGTAGTACTGCGGTGAAAAATGATGAGATGATGCTTGTAAGAGTTTAGAAACGGCCTGCCCCATAGGAAGTGAGCTGAAGGAATCTTATGGTTTGTTTGTTTATTTTTCTTTCTTGGTGGCCGCGAAGCATATGGAGTTCCCAGGCCAGATCCAAACCACAGTTGCAAACTATGCTGCAGCTGTGGCAATGCCAGATCCTTTTAACCCACTGTGCTGGGCCAGGAATTGAATCTGAGTCCTGGTGCTGCAGAAACTCCACTGATCCTGTTGCGCCACAACAGAGAACTCCAAAATCTTATGCTTTATGAGAAGGAGGAGGGGGAGTTGCTACTTAAGGAAGACCGAAGTCTACAAATCCGAAGAGTTGCCAAAACTCAGATCCGTCTGCCAGTGCCGAATAGAAACGTGGAGATAGTTTTAGGTAAAGGAGAAAAGGATGGCTTCATTGCTTTACCAGGCAAAGGAGGGCCACCGCAGGCTAAAGCTCTAAAGACTGTGCCCCTCTTGGGAGAGATTAGGAGGTGGTTTTGTAGTTTGGGGAGTGGAAAGTGGGACCACAGATAAGGATCAGGGTAGCGGCAAGCTTGCACTGTTTCTCAAAGCTGGTGTTTAGTGGCCCCAGGACTGGTCCTGGTGGTCCTCCTTCTTTCCAGAATGAAGAAAGCTTCATCAAGTAGTTCTTTCATTTGTTGGGGGGTTTAGTTCTGCAGAAAAGCTCAGAGATATTGTTATGTGTATTCCTTAAGGAGGACCCAGGGGATTTCCATTGTGGCTCAGTGGAAACGAATCCGACTAGGAACCATGAGGTTGTGGGTTCGATCCCTGGCCTTGCTCAGTGGGTTAAGGATTCAGCATTGCCATGAGCTGTGCTGTAGGTCACAGACATGACTTGGATCCCGAGTTGCTGTGACTGTGGTATAGACCGGCAGCTGCAGCTCTGATTCAAACCCTAGCCTGAGAACCTCCATATGCCGGGGGTATGTCCCTAAAAAGAAGAAAAAAAATTAAAGAGATGCAAGAGGTTTTAACTAATTACAATGTATAAATTGTATCAACCTTGGAGTTCTCTTGTGGCACAGTAGGTTTAGGATCCAGCAATGTCTGCAGTGGCTTGGGTTGCTGCTGTGGCACAGGTTCAGTCCCTGGCCCAGGTAGTTCCACATGCCGCAAGTTTGGCCACTAAATAAATAAATAAATAAATAAATTGTATAAGTCTTATGTTCTTATGTAAATCCTACTCAGAACAAACTAAAAGATACCAATGAGCTAATTATGGAAATTAGAACACTGAGTTTGTGTTTTATGATATCAAAAAATAATATTTAGTTGTGGCAATGGTATTGTGGTAATACATTTTGTAAAGTATCTTAATATTTTAGAAAGGCATATTAAAATGGTTGTCAATGAAAGGAGATGATTCCTGATATTTTGCTTGAAAAACCCAGTATAAGCTTAGGACAGGGGTGGGGATGAGGGGGTACAGATGAAACAGGTCTTGAGTTGATAGCTGCAGAGGCTGGCTTTGGGGTCCAAGGGGCTTATTATTCTGTTCTCTCATTTGCACATGTTTGAAATTTTCTTTTTCTTTTCTTTTTTTTTTTTTTTTTCTGTTTATGGCCGCAGCTGTAGCATATGGAAGTTCCCAGGCTAAGGGGTGAATCGGAGCTGCAGCTGCCAGCCTACACCACAGCAACAGCAACACGGGATCTGAGCCGCATCTGCAGTCTTTGCCACAGCTTGTGGTAACACTGGCCCCCTAACCCACTGGGATCAAACCTGAATCCTCATGGATACTAGTTGGCTTCTTATTTATTTATTTATTTATTTTTTGGTCTTTTTAGGGCCACACCCACATACGAATATGAAGATTCCCAGGCTAAGAGTTGAATCAGAGCTATAGCTGACAGCCTACACCACAGCCACAGCAACGTGGGATCCGAGGCGTGTCTGTGACCTACACCACAGCTCACAGCAACACTGGATCCTTAATCCACTGATCGAGGCCAGGGATCAAACCCACATCCTCATGGATACTAGTCGGGTTCGTTAACCACTGAGCCACAATGGGAACTCCACCAGTTGGCTTCTTAACCCACTGAGCCACAATGGAAACTCTTACATGTTTGAAATTTCACATAATAAAAATTTAGACAAAGAAGAACAAGGGAACAACAAAGACCCTGGGGCATGAAACAACTCTAAGACATGCTTCTAAAAGAAATGCAAGACCCCAGAGATGGTGCAGTTTCACATTTGGCAAGTTTGCCTTCCAGGCTCATAGGAACTCTGGGATCCAGTAATACTGGCTGATGGGCTTTATGCTACTTGAGTTTGTACTTAAATAATCTCACTTCACACCTGCAGCACACCTAAGGGTCCTGCAAGACAGGAATTTCATTTTTATTTTTCAGTTGTGGACACTGAGGCCTCAAGCAGTTGCACAGCTTGCCTAGGGTAACATGACAAGCTGGTCTCAGCTCAGAGACTTCAATTCCCACTTTGATGCTCCTCTCATGATTCCCCATCTTTATTTCTACCCAAAGCAGCCACAGTGGGCTGTCACTTGCACTCCTGGCAGGACAGGAAGCCAGGCTGAAAGTCCCTGGTTTTTCTTCTGCAGGTGAGGCGTGTCATGCCCTCTGGGGCAAAGGTGGACAGTGTCCCCATTACTAAGCCTCAGGTCTGCAGGCTGGCAAGGGAGGCTGCTTATGTGGGGTGGGACAATGGGCTGTATAGGTGCCTGGGGTTGGGTGTAATTACATGAAATGTTCCTGGTCTTTGCACGGCCCAATTTTTCTTTCCCCAGCAAGCTCAAGCACCATCACACCACCTGGTGCTCTTCTTTCCCACCTTCCCTCCCCCATCGTTCCTCTTCCTTTCCAGTCGGCATTTCTTGGGGGTGGCCCCCAAGACCACCTGGCAGCCCTGTAGCCTGAATCTGAATGAGGGCAGCTGCAGAAAAGGAGCAGACCAGGGCTTAGGACAATGCTGGGTCTTCAGCTCTCAGCCTTGAGGTCTCCAGGTGGGGTGTTGCCTAGGGACAGAGGGGAGCAGGCATCTCTTTAGCCTCACCAGGCCTGAAGGATCATATTAGGATCCCAGAAAGCATCCTTCTCAAGGATCTTCACCAGCCCTTCATCACAGGAGCTGGATTGCCAGGCTTCCAGTCCCCCTGAAAGCCTCTGTTGGCTGAGATGTGCCATCAACTTTGGGGTCACTCAACCATGGTGCAGGTCTCTCTCCTGCGTGCCCCCCTCCCCATCTCCTCCCAGTCAAGTGACACATCCTCCATGGTCCCTCCTCTGACCATTCCAGCCTTTACTGATCTCTTTCTTCCGCCTGACTTTGCATGTACAGTTTTTTTGTTTTGTTTTGTTTTTCTTTTAGGAACCGTGGCATATGGGATTTCCCAGGCTAGGGCTGAACTGGAGCTGCAGCTGAGGCCTATGCCACACCCACAGCAACAAGGGATCCAAACCACATCTGTGAGCTACACTGCACAGCTCACAGCAATGCCAGATCCTTAACCCACTGAAGAAGGCTTACAGAGATAGGTAGACATAGGTAGTTGTAGAAGTCCCAATAAGGGACCATTGATAAAGAGGGAAACTTAGGGGACTTTGAAAGATGACTGTAAGTTAATAATTGCTCAAGAGAACCATCAAAATGAGTCAGGCTTGCCTGACTAGCAGAGGCACAAGATGTTGGGGGGTGGGGGTGGGGTGAGGCCTTCATTCAGAGTCAGACCCAGGGCAGGAGTCCGAGGACTGATCTTCCACTGATTTGAATACACATTTTACGGGATACTAAGGAAGAGCTGCTGATCTAAGAAAGAGGAAGAGGTGGTCTTTCCCAACCCCCACTCCCCTTGGATGACAAAACTGTAGCCCACCTAATCCTCAGGGGAGAGCCTCTTTGCCTGCCCGCTTGCATCTCTCACAAGCATCCTATCTTATTTCTTGCCTATCACTTTGTCTCTCGCTGAATTTCTTCTTCGTGGAGGCATGAAGAACCTGAACCTCAGTGAGTCCAGACATTGGGTGAGTGATTCTAATTTAAAAGCATGGGTTTAAGTCCCAATCTGGGTTTAGGCTGGGTTCAAGTCCTGGCACATGGGTTCAAATACCAGTCTGGGTTCTGGCTAGGTTCAGACTGTTAGTGCTATCAATTTCAAGGCCAGGGATGGAATCTGCATCCTTATGGATAGATACTAGTCAAGTTCATTTCAGCTGGAAACCATGCCCTTGATCAGGAAGGGACAAGAGGACATGAGGGATGAGGTGGAGGGCCCAGGCTCCTGTGAGGATGCATGCAGCTAATTAAAATCCATGGCCTGCTTTGCTGGGCTCATTGTGCGAACAGCTCCAGGGATGATGTATTTCAGCCAAATTAAAAAGCACTTAGCTTCCCTTGCAGATGATTTATAGGGAAAGACAATGAACCTTGAATAAAGCTTGTCCATGAGTTCCCTGATGGCACAGCAGGTTAAGGATCCAGCATTGTCATTTACAGCAGCTCAGGTCACTGCTGTGGCACAAGTCCAGTCCTGGCCTGGGAACTTCCACGTACTGTGGACACAGTCAGAAAAAAAAAGGGAGAGGCCAGGAGTTCCTGTTGTGGCTCAGTGATGATAAACCCAACTAGGATACATGAAGACTCAGGTTTAATCCTTAGACTCGCTCAGTGGATCGGGGATCTGGTGTTGCTGTGAGCTGCAATGTAGGTTGCAGACACGGCTCGGATCTGACCTTGCTGTGGCTATGCCATAGGCTGGTGGCTGTAGCTCCAGTTCAACCCCTAGCCTGGGAAATTCCATATGCCCCGAGTATGGCCCTAAAAAAAGAGAGAGAGAGAGAGTGAGAGAGCCAGAGGTGTGTCTGGCTGGGCTGAGCAGGAGGACAGTGGCCGAGTCCCTCCCAGGACCCCAAAGTGACTTGGGGATGAGACAGCATGCCTGCTTAGCTCATTCATCACCCACTACCCACCAGAGCTGGTGAGATGGTCCACGGAGACTCTGTGATAGGGTATATTATCCTGGAAAGCCCTTGGAGGAGAACAGCTTCAAGTCAGAGAGAGCCCTCCACAACCTCCACGCTCCATGCTATCGCACTGCCATCATCAGATCCTAGTAGAGGGAGGGGCAACAAGTGGAGGTGTCTCCAGGCCTCATGTGACCCTCGATTTGTGATATTGACCACATCTTCTTTTAGGACAAAAGTTAAAAATTTGCATCAGACAGACTCCAGTCCCCAAGTACCTGAATCTGAATCTTATATATACACATATCACATATATGTACAGATAGACATGTATATATGTAGACACACACATGCTCACATATGTACGTGCACATGTATGTATGGTGGCCTTGGGCAGGTCCCTTAGCCTATGTGCCTTGGTTTCTCCATAGATAAAAGGAATTTTTTGTGTGTGGATTAAAGGAATTAGTCTACTCTTTAGTGCTTTGCAGAGAAATCCAGCATATAGTAAACACTAGGTAAAATGCTATTGTCTTTTGTTAAATTTGTCCAAGTGTGACAAGGTTGGTGGCCAAAATGCAATGCCAGCTGTCTCAATGGCAACTGTTATTCAGTAAAGTGGGTAAGCTAAAGGGGTGGGAAAGAAATTCTATCCCAGGAGCTCAGATAAAGGTATTTTCATTTTGAATGAAAAAAAAAACAAAAAACAAAAAACAAACATAGTAGCTCGTGGATATTTAATATTTTTTTAAATTTAGACCTTAGGTATAAGAGTCTACTCACCAGTGTTTTGAACTATTTTAGTCTTTTTAGGATGGAAGATATTTCAGATGTATCTTTGATCCCTACTGTTTTCCACAGTGCACAGTGTAAACCAGAGGAAGGAAGGTGGGAAGGAAGGGAGGGAGGGTGGGAGTGAAAGAGGAAGGGAAGGGGGAGGGGGGAAAGAAGAAGCGGGGAGGAAGGGAGGGAGGGTGAATATATCAAATTACCAGCTCTATGTGTATCAGCTATTGAATATTAATGAGATACAGCAATTTTTTTTTCTTGGTTTCTACACATCAGAGGCAGATTCTAACCAGAACAATTGCCAGATTATTCTGCCAACAATAGATTCTCCACTAAGGAATGAAAATGAACCTGAACAAAACAGAGCTGTGCAGTGTTGGCACTCCTGAGGAAATGACAAAGCCAAACGGAAGTTCAGCCCATGGGCCTCGTTTTCCTTGTACTTTCAGCTTGCCTTTGATGGTTCATTCTTACAACCTTCCTGGTTGACCCCCATCATCGGTTAAGAGGCTAAATGCTCTGTTTCTGCTGGTTCATCATTCTTTGTGGAATCTTTCCATGACCCCACTCTCAGTTGCCTGGTTTTCTGCGCTTACTCTGATCATAGCCACACTTTTTAAGTGCACACAGCACAGCCAAAGGGTGTGCCAAGACTGCAGCCCAAGGCCGGGGACACCGACCACAGTCAGAAAGTCAGAAAGCTGTCCTCTATTCCATAGGCTAGAGTTTCTGCCAAGCTCCATTCTCCCCATCCTACACCAGGACATGGTGCAATGAATATGCAGCCACTGGTCCAATGAGACGGAATATATACAAATATTTCCAAAAATATTTGTAAAATATTTTGCAAAATATCTATAAGCCTAGACATGTGCAGGTCTGCACCCACAATTGTTACTCCTAAATGTATTTATACAATAATTTAAACTTGGATTTCAAAAAGAAACTCCACTAACTATATAAATTCAATAAGAGGTTGAGTTTAAATGAACTATTTGTCTGAAAACTATACACGAATCTATCACTGAAGTCAATGTGTAACATTAGCATGGGTTTGAAAGGCATCAAATCAGGCTCAGTCTCACCTTTAGCACCTAATAGTGCCCTGACATTGGTTGGTCAGGTTACTCAGTTTCTCCAAGGCTTGATTAATCTATAAGGTGGGAGTAGGGGTGGGGTAGATAGGAGAGTCTCTGCCTTACAAGGTGTATAAGAATTCAGTGGGTTAATACATGTCAAGTGTATTCAAGTTCATAAGTGGTCCATTTCTTTTCTTTTTCTTTTTTCTTTTTTGGCCTTTTTAGGGCCATATCTATGGCATATGGAAGTTCCCAGGCTACAGGTCAAATCAGAGCCACAGCCACAGAACACCAGATCCAAGCCAAGTCTTCGACCTCCATCACAGCTCATGGCAATGCTGGATCCCGAACCTACTGAGTGAGGCCAAGGATGGAACCTGCATCCTCATAGATACTAGTCAGATTCGTTTCCACTGCACCATGATGAGAATTCCATGAGTGGTCTCTTTCAAGGTTTGGTAGTTTTAAAACATCTTCATAAATTCTTGGACAGTCATTCAAGGTAGGGTCTTTGTCCCCAGTACCACCACAAATGTGATTAGCAGAGGACCAGAGCCATGTCTCTCAGCTGTGTCATGAATCACCACGAACTTAACTGAAGCCCCACCCCAATAGGAGCTCAAAGTTCTGTAGGTCAGAGGTCCAGTTGTGGATGTTCTGGGTCAGCAGGATTTTCTGCTCAGATGTGGGCTGGGCTGAGTCCTTATTTTGGGGTCTCTGGGGAAGAATCTACATTCAAGCTCATCCCTGTGCTTAGCATGCAGGTCTTTGAGGTTGCAGGACTGAGGTTCCCATTTCCTTGCTGTCAGCTGGCTCTCAGCTGTAGTGTCCAACTGCACAGCTCCCTTTTCATTTTCCATCCTTTTGTTTTCTTCCCTGGCCTTCTATATACTTACCTTCCATTTGCTTGTCTCCCTGCATCAGAACATAAGCTTCATCAGGGCAAAGACTGTTGTCCCTATTGCTGTACATAAGTGCCTACAAAAGTTCCTGACGCTGAGTAGGTGGATGTTCACACTATAAAGACCATGCCACCTCTGTGTATAAAGTGATCCTTTAGATCATTGTCGTTTGAGGAATTTGTAATTGGGTGGCAGGAGAAGACCTCTGGGCTGTCACAGCTGTGGGGGCATGGTAACTAAGGGAGCACTAATGAGGGGCCAGGAGAATGAGAAAAGAATAACAGCCTGTCTTGAAGGATGAGTAAGAGGTGACTGCAGAGAGCAAGAGGGGATGCCTCTCAGGTGCCCCCCACCCCTTTGTGCCTCTGCTCCAGTCAAGTTGGCTGGCAGCTGTCCTCAGTCTAGCGTTGCAGTTGTTGCCAAAACTCGGCTTCTGTCCACTGGTGCTGAATAGAGAAGTGGAGACAGAGTTTTGGGTGAAGAAGAAAAAAATAGCTTTTATTGCTTTGCCAGGCAAAGGAGGCCACAGCAGGCTAATACCGTAAAGACTGTGCCCTCCATTGGGAAGAACTGTGGGGAGTTTTATGGAAAAAAGGAGAAAAAACATGTTTTCAGATAGGAATCAGGATTTGGGCAAGAATATGCATTCTTCCTTCTTTGGGGGAATCTTAGTCATCAAAGCTGGCGTCAGAACATCTCGGCATGATCCCGGTGGTGGTTTTCTGTGTTATTGCCTGGAATAATTGTACTTGTGAAAAGGGCATATTGATCAGAGATTAGAACAAACTAGGAAAGTTCCTGAAAAACATGCGGTACTAATCTTTAACCCACTAGCAACTGTGCTCGGGATGTCTAATCTTTAGTTTATGGGTGATTGTGTTTAGGGTGCAGTTAAGCCAGGGGGGATAAGGAAGGACTCTAACTGTCCAGTTTTAAAGTATTCATTTCTAAAAGAAGCATAAGGAATATCACTTTTCTCTTAGGTGTGTAAGATGCCTACATCATTATGAGTATCCCTTGAGAAGAAACCAGGATGCTCCAAGGCTGTGCTATTATTTCTGGGTTTTTTTGGGGGGGGGGTTGTTTTGGCTTTTTGTCTTTTCAGGGCCTCACTCGCAGCATATGGAGGTCCCCAGGCTAGGGGTCTAATCAGAGCTGTAACCACTGGCCTACGATACAGCTCTCGGCAACGCTGGATCCTTAACCCACAGGGCGAGGCCAGGGATCGAACCCACCACCTCATGGTTCCTAGTCGGATTTGTTTCTGCTGCGCCAGGTTGAGAACTCCATGTACTATTATTTCTTGACTGTTCTTCCCTGTCTTTGTATCCCCTTCCTTCTCTGATCAACAACGTCTGAACCTGCCCCTTGGAACTCAGGGAAGGCTATGGAGGCAGAATGAGGCCCATATCCTAAAAACAAGAAATAGGGGACACAGAAAGGCTATTGTGTCCAGGAGCCCCACATGGCCCTGCTCAGATACACAGTGAGCACCATGGTTAAAAGCTAGAGGTCAAATACAGGTCCTGGGTTTCTGTGCAGCTGACTAAGCTTGGGTCATGTGCTTTCAGGAGCCAATCACTGAGCTGGGAAGATGGAATGATCTCATTGGTTAGGCTTGGGTCATGTGCTCCCCTAGAGAAAGGGGGAGGATCCGCCTCTTTTCAATCACAGGGACTGGACTGGAGGAGGAATGTTCCATTAAGGAGGATTGAGGTGCAGCTTACACTGGAGCAAATGAATGCAAGCTGGCAGCACGTGGTCACATTTGTTGTTTCCCCTTTCATATTTTCACATCCCCAAGCAACCATATTCTTTGTTTTCATGTACTCAGGACCTATCCCAAACTACCTATCAGAACCCTGGTTCTGTGTCCAGGCTGTGTATGTGTGTGGGGGGGGGGAAGGGGGGTGACAGGGGAGGCATCCAGGCAGGCTGTACAGAGAGAGGGGGCGTGGGGGTGCAGGGTCACCCTTGCTTCTGCACAGTGATCAGGACCCAGAGGACTAACAGATCAGGCTTCAGGAACTGTGTTATATAGGGCTTCTAGTTATCACCGCTGACGTGATGATTTCTTTCTTTATCTTTTTTTGTCTTCCATGCAGCATATGGAAGTTTCCGGGCCAGGGATCAAATCTGAGCCACAACTATGACCTACACCACAGTGTCAGCAATGCCAGATCCTTAACCCACTGCACCAGGCCTGGGACTGAACCAGTGCCCCAGCAGCAAACCGGAGCTGCTGCAGAAACAACACTGGATCCTTAACCAACTGTGCCACAGTGGGAACTCTGACAAGATGATGTCTTTTTTTTTTTTTTTTTTGCCTTTTAGGGCTGCACCCGCAGCATATGGAGGTCCCCAGGCCAGGATCCAATCAGAGCTACAGCTGCCGGCCCATACCATAGCCACAGCAATGCCAGATCTGAGCCACACCTGCAACCTACACCACAGCTTACGGCAACACCGGATCCTTAACCCATTGAGCGAGGGCAGGGATCAAACCCGCAACTTCATGGTTCCTAGTTGGATTTGTTTCCACTGTGCCAAGACAGAAACTCCTGACAAGATGATTTCTTTATGAAAAAGATCCTTTACTCAGAACAGCTAGCTTATAGTGAACTATTGTGAGAAGGAAACTGTGTTTACTGTCTTAGTCCAGTCAGGCTGCTATAACAAACCACCCCTGACTGGGTGGCTTATAGCAACAGGCATTTATTTCTCACAGTTCTGGGGGCACAAATCCTGAGGTCAGGGTGCCAGCAGAATCTGGTGAGGGGCCTCTTCTGTGTTGCAGATTCTCAGTTTCCTCACATGGAGAAAGGAGCTAAGGAGCTCCCTTAGGCCTCTTTTTCAGAAGGGCACTAATCCCCTTCATGGGGGCTCCACCTCCTTGACCTAATCACCTCCCAAAGGCCCCACCTCTAGTGCAAAACTGGGCCAGCCCTGGCAAAGCAGAGATGTGAAAGCAAAGAGGCAAAAAACCCAGCATTTCTTAGAACTGTGGGGATTTTGGAATTGTAGAGATTTGAGATATGTATTTACAAACTGCTTTAATAAGCAGCTGTGCTGCATCCTATCAAAAGGGAGCCTGCACCCAGGTGCTGCAGGAAGAAGAACTAGAATTATCTGTTCCTTAGGTAATTCTATCTGGCTTGGATAGTAAGCAAAAGTTAGGTTCAGTGCAGTGCTTTAATAACCTATTTATTTTAAAATGTGTTTCTCATTACGTCCTCCTCTCTTTCGTTGTTGATCTCTAATATAAGGTATTTCATCCATTGTTATTGATGTACAACACACAAAGGAAACTGTACAAATCAAAGACTTAGATCAATGAAGTATCATAAAGTGAAGACACCCATGTAATCACCACCCAAGCAAAGAGATTTAATGGGAAAAGAACAGCCAACGATGGAAGAAATTTTCCTTTTGTTCTGAAACATCAGTTCTCAAACATCTGGGGTCTATATGTTCCTTGATCTACCTAAACTAATGTCTGCTGGTAGCTACCAGAATTCCAGGCATATGTAACATCAAAATAAAATAAGTCAAGTTCTGGTGAATCTAGCAGATACAACTGCTTTGATGAATGGAAAATGTTACATAATTATCATTTAAAAATAAGACGTTTTGTATAAAAATAACAGTATGCATATGACTGTACATGGAAATTTTTTTGGTGGAAATTGCTTTTAATGGTTTACTTGGCTACATCAGCAGTTCGTGATTCCACTTTTCACGGAGGTGAAAGATAATCTGGGTGGAAAGCCCTACATTTCTAGCGAGGCTGCGTTATAAATGTTACAGAAGTGAGGGTGACAATTAGAGTGTACAAATCTGATTTTAAATGATTCCTTTTCCAACAGCAAGAAAGAGGCCACCTTGGAGATCGTGTGTGAGTGCTCACTGAAATTAAGTTGAGCAGTCACTGAAATTGCTTTATCAGACTGGATGCTTTATCAGAATGACTGACCACGACAAACTGTACACAGGTTGGACTGAAAGAGTTTACAGGTAACTCTGGCCCAAGGCCATTGCCGCTTCCTTCCGCAGGCTGAAACACCTCAGGCGGTTAGGTGAGGAGGAAAAGCCACTTAATGCTTTGCACAGGGAGCGTCTTGCATTGGATTACATTTATGGAATGGTGCCAAGAAGGGGAAATTGGTCTTTATAAGCACGGTTGAAGACAGGACTTTGGAAACTGCCGAGGACTTTAAACAGTAACAAAACAAAACAAAAAAGATCCAGATGCTCAGGGCTCGCCCAAGATCAATCACTCTAAATCTCTGGAAGTCGGAGCCCGGCAACAAGCACAGTTAACCAGGCAATTCTACTCTGCAGCCAGAGCTGACAATACTGGGTAAATAGTTCCAATCGTTAGCAAAGCCTCCTCGTTTGGGAAAGGCTTCCAGACCTAAACTTCCTTCAGGAGGACTGTCCCCGTAGCCTAGGGACAATTCACATCGCAGGTCCTTGTCTCGAGGCAGAGTTCGGGCAACTGCGCTCACCGGGCTTAGTAACACGTTCTTATGCACATCTTCTGGTAAACACCCCAATGACGTGCAACACCGAGGCTGAAGCACAAGGACGCAGACAGGACCAGACCACGCCCATCCCGTCCTAGAAGAACTGAGGCCGTCCTCCTGCACCCAGGCTGAGAGCGAAGGGCGCATGCGCGGACCAGGCGGACCGCGCCTGCGCGTCCGTGGGGGCTGGGCTTCCGGCCGGCGGAGGTGGGGACCGCTGCTCTGGCGGGGGGGGGAGGTGGGTCCTGGGTCGTGACCCGCACCCCTACGTGCTGTGCTAATTCTACCGCGGCTCCCACCCGTGTCTTGACCCCTGCCCACCGGTATGGCTCGGCACGTGTTCCTGACTGGGCCCCCAGGTAACCCCGCCAAGGGGGGGGGCGGGAGGGGGTGCGGCGGGTGCGCTCCCGGAGGGTCTCCTCAGTGGCCTCTAAAATTCCCGGTGGAAATCACAGGCGTGGTAGTCTGATGCCTCCGTATTCTCTCCCAGAAAACGTGATTGTGAGTTCATAAGAGACATGAAATGAAGCCACTGCAGGGGAACAAGAACCGACTTGTAGTCAGACGCGGGCTTCTTTATTGAATTAAATAGCAGGGTCGGGGCAGCAGCAGTAAATCCTGCACCTTTGAAGTTGTGATATGCACTGACACTGTTTCAGCACCCCTGCCACCACGGTGATTGATAGGAATAGTCACACGTGTTGTTGGTCCTGGGGCACCTGGCCTGCATTTATCATGAAAGGAATTGCGGGATTTCAGTTGGAGGATAGTGAAACAAAAGCTGTAACTTGTTCCCCATCCACGTTCAGTGATACCCCTGAATTCCCTCCATGAATGAGACCTCAGGTTGAGAATCTTGGTACCTCCCCTCTCTCCCCAAGTGCCGATCCCTTATGTCTTTTTTTTTTTTTTTTTTTTAAGGGCTGCATCCATGGCACATGGAGGTTCCCAGGCTAGGGGTCGAATCGGTGCTGTAGCCGCTGGCCTACACCACAGCCACAGCCACAGCCACGCCAGATCCTAGCAGCGTCTCCGACCTACACCACAGCTCACTGGCAACGCTGGATGCTTAACCCACTGAGCAAGGCCAGGGATGGAACTCACAACCTCATGGTTCCTAGTCGGATTCGGTTTGATCGGGTCCCTTCTAATGGTCTCCTTGGGCACATCCCTTAACCCTGTGGCTGTGAAGTTCTCATCCGTTCAAATGAGAGACTGGAGGAGTAGATAGATGCCTTTTAAGCCAAGATGCAGCACATGGGTAAGGCATGACTAAAAGAAGAGACAGGAAGGTTGTGGCAGCATCAGATAGGTTAAGGGGGAAAAATAAAAGAGATGGGCTTAGAGTGCAGCAAGTGATTTCTTCAGCTTCTTTGCAGTTTTCAAGTTTGCTGTGAGTTCATAACAAGTGTAACCCTGGGCCTGAATTTCTTTCACTTTATTTTAATGATTATGTTTAGCCTTAAGTAGCAAAGGCTAACTTAATATTGCACATTTGGGAATTTTATTTGTACCAGACAATGGTACAGTGGGGAGTGGAGGGTGTTTTGAGAAATTTCTAATATCCAGAGGTACTCCTTAATATTGTAAAGGACCGTCTTCTGAAAGTTGATTGCCAGTCCTTTATTTGAAACCTGGAATGCAGTTTTCTCAGCAGACTGGCCCTAAGACATCAATGTGTTTCATAACAGAGGTGGCTTGTTACTATGATTGTACCTGCCTGAGTCCTGGAGGTGGGTGGGGACAGAGTCTGGCCAGTACTGTTCTTTCCATTTCCTTCTTTATAAAAGTTTTATGTACATACACATCGTTGAAAGACTTAATCCTACAGTATAGCTCTCTCTTTCTTTTCTTTTTTTTTTTTAACTCTTTAGGGCTGCGCATGTGGCATATGGATGTTCCCAGGTTAGGGATCGAATCGGAGCTGTAGCTGCTGGCCCGAGCCCCAGCCACAGCAACGCTAGATCCGAGCTGCGTCTTGACCTACATCACAGCTCATGGCAATGCTGGATCCTTAACCACAGGTAGAGTCGAGGTCAGAGATCAAACCCCCATCCTCATAGATACTAGTCAGATTTGTTTCCACTGGGCCACAATGGGAACTCTGGCATTTAGCTTTTTTTCCAACTTCTACCTATACAGCCCGTGATCCATACTGGAGGGCTTTCTCTGGTCACTGGAGCCCTCCCTGCCTGCATGCAGGCCACACAGGGCAGGCCTGAAAGGCCAGAGAATTCTCTCCCTCCAGGGGCAGCCATGACTCATGAAAGATGGAAGTTAGTGGGTAGGCTCCTTACTCCCTCACTCCTTAGACAGCAGAACGCTGAGCCACGTGTCCAAAACTGTCTCCTAGGACTCCCCAGCGGGATTAAGCTACCCACAGTGGTAACATCTTTGATAATCTGATTACCTCCCTACCAGCATGCCATCTTGGGTTGTTGCATCCCAAATTAAACTACCTACCCTTGAGTCTTTATTTCAGGGAGGGCTTTATGGAAGAACCAGAACCAAAATAAATCTGAAGCTTTCTGACCTGTTCTTGTCTGTGCCTGGTGTGGGCCTTTCATTTGGGTTCTCCTTCACACAGGTCACTCCTTAGCTGGTATAGACAACACTAGGGGAGCAGCTTAGTTAATGGAGATGAAAAATTAACTGAAAGATTTCTAGAGCTGAAGAGGAGGAAAAAAAGGCATGGCATATGGAAGTTTCTGAGCTAGGAGATGAATCACAGCTGCGGCTGCTGGCCTACACCACAGCCACAGCAACGCAGGATCTGAGCTGTATCTGTGACCTATACCACAGGTGATGGCAAAACCAGATCCTTAACCCTCTGAGTGAGGCCAGGGATCGAACCTGCATCCTCACACACACTAGTCACATTCACTACCATTGAGCCATGATGGGAACTCCTGGGTATTACTCTTGATTTAAGAAAAAACAAAGCTATGTACCTTATGAAAAAGACAAAATGAAAGAGCTGTAACAAAAGGGGACATCTTTAGATACTTACCTATCTGTTAGGGAGAACACTGTCAAGCAAGAAGAGGCACTGGGTTCAAGCCCCCCCCCCCCTTCCCTCTTCAGCTCTAGAAATCTTTCAGTTAATTTTTCATCTCCGTTAACAATGTACAAGGGTTCCCTTTTCTCCACATCCTTGCCAACATTTGTCTTTTGTGGTCTTTAAAAGAAAGAAAGGAATACTACTATGTATGTTTGCTGTTTCTTAACCTACTTTTTTTATCATATATTATTTTCATATATTGTGGTCTGTTTTCCATGCTAAACCATAAACTCTTTAATGGCTGCATGTGTATTTGTGTCATTATACTTAAACAATAGTTTAATGTTCCCTAAAGGATCAGCATTAAGTTGTGTTTAATGTTTTGCCCAAGCATGAAGAATGCTGAAGTGAATGTTTTATTTCGTATATCTCTGTCAGATTCATTACTGAGGATGAATTTCTAGGTGTGGAGTTGCCGTGTGCTCTGGTGGGCACAATTGAAATGGCCCTTCAGAAAAGTCCCAAGAAAATGGGTGTGAAGCATAGAGACCAAGGCCTGGCACTGTAGTGTCAGTGACTAATATTATTACATTACGTGTAAACACCTAAGACTTAATCAGAGTAGTCCCTGGGCCAGGCTGGGAGGAAAGGAAGGGGTCCTGGGTGGGGAGGACCAGGGGGTGGAGGTGCATAGGTTATACTTTGGGGAGGGGTTGGGGACAAGCCAAAGGAATATTTAGGGACACTCTAGGAGGTGATGGGAGGAGGGGTTGCCAACCTCGTGGGATTGAAAAAGTTGAAAAACTACCACTTTAGTGGTGTTAGTGGTATTTCACAGTCACATTTTCAGGAGACACACAGTGTAAGTTTATGTTAAACAGAGGCCAGGGTATTTTTTTTTTCTTTTTTCTTTTTAGGGCTGTACCTGTGGCATATGGAAGTTCCCAGGCTAAGAGTTGAATCAGAGCTACAGCTGCCAGGCTACGCCACAGCCACAGCCACACCAGATCCAAGCTGTGTCTGCAACCTACACCACAAACTCACAGCAACATCAAATCCCCAACCCTGAGGGAGGCCAGGAATTGAACCTGCATCCTCATGGGTCCTAGTTGGGTTCATAACCCACTGAGCCACATGGGGAACTCCAGGCCCGAGTATCTTGAAGGTTGACATCCTAACTTAAAGTGTCCAGCCTTTGACAGAAGCAGAAACAACTCCGCTTTCTAGGTTTAAAAGTTTGCTCAACCAGTGAGAGTAAACCTAGGAGAAAATGGAAGTTTGTTTCATAGGATGCAAATTGCTCTTGAGATTATCATCAGAAAACCACTCAACTGGTTCTTAGATCCTATATGTGACAAAACTAATAATGTTTCAGAATTTAAAAATAAACTTCAGGATACCATAAGGGTTTTTATTATGCTTGTTTCTACTTGAAATTAAAAAGTTTGAACACCTGGAGCAATCAGAATTAAGTGAAGTTAATATTCATAAAATCCTCGTGCAGCCCATTTCTTTCCTCATGGTGATTGCTTCTAGCGAGGGAGTGGTTCCTAATGGGCTTTTTTTTTTTTTTCTTTTTTTTTTAAGGAGTTGGAAAAACAACATTGATCCAGAAAGCCAGTGAAGCTCTAAAATCCTCTGGTGTGCCTGTCGATGGATTTTATACAGAAGAAGTCAGACAGGGAGGAAGAAGAATAGGATTCGATGTTGTCACATTATCTGGCATGCGGGGACCTCTGTCTCGGATTGGGTAATGCACCTTCATTTCTACTGTGTTTATTCTCCCTGAGCCCAGGGCTGAGCCAGGTGATCTTTTTTCTCTTGAAGAATTTTGAGTCTTTAGAGATTTCTCCGAAAAGGAAGACTGAGATTGAAACCATCATGTGAAAAGCGACGTTGAAAATACCATATTTCACTTAACACTTATTCCACTGAGTCATAAGCTCTTCTCACTTGCTAATCCATAGCCCTGCTTCTCCTGCCACTTCTTGAAGATGAACGGTACACCAGCTCCCTGGGGTCACTGCCAGGCCGTGGGTGGTGGTGTGCACAGCCATATTAGCTCCACTCCCAGGAGAGAACATACAATTAGATCAGCTTTGCTCGCTGCCACTTTTTGTGTGGGTGATTTTTGAGGATGATTTAGCACACGCAGAAGGCCACAGGCCCAGTGGAGCAACTGAACACCAGCAATCAATACAGGAGTCTTTCAACAAAGGATGCCCTGTCTTTTCATTCAGGTCCACGCCTCCGCCTGGAAAGCGTGAGTGCCGGGTGGGGCAGTACGTGGTGGATCTGACTTCCTTCGAGCAGCTAGCACTTCCCGTCTTGAGGACTGTGAGTATTTCCACTTCTTGAGCCCATCTGTTCTTTGTGCATTGTGGGAATTGCTGGCCCTTAAACAGAGTGGCTTTTGCTCTGAAAGAGAGGCCAGTTTTGTGCTCGTAGCTTGAAAGTCTGCAAGTGAGTGAGCCTCAGGAAGGATATGCCACATAATTTGCTGTCACTCCGAACTACAGGTAAATTCCTTGTTGCAGCATGTGTAAATATTTTATTTATTTATTTTTATTTTTTATTTTTGTCTTGTGAGGGCTGCACTGCAGCATATGGAGGTTCCCAGGCCAGGGGTCAAGTCAAAGCTACAGCTGCCTGCCTATGCCACAACCGCAGCAACACCAGATCTAAGCCGCTTCTGTGACCTACACCACAACTCACAGCAACCCTAGATCCTTAACCCACTGAGCAAGGCCAGGGATTGAACCCGTGTCCTCATGAATACTAGTTGGGTTAACCGCTGAGCCATGATGGGAACTCAATGTGTAAATATTTTATACTGGGAGAGCTCTGATGCCTAGCTACCAAGGTTCCCAAAGATAAACCTTTTCTTGGCCTTTTCTTGTTTATATCTTAACCCTGTTTCGGCAGCACCACAAACAAACATTTAAGAATGTAAAATGTCTTTATGAACGTAATGGTAAGCCCCTAGCTCATCATATCATGGTATATTACCTGTTATTTTTTTACGCAGTATTATCGAGATATAATTCATATACCATACAATTACCCATTTAAAATGTACAGCTCATTTTTTCTCATAGGTTCACAGGATTGTACAACCAGTTATGCACAGCTTAATTTTAGAACATTTTTGTCATCCCCAAAAGAAACTCCATACCCATTAAGCAGTCTCCATTCTTATGTCCCTTAAGCCCCTGGCAACCACTACCCTGCTTTCTTTTTTCTACAAATTTGACTGTTCTGAGTATTTCCTAAAAGGGGGATAATACAATATGTGGTCTTTTGTGACTAGCTTATTTCACTTAGCATGATATTTATAGGCTTTATCTATATCACAGTATGTATCAATACTTCGTTCCTCTTTATGACTGTGTAATATTCCATTATATGCATATACCACATTTTATTTATTTTTCAGTTGATGAACATTTGGATAAGTTTCCACTTTTTAGCTATTATGAATAATGTTCTCAACATTGGCATACAGGTTTTTGGATAGACGTCTGTTTTTAGTTCTCTGTGGGTGAAAATGCTAGGTCATAAGGTCATGCTATATATAACTTTTTGAGAAATTACTTGAATGTTTTGAAAACCAGCTGCACCATTTTACATTCCCACCAGCAGTGGATAAAGGTTTCAGTTTCTCCACATCCTTGCCAGTTATTACTGTTTTTTAAATTGTAACCATTCTAGTAGGTATGAAGCAATATCACATTTTGGGTTCAATTTGCATTTCCCTATTGACCTATTGATATTGAGCATCTTTTCATGTACTTATTGGCCATTTGTGTATCTTCTTTGGAGAAGTATCTATTTCTTTTGCCCATTTTTAAATAGGTTCAGTTGTCTTTTATTACTAGTTGTAAGATTTCTTTATAAGTTCTGGATACCAGTTATCAGATATACAAATTGCAGGTCTACGGTTGGCTCTCCTTATCCATGGGTTCCATGTCTGTGGATGTGGAGGACCAACCACTATGCTGTTTTATATGAGGGACTTGTCAGTGGATTGGGTGTTGGGGCAGGGTCCTGGAACCAGTCCCCTGCAGATGTGAGGGATGACTGTATTTGCCCACTCTATAGCTGTGTTCACTTTCTTGATGGTGCATTTTGAAACATCGGATGTTTTTACTTTGGAAAAGTCTAGTTTATCTATTTCCCTTATGTTTGTGCTTTAGATGTTTAATCAAAGAAGGCTTTGCTAACACAGTTTCATAAAGATTTACTCCCATGTATTCCTTCAGGAGTTTTATGATTTTACTGATGCATTTATGCCTGTGGTCTGCTTTGAATTGATATTTGTATATGGCATAAGGTGTGGATCCAAAGCCATTCTTTTACATATAAATATATCCAGTTGTTTCAGAACCATTTGTTGAAAAGACTATTCTTTCTTCATTTAATTGTCTTGGCACTCTTGTTGAAATCAGTTGACCATAGTCGAAGGATTAATTTTGGATTTTCAGTACTATTCCATTTATCCTGTGTCACTTCCATTGGTTCTTACATCAGAACCACACTGCCTTGATTACTGAAGCTAGGATTTTGATATTGTATTGAATCTGTAAATCAATTTGGGGAGTATGAGCCACCTCAAAAGTATTAAATCTTTTGATCCATGAATATAACATCTTTCTATTTACTTAGACTTTCTTAATTTCTTTTTTCTTTTTTTCTTTTATTTTCCTTTTCCTTTTTTTGCTTTTTTTTTTTCCTTTTCCTTTTTTTTTTGCTGTACTCACAGCATATGGAGGTTCCCAGGCTAGGGGTCAGATTGGAGCTACAGATGCTGGCCTACACCACAGCCACAGCAGCACAGTATCTGAGGCACATCTGCGATCTACACCACAGCTCACGGCAACACCAAATCCTTAACCACTGATTGAACCTACCTCATGGTTCCTAGTCTGATTCATTTCAGCTGCTCCATGATGAGACCTCCTTCTTTAATTTCTTTAAATAATACTGTTTTGAAGTTTCCAGTATACAAGTTTTATGCTTTTTTTAAAAAAAATTGTACCTTTTTGATGCTATTGTAAGCGGAATCATTTTGTTAATTTTATTTTTGGAATGTTCATTACTAATGTACAGGAATACTATTGATTTTTGTGTATTGGCCTTGTATCCTGCAACCTTGCTAAACTCGTTTGTTCTAGTTCTTTAGTAGATTCTTTAGGATTGTCTGTATAGAAAATTTTATCCTCTGTCAATGGGGATAACTTTCCTTCTTCCTTTCCTAATTGCCTGAGCCAGAAGCTCCTGTTCAGTGTTGAGTAGAAGTCTCAAAAGTGGACCTTCTGGCGTTGTTCCTGATCTTAGGAAGGACGCATTCAATCCCCACCATCGAGTGTGATGTTAGCTAAGGTCACTGCCAGGTTGAGGAAGCTCCTTTCTATTTCTGTTTATGTTTTAAATGAGGAAGCGTTGGGTTTTGTCAAAATCTTTTGCTGCATTGATAGTGGTGATTAGGTGGCTTCTATCCTTTATGTTATTAATATAGTATTTTATATGAATTCACATTTGCATGTTAAACCAGCCTTGTTTTCATGAAATAAATCCCTTTGGTCATGGGGTATGTGTAATAGTTCTGTATCTTGCTGGATTCTGTTTGCTAGTATTTTGTTGAGGATTTCCCCATCTATCTTTGTTAGGGATTTGGGCTGTAGCTTTCATTTCTTGTAACAGTTTTGTCTGATTTTTACACTGGGTAATTCTGCTCTGGTAGAATGTATTAGGAAGTACTCATTCCTCTTCTAATTTTTTGGAAGAGTTTGCCAAGGATGGATATTAATTTTTCTTGCAATGTTTGCCAGAATGCACAAGTGAAGCCATGCGGGCCCGGGTTTTTCTTCAGGGGAAGCTTTTTAATTATGAATTCAATGTTTTTTACTTGTTATGGGCCTGCTGATTTTTATTTCTTGTTGAGTGACTTGTGGTGATTTGTGTCTTTTAGTAATTTGTCCACGTCATTAGATAATGTCATCTGATGTGTTGGCATACACTTGTTCATATACATTCCTTTCTATTTTGCAAGGACTGTAGTTTCCCTTCTTTCATGCATTTTAATTATTTAAAATCCTCTCTTTTTAGGGGGTCAATCTAGCCAGCCTTTTGTCAATTTAGTCAATTGTTTCAAAGAACCAACTTTTGGTTTTGTTGATTATATATATCACTTGTTTTTTGCCTTCATTCATAAAATATTTATCAAATCCTGGATAAACAGACATGAACAAAACACATTTTCAACTCTCTCAAAACTCTCATTCGGGTGGGAAATGTAGACATTAAATGAATGAATGTGTAATTGTCATAAATACTGCTAGGATTAAAAGTAGGGTGCTCTGAGAGGCAAGAGGAGCCGACTTGAAATCTGTGAGTAGGAAGGAGCTCTGAGGAGGTGACATTTGGATTGAAATGAAAAGATGGAGAATATTGGGGTGTTGTACTGGGGGGTCTGGGGAGAATGTTGTAGATGACGGGCAGGCCCCAGGCAGGAGCGGGTGGGGAAGGAGGTACATGGGGAGAGTAAGGTGGGTAGGGGTGCTGGATGTGGGGTCCCTGTGGACCATATTAAGGAATGTGGGTTATATCTAATCTGTTAAGAGACTTACTGCATTGATTTGCTTTTGTGAAAATTGAATAGGACAGACCTGTCTCAGGAGGCAATTCTTTTTTGTTGTGTTTTGTTTTTTAGGGCCACACACCGAGGCATATGGAAGTTCCCAGGCTAGGGGTCTGATTGGAGCTCCTGCTGCCAGCCTACATCACAGCCACAGCAACGTGGGATACAAGCCACGTCTGCGACCTACACCACAGCTCACAGCAACGCCAGATCCTTAACCCACTGAGCAAGGCCAGGGATCAATCAGGAAGCAATTCTTTATAAACTTTCCGGAGGTCTCCATAGCACCAGCAGTCGAGTCCATGGTCCTCTTGTGGCCTGGAAGCTGTGCTGTCCGGGCGTTCTGGCCCCTGCCTCTCCTCCCCATTCTCCCCCTTGCAGGCTCAGCTGCTCCCCAGCCTTTGGCCCTTGGCACTTGCCGTGTATCTTGGCCTTTCTTCTCTCTTTTGACATTCAGGGCTCTGCTGACGTGCTTGGTGGAGGGCTGTGGTAGGTGCCTGGGGCAGTGTCTGCCTTCGAGGGCTGGCAGGATCTTGTGCTGTGTTTTGGTTGCAGTTGCTGCTCCTTGAAGTCCACCTGTGCCTTTGCTTCATCCCCTGCCTGCTCCCCCCACCTTTCCTAACTTCTTACTCTTGGGACTTCCCTCCTTCCCTGTGCTGGAGACCCTTGGCGTGTTGGGTTGCACAGAAGCAGTCAGAAAACATGAGGTTTTTCTCTCTAGTTCTTTTCCCATGAAGTACATGCCTCTCTACTTAAATCATGAGGCGGGTGAAATACTTCAAATGAGATTCCAGGTGAAGACTCTGACTTTGGCTGTGGGATCAATACCAAAAATTGACTTTTATTTACCTTGCTTGGAGCAGATACTCCTGGGAGAGCAGTGAGCACAGACACACTTAATGTCTAGCTGCAGGATTATATAAGAAATTGTGTGCTGACCGGAAAAAGAACTTGACTCTTTTTTTTTTTTTTAATTAAAAAAGAAAGAAAAACAGACTCTCTCAATATTTTATATTTTGATTACCAAACCCAGACTTTCACATTCTAGGTAGGAAAAGAAAAGTTCCCAGGCTGCATGTTCTTACCCAGTCAAGCTCATGAGTTTCTTTTCTGGAGCAGAAAATTTTCTTCCATCTCATATATTTTTGGGGGACAAAGAAAGGAGAAGGAATTGGGACATGCAATTGGGAACACGCAACCTTATGGTTCCTAGTTGATTCATTTCTGCTGCGCCATGATGGGAACTCCTGAAGTGCTCTTTTATGTATAAGAAATTTCAGTATAGGGGTTCCTGTCGTGGCTCATTGGTTAATGAACCTGACTAGCATCCATGAGGACAAGGGTTCATACCCTGGCCTTGCTCAGTGGGTTAAGGATCCAGCGTTGCTGTGAGCTGTGGTGTAGGTTGCAGACGAGGCTCAGATCTGGCGTTGCTGTGGCTCTAGCGTAGGCCGGTGGCTACAGCTCTGATTGGACCCCTAGCCTGGGAACCTCCATATACCACGGGTGCAGCCCTAAAAAGACAAAAAGACCAAAAAAAAAAAAGAAAAAGAAAAAGAAATTTCAGTATGGGTGAAAAATACTTTGAGTTGTTTTATAAAAAACTGTGAAAAGCATAAGGAAAACTCTGATGCAGCCAGCAGGGCTGTGCCTGTGTGCTAAGGAGTAAGAATGTGTCTGGGAGGCGGGAAGCAGCAGCTGGAGGCCTGGGAGGGGCCTGGGGGGAGGAGGCCCACCCTTCCCTGGGGCCCCTGCTGCTTTTCCTCAGGATGGAGCGGAGGCCAGTCCACCAGGGTGGGCACAGGGGACATAAGTAGAGAGTAGATTGTAAACATCCTACCCTTAGTAAGGCTTTTAGAAAGTCCTTTATAGAGTTGACTATTGCTGATGTTTTTGTCATTCAATGGTGACATCTTTCCTTATTTGACAACATTTACTGTTTCCTTGAGTATTAAAATACCACATCCTTAAGGTAGGAAATTTGTAAAAAGTATAAGAAAGGAAAATGTGGATAATTTGGTCTTATCATTGAGTTAACCATTTTTTAGCATATCTTGTTTCTGCCCTTTTTCTATACTTAGTTTGTTTATTATAACCATCCAGAATTGGGGGAAAAACCAAATATAGTTGTATAGGTTTGGGTTTTTTCCTTTAATATGACTGACGTGGGAATGGTCTCACAACGTGATAATCCTCAAAGCTGTGGTACTTTTTTTTTTTTTCTTTTTAGAGCCGAACCTGAAGCATATGGAGGTTCCCAGACTAGGGGTCAAATCAGAGCTGCAGCTGCCAGCCTACACCACAGCCACAGCAATACCAGATCTGAGCCGCATCTGTGACCTACACCACAGCTCACGGTAATGTTGGATCCTTAACCCACTGAGTGAGGCCAGGGATCAAATGTGTAGCTTCATGGTGACAGCAGGTTCATTTCCGCTGTGCCACGATGGGAACTCCAATGTTGTGATACTTTAATGGTTGCATAATATATCGTGGTGTGGATTTTCATCTCCGATTGAACTGTTACTCCCTCAGTGTGGGACACTTTGCAGGAAACCCCCCTTATGCACCAGTCTTTCTCTCCAGCCAGGATCATTTTCCCGCGGAGGATCCAAAGTGGATTCCGGGCAGGCGGAGGGGTGTGAATTTGCTGTGTGCCTGGCATGCAGGTGTGTTTGTCTAGCTGCACTTCGGCCCACACTGAGCACTGCACTGACTTGTGACACTAAAACACATTGTTTCCCTTTGATTTGCATTTCTAAGGTACTAATGAGGTTAAAAGTTTTTCAGTTGTTTATTTTTTTTTAACTCTACGTTGTTCCTTTCATCCCATCAAGGACCTGTCCAGTTTCTCCACTCTGTGTTTACTCTTTTCCTTTGAAAATAATAAGCAGTAAGGTGATGTTTTATGACCATGCCCGTCTTCCTCATTGACATTTCTCCTAGTTAGTATTTCTGATTTTTTAAAAACTTTTTTAGGTTGTCCTTTTTTTTTTTTGCTTTTTGCATACAGAATTTCCCAGGCTAGGGGTCAAATCAGCTACAGCTGCAGGCCTATGCCACAGTCACAGCAACACTGGATCCCCGACACACTGAGTGAGACCAGGGATGGAACCCACATCTTCGTGGATACTAGTTGGATTTGTTTCCACTGCACCACAATGGAAACTCCCTAGGTTGTCTTAAGATAATAACCTTTCTTGAGGCTTTAACTGAAAAGCAAATTTAACTACTGCCTTTTAAAATAATTTCTCTAGTAAGGTGAAACAGACAGAATCACTGTACATTCAAATTTTGAACTAAATAACCCCATAATGGTTGATTTTTTTTTTCCCCCAGTCTAAGCTATACTTCTCAATTTGTAGCCATTTACCTCATTAGTTGGAAAAAATCACCATTTTACAGTAGCAAAAATAATCAACTTTATCACCCTCAGGCAATTTCTAATAAAAGGTTATCAGGCATCAAGGATACCAAGCTTTTATCAAAAATTTTTACTAAGCAGTTGAAATTACAAAAAAAATAGTTATCGTAGATACAGCTGATAAAGAAAATTTAGAAATTAGTACAGGCAGACTTTGTTGTATTGGGCTTTGTAAATACGTCGTTTTTTACAGTTGAAGGTTTGGGGCCACCCTGCAACTAACAAATCCATTCATTGTTGCCGTTTTTCCAGCAACATTCACTCACTTCATTTCTCCGTGCCACATGTTGGTAGTTCTCATAATATTTCAAACTTTTTCTTCGTCATTATATGTGTTACGGTGATCTGTGACCAGGGATCCTCGGTGTTATTATTGAAATTGTCTTGGGGGCACCACAAACCCCACCGTGTAAGATGGTGAACTTAATCGATAAATGCTGGGTGTGTTTTCTGCTTCACTGATCAGCCCTCCCGCTGTCTCTCCCCCTCTTTTTGGACTTCCCAGTTCCCTGAGACAGGGCAAAATTGAAGTTGGGCTAGTTATTAACCCTGAAATGGCCTCTAAGTGAAAGGAAGAGTCACTTTAAATCAAAAGGTAGAAATAAGTTTAGCAAGGAAGGCACGTTGAAAGCCGAGACAGGCAGAAAGCTGGGACTCCTGCGCCGGTTAACCAAGTTGTGAATGCCAAGGAAAAGTTCTTGGAGGAAATTAGAGGTGTTTCTCCAGTGAACACATGCATGATTAGAAAGCAAAGCAAACTTATCACTGATATGGAGAAGGCGTTAGTGGTCTGGATAGAACAGCAAACCAGCCACAACCTTCCCTTAAGCCAGAGCCTAACCCAAAGCACAGCACTAATGCTCTTCAGTTCCCTAAAGGCTGAGAGAGGTGAGGAAGCTGCAGAAGAAATGTCTGAAGCCAGCAGAGGTTGGGTCACGAGGTTTAAGGAAAGAAGCCAGCTTCACAACATCAGAGTGCAAGGTGAAGCGGCAGATGCTGGTGTAGCAGCTGCAGCAAGTGATCCAGGAGATCTACCTCAGATATTCAAGAGGACCGCTACTCTAAACAAATTCTCAGTGTAGACCAAACAGCCATACATTAGAAGACGATGACATCAAGGACTTGCATGGCTGGAGAGGAGAAGTCAGTACCTGCCTTCAAAGTGTTGAAGGACAGGCTGACTTTCTTATTAGGGGCTCATGCAGCTGGTGACTTTAAGTTAAAGCCATCGCTCATTTGCCATTATAAAAAAATCACAGGGCCCTGAAGAATTATGCTTAGTCTCCTCTGCTTATGCTGTATAAATGGAATAGCAAAGCCTGGGTGACAGCACATCTATTTACAGCATGGCTTACTGAATATATGAAGCCCACTGTTGAGACCTACTGCTCAGGGGAAAGAAAAAAGATTCCTTTCAAAATATTACTGCTCATTAAAAATGGGGAGTTCCCCTTGTGGTGCAGCAGAAACAAATCCGACTAGTACCCGTAAGGATGAGGGTTCGATCCCTGGCCTCCCTCAGTGGGTTGGGGATTGGCGTTGCCGTGAGCTGTGGTGTAGGTCACAGACATGGCTCAGATCCCGAGTTGCTTTGGTGTAGGCTGGCAGCTACAGCTCCCCTAGCCTGGGAACTTTCAAACTTTCATATGCCTCAGGTGTGGCCCTAAAAAGCAAAAAAAAAAAAAATGCACTTGGTCATCCAAGAGCTCTGATGGAGATGCATGAGTTTTATAGATTTATGTTGTTTTCATCCCTGCTGACAAATTATCCATTCTGTAGCCCATGGACTCAAAGAGTAATTCTGACTTTCAAGCCTTGTTATTTAAGGTTTTATTTATTTTTTTTAAGGCTATAGCTGCTATAGATAGTGATTCCTTTGCTGGATCTGAACAGAGTCAATTGAAAACCTTCTGGAAAGGATTCTGATTCTAGATGCCATTGAGAAAATTCATGATTAATGAGAAGAGGTCAAAATACCAACAATAACAGGAATTTGAAGGAAGTCAGCTGTAACCCTGATGGATGACTTTGAGGGGTCTGAGACTTCAGTGGAGGAAATCACTGCAGAAGTGATGGAAACAGCAAGAGAACTGAAATTAGAAGTGGAGCCTAGAGTTCCCGTCGTGGCTCAGTGGTTAACAAATCCAACTAGGAACCATGAGGTTGTGGGTTCGATCCCTGGCCTTGCTCAGTGGGTTAAGGATCCGGCATTGCTGTGAGCTGTGGTGTAGGTTGCAGACGCAGCTCAGATCCCTTGTTGCTGTGGCTCTGTCGTGGGCCAGTGGCTACAGCTCCGATTAGACCCCTAGCCTGGGAGTCTCCATATGCCGAGGGAACAGCCCTAGAAAAGGCAAAAAGACCAAAAAAAAAAAAAGTGGAACCTGCAGATGTGGCTGAATTGATGCAATCTCAGGATAAAACTTTGACAGATGAGGAATTGCTTCTTATGGTGAGCAAAGAGAGTAGTTTCTTGAGATGGGATCTACTCCTGGTGAAGATTCTCTAAAGACTGTTGAAATGACAATAAAGGATTGAGAATATTCCATAAACTTAGTTGGTAAAGCAACAGAAGGATTTGGGAGAACTGACTCCAATTTTGAAAGTGAAAGAAGTTCTGTGGTAAAATGCTGTCAACTAGCATTGCATGCTACAGAGAGAATTCTCGTTGTGCCTTAGCAGATTAAGTACCTGACTGCCGTCCATGAGGATGTGGGTTCGACCCTTGGCCACCAACATTGACACAAGACCCGCCCCCCCAGCAAAAAGATTGTGTCTTGATGAAAGCTTTGGTGATGGTTAGCCTTTCGTAATAATTATATGTATATATATATATATATATATATATATATGTTTATATATATTTGCCTTTTAGGGCCACACCTGTGGCATATGGAAGTTCCCAGGCTCAGGGTCAAATCTGAGCTGCAGCTGCCAGCCTACACCACAGCCACGGCAAAACAGGATCTGAGCTGCATTTGCTACCCCCCCTGTAGCTCACAGCAACGCCAGATCCTTAACCCACTGAGTGAGGCCAGGGATCACATGGTTCCTAGTTGGATTTGTTTCTGCTGTGCCACAACAGAACTCCTCATCATTTTTTTAGACAATGCTATTACGCACTTAATGGATTACAGTGTTGTGTAAATGTAACTTTTAGACGCACTGAGAAACCAAAAAAATTCATGCGACTCACTTTAATGCAGTACTCGCTTTATGTCACGTGAGCCAAGCTCACAAGGCAAAGGCTGTGCATGTTGGGTGCCTGGTCCTGTCTCCTCTGCTGTGAGCAAAGAGGTGAACTCCTGGTGGAGGGCAGAGGTCCCTTCACCTGCAGGGCACATCTGCCCATGAAAGTGGGCCATTCTCTATACTTGATGAGGCTGGTGATATTATTATTCTAGAACCCCAGTATGTAGTTGAGTAATTGAAAATAATTTGATTAATCAAAAAAAAATTAGGGTGTCTGTGGCTGTGCCTCTGTAGGGCTCTCGAAGCTAAAACACATATTCCTTCTCATTGGCAAGGCGAGTGGTTTCTTCATGGTTAGATGACTTTCTCACGCTCATTTCTTTCCTGTTTCCCATGGAGGCTGTGTAGGCGGTGTTGCATGTGGGCTGGTGCTGGGTCAGGGACTGGCTACATTCCTTAGCTGGGAAGTAGATATGTCAGTACCTGCCCTGTGAGGTTATAGGGCTGAGGCTGTCGGGCTTGTAGATGTGCTGGTCCCTGGCTGCTAGGAGGTACAGAACGTAGGCATGGTTAAAGCTTGTTTCTCTTGAGAAGTGGAGTGAGTAGGGGGGTGGGTACTTTGGGAGGCTATCACATCACATCAACAGTCTGATTTGTGTTTGCTGGAAACTGGGTCCAGACCCAGCAATAAATCTGCCATGGCACCCACGAACCCAGATGTCCAGTCTGGCCCCCGGAGCACCAGGATCACAAGGAGGCCTGGGTTCTTAATCCCTCCAAACTGGCTGGCAGCAGCTGCTGTTTCTGTTCCTGGATCATCGTTCTCATGGCTTGGGAAGTGCCAAGGCTGTTTCTTGTGCCTCGTGGGCAGGGCCTCAGGTGGCCAAGCCCTGGGGGGACCTTCAGGAGGGGCTCACAGCCAGCTCCTGGCAGGCAGGGAAGGGCCGGGGTGGCTGTGTGTTAGGCTGTCTAGACATCTCCTCCTGACTGCCAGCCTGGGATTTTACTCCCTGGGCACACTTGGTCTCCATGCCACCAGACTGCCGAAACTTTAAAGCTTGGAGTAAACACACATAAACGTCTAATTGGAACCCTGCCTTTTAGCTAATAACAGGGTCAAGGAATCTTGGGCTTGCTCAGCTGCTGTGTTCACCATTCGCCTTTCCAGCTTCCCCAGAACCTGGGGGCAGTTGAGGGGCAGGACTTCCAGCAGGCACACCTCCAGTGCTGCCATTACTTTTAGTAGTTGCTGTCCCAGACATGCGGACTTGGAAGCCAGTTTGTGTCGGATGTTTTAAATAAACAAACAAACAAAAGGTCACCTTAATACCATCCCGGAGTTCCCCTTGTGGTACGGTGGAAACGAATCTGACTAGGAACCATGAGGTTGCGGGTTCGATCCCTGGCCTCACTCAGTGGGATGGGGATCTAGCATTGCCGTGAGCTGTGGTGTGGGTCGAAGATGCGGCTCGGATCTGGCGTTGCTGTGGTTGTGGCGGAGGGCAGCAGCTGTAGCTCCGATTCAACCCCTAGCCTGGAAACCTCCGCATGCCGCTAGTGTGGCCCTAAAAAGCAAAAAATAAAAATAAAAAAAATACCATCCGAAGTATTTATTATTTAAATAATTCAGGCGAAGGCAAAGGTGACTGTAATTAGCTTTTTCTTGGTTCAGTGTTTTGGTTGAATGAAATTGTTTATTTTATGCTTACAGTTTCTTTCTTCAAAGTATGTGTAAAGATTAAACAAAGGGACCAAAAGAATCACACTGTTTTCAGGTCTCTGGCAGAACTGGCACAAAGCTATTTCCTCGTGGCTCTGAATTAATTTAATCTTTCTAGAAAGCATGTAACCAAAGCTGTGAAGTTATTCATAACTTCTCTCCCTGGCTGGGCAGTTTTAGGACTCTATCCCAAGGAGATATCTTCTCCTTCAGAACCAACAGAGGAAATCAAGTATACTTTGCACCAAGAAGTTTTTCCCACTCTTTATTTTTTGGGGGGGTGGGAGGGGCCTCCTTTTAGGACTGCACCTTTGGCATATGGAGGTTCCTAGCCTAGGGTCAATTCGGAACTGTAGCTGCTGGCTTATGCCACAGCCACAGCCACGCCAGATCTGAGCCACATCTGTGACCTGCACCACAGCAACACCGGACCCTTAACCCACTGAGCGAGGCCAGGGATCGAACCTGCCTCCTCATGGATACTAGTCATATCAGTTTCCACTGAGCCACGATGGGAACTCCCTTTCCCACTCTTTGTGACAGTGAAGATGTATCATCAGTGGAAATGTAAGCACGGTGAGTGGCACAGACGACTGAGAACAGCCCTGGGCAGTGATGCAGCCTGAGCTGTCCTCCTCTGGGGAGGGGATGGGAGGAGAACAGCTGCTCCCCACACAGTGTGCATGCAGTGTGCACGGTGCTTTTACCACAGCCAGCTCCTTAATCCATCACCATGGCCGGAAACAGGATGGCAGCCAGGCTCCTGCTCCTGATGGTTTTCAGACCTGGGCCCTAAAGTCTTACCCCTGTCCTTAGCATCTCAGAAGAGAATTTGGAGTGATATAAATTGGGTGACTCTTCCCTGGCTTACTTTTTGTTCCCTTTTAAAGTTCCTTGCACTCGTAGAGAACCAAAACAATTTTGAACGTAATAGTTCTTTTATTAAGCTCACAAATATATGTTCATGTGTTATTTAGATAGGCTGAGTGTTTACAGGCTTTAGAGGCTTGCCTCTGATCTTTGTATCTCAACTGAGTGTAAACAACTCAGTTTTTCATTAAAAGTCTCACGTTGAGATTCCTGTAGTTCTTGGATAATAAAAGTCAATAATTCTGGAGAGAAAGAGGATTTCATATAAGCTGAGGTTTTAAAATGAGCACTTCCAGGAAGTTTCCGTTGTGGCTCAGCAGGTTACAAACCCAACTAGTATCCATGAGTATGTGGGTTCCATCCTTGGCTTTGCCCAGTGGGTTAGGAATCTGGCATTGCTGTGAATTGCAGTGTAGGCTGGCAGCCATAGCTTCAATTGGACCCCTAGCCTGGGAACTTCCATATGCCAAGGGTGTGGCCCTAAAAAGAAAAAATAAATAAAAACAAAACGAGTACTTCCACTTGGTATAAAATGATGTATGCCGGTGCATCCAGGTGTCGTTGTGCAGAGGTTTCAGTGACGTCGGGAAGCTCTCGTGGGTGAGCATCGTGGAGAAAGGTGAGTGGGGGCTGATCCCTGACATATGTGCAGCCACTGAGCTCTCAGACACAGGTGCTCACACATCCTTTCAAGTTGCTTTTTTTTGTCTGAATGGACCACTTTGACAACCATCATTTTGATGTGCTAGAATGGAGTCTGTTTGGTGTTCAGACAGTGGCTGCTGGAAGGACAATGTCCACCGATACTCATAGTCTCTGGTGATGGCAAAATACTCCCAACACCCCTTGATCAGAGTCAGGCCGGTTGGAATGGTTGGCCGTCATGGGATTGTCTGTTTTTATGCTAATAAACAGGTGTCTAATAGTTGTTTTCTTTCTCCTAAGTTTGGCATTCATTTTTTTAGGTCCACACCCATGTCATATGGAGATTCCCAGGCTAGGGGTGGAAATCGGAGCTCTAGCTGCTGGCCTACACTACAGCCACAGCACGTTGGGATCCAAGCCAACCCCAAGTTAAACCGAGCTGTGACTTATACCACAGCTCACAACAACCTTGGATCCTTAACCCACTGAGCGAGGCCAGGGATCGAACCTGCATCCTCATGGATACTAGTTAGATTCATTTCCACTGAGCCACAACGGGAACTCCTGGCATTCTTTTTTTTTTTTTTTTTTGTCTTTGTCTTTTTAGGGCTGCCCCCGGGGCATATGGAGGTTCCCAGGCTAAGGATCACATTGGAGCTGTAGCCACTGGCCTATGCCACAGCCACAGCCACAGCCACACCAGATCTGAGCTGCATCTGGGACCTACACCACAGCTCATGGCAATGCTGGATCCTTAACCCACTGAGTGAGGCCAGGGATTGAACCTGCATCCTCATGTGATAGTCAGATTCGTTTCAGCTGAGCCAGGACGGGAACTCCTGGCATTCATTTTTGAAGAAAATGTTGAAGCCGTGGTTTCCTCCACACTCGCTGCCGCCTTCCCCCCATCAGCGGAGGGTGGCATGGGCTGTCTCCGCCCAGCTTTGAACCCTTCAACTCCACAGGAAAGGAAAGGATGAGCAGAACCTGGTCTTTGCTCCTAGGAGGTGAGGCAAGTGTCTTTGTATATTATAAGCACTCGCAGAGGAGCTCAGCTGAGAGGTGAACATGAAGTACGTTGGAGTTGCCATCATGGCTCAGCGGTAATAAACATAACAAGCGTCCATGAGAATGCAGGTTCCATCACTGGCCTTGCTCAGTGGGTTAAGGATCCGGCATTGCTGTGAACTGTGGTGTAGGTCACAGATGCAGCTCGGATCCTGCATTGCTGTGGCTGTGGTGTAGGCCGGCAGCTATAGCTCCGATTGGACCCCTAGCCTGGGAACTTTCACATGCTGTGGTTAGACCTCTCGTGATTACAGTGGACCCCTTCCTGGTCTTTCTGCCAGTAAGTGGGAAAATATGTTATAGTACTTGATAGTAAGTATGAAAATTAAAAGAGAACCACTTACATACAAGTTGGAAAGCCACTGCTCTCGTGCTTCCCTCCAATCTCGTATTACCCCACTGTCTTCCTGACCCCGCACAGTCAGTAGACCCTCACGCACTTTGTGTGGTCCCCTCTGACTCCTAGTCTCTCAGCTCTCTGACAGCATCCTGCCCTCTGCGCCCGTGTGAGGTTCCAGGACCTGCCCTCAGTCCCATTGGTCACTGATCACCCTGCACACCCCACCTACAGCCACTCTTACAGCTTTGGAATTTGGAATGTGAGCATGGTCTAGCTCAACTCAGCCATGCATTCTGAGAATGTTTTGATGTCACTGTTTAAGGAGTTCATAGGAACCACAATGAAAAGGATTTTGTAAACCAGCTTTATGTACAGTGTTCAAAACAATCATTTATGCAGAGATATGTAAAATATGTCTGTCACATTCACTGAAGTGTTTGTTGTTTGTTCTTTTGTGTCCCTGCTGTGGAAGAACTATTCAGGGTTTTATCAGCTGGCTCTGGGAAGGCTTTCTAGAGAGGACATGTGTATTCATTATCTATTGCTGTGTGACAGCTTATCCCAAGATTTAGCAACTTAAAGCAATAAAGTTGTTATGTCACACAGTTTTCCTGGGCCAGGAATCCAGAGATAGCTTAGCTGGTAGTTCAGGCTCAGTCTCATGAGACTGCAGTGCCCTGTGGCTTCTAAGCTCACTGTCACGGCTGCTGGCTTGAAGCTTTCGTTCCTTATCACCTGGACCTCACTTCAGGTGCCTGCGAGTCCTTGCAGCATGGCAGGCATCTTCCCCAAAAACAAGTGATCTGGGATGGATGGACAGACGGATGGATGGATGGACAGATGGATGGACAGAGAGAGAGAGATCAGATAGGTGGATAGATAGAATGGATGGATGGATAGATAGATGGGATGGATGGATAGATAGATAGATAGGGTTGATAGAATGGATAGATAGTGGATAGATAGAGATTGAGACCAACATTGCAGCAGCATCTTTCCCCTACTCACAGAAGTGTCACCATCCCTTCCATCATACTCTGGTGACCACACAGACCTGCCCTGGCGCTGTGGGGAAGGGGTCTGTACAGGGTGCCCATCCCAGGAGCTGGGGATCCTTAGGACCCTTGGAAGCTGGCATCTGTGCCTGTTCCTAGTGGGGTCTTCAAGGACGTAGTGGAAGTGTCCATAGGCATAAAGTCATTAGAAAGGGAATCTGAGATTTAAAGGGCATGACCTGCTTGCTGGTTTTTTTCTTTTTTTTAACCTAGGACTCCTTTTAATGATCCCTTCTTTCCCCGACCCTAGTAGTGCAGATGATGACACACACAGTGTCTGCCCACAGTGCTTGGCTGCTCCTGGCAGAAGGGGAATCTCATAATCTCACACAACTCAAAACCAAAGAAAAGAGGCCAGTGTTACTAATAGGGGCTCCCAGGCTTGCTGTCTCATTTCTTTTAGACCTGAGGCACTTGGGTCCTGCTTATTCCCTGGGTATGTGTAAATATAGAGACTATTCTAGGGGAGTGAAACTTGCCAGGAAAACTGGGTGCTCGGGGACTTGGATTTCCTGGGGGCTGGGGTCTCCACGGGAGCTCTCCTTGATTCATTTGCCACCTGGCTGCTCCGTGTGGACAGGGAGTCCACCCCAACTCCAGAAGCAGGGCTGCCTCCCCTGCTGTGACTGCAGCTGGCGAGTGATGGTACAGGGACCCATGGGCCCTTTGCCTCATGTGACCTGCTGTCCCCGTCGCTGTCTTTGTCATCCTCAGGCAGATTCCAACAGCCCGGGGCAGAGAGTGTGTGTCATTGATGAAGTGGGGAAGATGGAGCTCTTCAGCCAGCCGTTCATCCAGGCCGTCCGCCAGACCCTGTCCACCCCGGGTACCGTCATCCTTGGCACCATCCCTGTACCCAAAGGAAAGCCGCTGGCTCTCGTGGAAGAGATCAGAACAAGAAATGACGTTAAAGTGTTGAGTGTGAGTACTCCAGGCCTTTGGCCTCAAAGAGATGGAGCAGGTTCCTGAGAGAGCACAAGGCTCAAAAGAGCTCCTTTGGCTCTGAGTTACTATGACTTTTCCCCTTATGCTAGAATATCAATGAGTCTGACTTTCTGCTCCCTTATAGAACTAGAATTAGACCCTTAGTCACTGACAAAGTAGACTTGCCTGTGGGGAGCCTCCCGAGGGGCCTGGCTCCTCCTGCGGTTCCCCCTCCTGCCTGCACCAGGGCTCGCCAGCATCAGAGATGCCAGGCAGCTGTGCTCCCAGTCTGAGTGCATCTCTTCCCAGGGTGATGGTCAGGGTGGGAGACAGAAGCAAATAACTGCTGTTTCATTTTATTATTATTATTATTTGTCCTTTTAGGGCTGCACCCGTACCATATGGAGGTTCCCAGGCTATGGGTTGAATTGGAGCTATAGCTGCTGCCCTACACCACAGCCACAAGCAATGCCAGATCTGAGCCATAGCTGTGACCTACACCACAGCTCACGGCAATGTGGGATCCTTAACCCACTGAGCAAAGCCAGGGATTGAATCCACATCCTCATGGATACTAGTTGGGTTTATTAACCACTGAGCCACAACAGGAGCTCCTGCTGTTTCATTTTAAAGGCTTCCCTGTGGAGTTCCCTGGTGGCCTAGTGGTTAAGGATCTGGCGTTGTCACTGCAGCGGTTTGGGTTACTGCTGTGGCACAGGTTTGATCCCTGCCCTGGGAACTTCCACGTGCCATGGGCACAGCCAAAAGTAAAAAATAAAAAATAAATAAAAATTTAAAAAATAGAGGCTTCCCTTTGAAACCTGCTGGTGGGGAGAGGCTGCTGTGGCTACAGTTCCACGCACAGCTTCCAAACGCTATAGAGCAGCACCATCCAGAGAGCTTCCCAGGGGGTGGGAACGTGCTGCCTGTGCTGCCCAGTCCATGGAAAGTAGGCACATGTGGCTGTTTACATTTGCACTACATTGGAGAGAGCTTTCCCTCAGCCACACTGGCCACAGGCCAAGTCTGCAGTGGCCACGTGAACAGCACAGTGAGGGTCTCATTAGGCAGAGTGAAGTTTGCAGACCAGCAGTGAGGGCATCACCCTGGAGCTGGCAAGATGCCCCACCCTGAGCTGATAGTCTGAACATGGCCTTGGGGTCCCCACGGGCCTGCAGAGGGAGGAGCCCCGTGGTGGACACGCGTGCAAAGTGAGTGCTCAGTGGCAGTGTCTGAGCTGTCATCAGGGTTCTGATGGCCCTGCTGGCGCTTGTCCCACCTTCTTGCGTTTCTCTCCTGTTGTCTCCCTGTCTCCTTTCTCCCCAGATGCTGTCTTCCCTGTGCCACCTCAGTTTGCATCAGTGACAGCCACATCACTCTGCTCATCCCCTCCCTCCACCCCCCTGCAGGCGCCAGGAAGGGCCACTCTAGTGGGGAGGGTGGGGCGTGCACTCCAGGTGCGTAGTCCAAGTGAGCACTTCCCATTGCTGGTCAATGTCACCATGGCCATCTGGCCCTGGTGAGGCATCCCCATGTCACCACAGTGTTCAGGGGTACCTTGGGGACAGTAGACAGCCATTAGAGTTAGACCAGCCAGACTTGGAGAAATGTGTGTGTGCACAGCTTCCTTCATTTGTCCTCTCACTTACTTGGTAAATATGGATTGAGCAGCTCCTATGCCTCGCACTGAGCCTTGGTGCGGAACAAGACTGGCAAGTCCTTGTCCCCTTGGAGCTGACATGCTAATGGAGGGGCTTGATAACAGAAATGTAAGCAAGCAGTTAGGGAATTTCAGATATGGACACAGGCAAAGCTGGTAAACCGGGCCACTGTGGTAGAGGGGGCTGGTGGTCAGGGAAGTTCCCTCCAAAGCGCTGACCGTGAACCAGGGCCTGAGAGCCACGCAAGCTCACTCCTGTGGTGGATGTGGGCCCTTGTTGCCTTCTCCGTTCCTTACTTTGCATGGCCTCCCTGTCGGAGTTTTTGGTTGTGATTCTAATTTCTGTGGAAATAGAGTCAATGACTAGTGAAAGATGAAAGACAATTAATATTCAGACCAGATAGCTCCCGGGCTGGAAGGCTGGGAAACTGCTGACGCTGAACCCCAGGGATTGGCTCTTTCTGCAAAGGAATGTAATAGTCCTAAAATGGGGTTGAGGGGAGTTGACTGTTACCTCCAGAAACAAGTGTTGGGTCTTAAGACAATCCTGCACTTTATCCTCTAAGCTAGGAGGCTATTCTCTAGGCAAGGTAATCGTCGCTCCTAATGATGTATAAATAAAGCAATTAACTTTTGGTTAATTATGTAAAAGAAAAGGACTCACATACCCCATTATTCTTGTCTGTCTTGTGTCCCTTTGGGGCTCATGTGATCTTTTCTGTGTGTATTTTATACATGAAGAATCTGATTCTCCTTATCTGCAGATTTAGGGTTGGATTAGAGATTTCTTCGGTTCTTTCCCTTTCTAATATGCAGCATAGTTACCCGAATTCATTTTTGGAGCATCATTTGCATCCAGCACTTAGTTTATGATAAAGCACATGTGAGGCAGGTTCCCTTTCCTCAAGAAAAACAGACCATGGGAGAGTTAAAATCTGGAGGTGAGGAGACTTGCGTGAACAGGAGGAGTGGGGAGAGGGGTTGGAAAGGAGTGGTTCTTGGGTGGCTTTCTGATGGGGCAGTGGAGGAAAGAAGGGAGAACATTCCAGATAAGGAACTACATTCTGGGCAGTGGGGAAGGCAGCCTTTCTGTGCTAAAGTGAGCATGTACGGGCTGTGGGGATGGGACTGAGCTCCTGACATGGGGGAAAGTATAAGTTTCAAAGTTACTTGTATGAGCTCGACCATTGTGCTTAGTAGGTCAGGTGAACAGAGCCTTTCTTTGCAGAAAGCATCTGAGGACACTCCCAGCTCCAGACAAAGTGGAATAGACACACTCTTCCCTGTCCCTCCTCCCGATCAGTGGGACATCATGGATCAGACATAAGGAGACCTGACTGGTGGAGGAGGAAGGTGTGCTGGCTGGGGACCCCAGGTAGAGCCCAAGAGACACAGTTGTCATGCCAAGAACCAGGAAGGTCACCCTGGGTGAAAAAGCAAAACAGCCAACAGCAAGATGACACAGATGTTGGAATTATAGGACAGAGATTTTCAAACAGCCATCACAAAAGTGCTTCAGCCATCAGTTATAAACCCACTTGAAAGAAATGAAAAATAGAAAATCCCAGCCAAGAAATCAAAAGGTTTCACAAAGATATGGACACTATAACGAAGAATCAAATGAAAACTTCAGAACTTAGGATGTAGTAACTGATAAAGAGGTTTGTGGACAGACCAACCAGCAGAGCAGAGATGGCTGAAGACAGAACCAGTGAACTAGAAGGTGGAGCATTAGAAATTCCCCAAGAAAAGAGCAAACCTGTGGTACTCGGTGATGTGGAAACTTTCATCCTACCCCTGCCCATCACTTGTAATCAAAAAAAAAATGAGAGTTCAGTCATGTTGGTGGCATTTCAAAAGCATATTTCATTTGATTTCCCTGGAAATGTTTCCTTGATGGAGGTGCTGGAGCAGGTTGTCAGCTGAGGGGACAGAGAGACACGGGGTCAAGATACAGGGTGGCCCCCAAGTCCTGGGGCACCTGGAGGTGACGCCGAGGTCCATCAGTGCCCAGGATATCACGGCAGCCTGGTTATCAGTGAGAGCCAGCGGGCCTCGTCCGAGGTCATGCACTTGGTGGGGCTCAGGATTCAGACCCCAAAACCTGCTGTGTTACCCTCGTGGGTACCGATGGTTCGGATCACTTTAAGAGTCCTAGAAATTACTTCTTTTTTCTATTTTATGAAAGTGTTACTGTAACTAAAGGCTATTCTACCACTCCGAATTCAGAGCTATTTAAACTTTTCGTTTTCCATAAAGCAGTTTTTATTCTTTTAGTTTTTGCCCATGGGTTGTAAGATCACAAGAATAATGGGAACCAGGGCCCAGCTTCCCACCAGTTTGGAGGCTTTTAGACCTACCCTTCCCGACCATGGATCTTTTGCTGTTTCTGGGTCACAGACTTGTGTAGATACAGGAGCAAAAGTGCACTTGCCAACCTTAGGTCAAAAGTCAGCAGGCAGGGGTTTTTTGGTAGAAATTGACAAGCTAATTCTAAAATTCAGTTCGAAGGACCCAGCTGAAAAAAAGGAAGATTCATATTTCCTGATTTCAGAACTTATGCAGAGCTACAGTAATCAAGACAGTGAGGTACTCGCACAGGGATAGACACTAGATCATTGGGATGGAGTTGAAGGTCCAGAAATAAACCCTTCCATCAGTGATCAGCTGATCTTCAACAAAAGATGCTGCAGCAAATGGTGCTAGAAAACTGGACATCCACGTGTAGAAGAATGAAGTTGGACCCTTATTCTCACATCAGACACAAAAATTAACTCAAAATAGGTCATAGATCCAAATTTAAGAATGAAAATGATACAGCTCTTAGAAGAAAACATAGGAGTTAATCTTTGAAAACTTGGGTCAGGAAGAGTCTTTTCTGATACAGCACCAAAAGCACAAGTGACAAGAAAACAGATAAATTGAACTGCACCCAAATTGAAAGTTTTTGTGCTTCAAAGGACACTGTCAAGAAGGTGAAATGACAACCCACAGGATGGGAAAAATATTTAAAGATCATATATCTGATAAGAGACCTCGTGTGTCCCAGAATACAGATAACTCAATGTAATGAACTCTGACAACTCAGTAATAAAAAAAAGGCAGATAAACCAATTAAAAAAGGAGCACAGAATCTGCAAAGACATTTCTCCAAAGATCGATGAATAACCAAGAAGCACATGAAAACATGCATGGTGGCAGGGAGGCACGGGGGCACTTCGCTGCTACAGCCCCTCAACCCCTGAAGCTCCAGTGGGGCTCCATCAGGACACCTGGGGTGCTTTCTTGTCACCTCTGAGCCTCATGCCCATGAAGTCCTACTTCCCTGCAGGCCTTGGCTGTGCCCCTTAAACAGCCCATCCAGGACTAGGATCTGGGGTAATGAGCGGAGTTCTCCACCATGTCACCTTAAATGTCACTTCAGACGCCCCCCCAGGATTCCATCATAGGGCTGAGACTGGAAGCGATGACCCAGGGGAAGCTGTCCTGCCTACAGCCAGCTGATGCTGCTTCCTCAAGTGTCATCACCTCAAGTGTCTCATCCCTTTACGTGGGGACTGTCCAGTGTGGCCCTGCTGAGTCCATCACCTGTGCTCCATTAGTGGCAGCTCCTCTTAGTAGCTGGATGGAGAAGGAAGCCCCCCCACCCTCACCCAGGGATGTCTGGGACCGTGTGTCTCCAGCAAGCCCTTGGTTCTTTCTATCTGGGTGCAGCATGGCCTTCCTTTCCTCTTTCCCCCCTCCCCGCCCCATTTCCCTCTTCACTTCTTCCCTCTCATTTCCTCTCATTCCTCCTGTCCCAGCTCAGCGTCTTGTCCTTTCTCTCCCACTTAAAGAAGTGATGAAAGGTCCATAAAGGAGGAAGTGCCCCAGATGTCCCCGCCCCCCCACGGTCCTTGGGGGCACATGGTAAACTCTTAGAGACTCTGAAGGCAGAAGTGGCATGATTCTTCCCAGTGGGGTTGTGAGGGAGCTGGTGCCCCAGTGTGTCCACTGTCCTTCACACTGCCGCCTCCCACCATCAGCTCCCCGCCTCCCCTTTCCTCCTCCTGCATCAGGGATTCTCCTGTTGTGCTCACAGCAGACATGGACTTCGGCTAATTTAAGCAAGAACAGCAACAGGGAGCCTCACAAAGCTGTGTAGTTGGTCATCAAAGTGATGACCAAGCGGATGGGTCTTCTTTCAGTGGAGCCAGAGCTGCCCAGGACCAGTGGACAGTGTCCTGGACACCAGTATCAGGGGCCCATCCGCTGCCACTTGCTGCTTGGTTCACCACATCAGGATGCAGATTCTCAGAAGTCCTCCAGGGCACAGCCTGCACCCCGTGACCAAGGGCTGGCTTCCTGCACCGGGGTCTCCCCACAGGAGAGTCACTGCCATCTCATAGGAAGGACGGGTGCGCACAGGGCACGAGGACCACCACATGCTCCTCCTAACACTGCGCCATGTGGTGGGTGAGGTCTGCAGCGGGAACAGCCAGCCCTCCTCCCGGGGACCATGCACGCTGCACCCACTGGGGTTTCCAGCTGCACGCGCCTCCTGGCACTGCGATTCTGCTCAGGCCCTTTTTTCCCGTGTCCACCTGTCAGGCACAACCTCTGTGTGGGCTTCCAGCTCCATGAGGTTAAGGTCCTGGTCTGAGTCATCTGGCCATCCCCCACAGCACGCCCACTGACAGTGGTGTTGAATGTGGCCTGAGCCGTACCCCTGGTTGGGAGAAGGGAGGGCCTGCCCTCACTGGGGGAGCACCCTCCATCCAGCACCCCAGCAGCGTCTGGATGCCCTAGTTGTACTCACTGGACATGTGCAGTGGAAGAAAGAAAAATAACAGATCAGGTGAAGCTTGAATAAACTCAGTTACTTGTGTTTGTTTTTGTGACATGTTGATCACAGAGGTAGCACCCAGGGGTGCTGGGGCCTGGGTTCTGGCCTGCACTGGGCCCCATGCCTCTGGGGTCTCAGTCCCTGCACTTCTCTGGGCTCCTCATGTCCAGGTGCAGAGTTGCCTGGTGTCGGAGCTCCTGAGCTCATGGAGATGAATAGATTACTGACCTGGAGCATCTGAGCACCCAGGTGGGACTCAGCACAGAGCAGCTACTGGGGGGCGGGCCCTTCCCACCTCAGGGGGACGGCCCGCCTCAGGGCAGCTTCCCACCTCCGGGGGCAGGGAGGCTTCCACTGGCTTCACTCAGACCCCTTCTGTCCAGGTCAGGTTGCACTCAGGGCCACACCCCAGCCTGCATTCCCATTGCCCCTCCCAGAGCGCCTCCTACTGGCTGCATGCAGGCCATGGCTCCTTCCACGGTTAAAATCCATTCATCATCGAAACCCACTTTCGTGTCACTGTTGGAGTGCAGCTTCTGTGAAGCTGGTGGTGGGACTCGTGCCCCCCTCCGGCCTGTTCTCAGAGGCCTGAAGGAGAGCTAGGCTTCCTGTCCCTCCCCTCTTCTTTCGGGCTCTTCCTTTAGGATGTCCCCTGGCAGAGTAGGTCACTGAAGGGAAGGAAAGGGACCCTGAAGCCCTCTCTGTCGCTTCTTCCCACAGGTCACCAAGGACAACAGAAACCACCTTCTGCCGGAGATTGTGGCGTGTGTGCAGAGTGGCAGGAAGTGAAGACGATGGTCCCAGCTTTTCTCAACACGAAGCCATTCCTGTGAGAGGAGCCTGAGGGCCCTGCCTGTCAGGGTTTTATGCCTTCGGCTTTTATGAAACCTTGGAGGCTTTGCCAAGGAAAGCCCAACAGCTGTTTGCCATAAAATGTTTACAAGATCAAATTAGCCTTAATGCTGGATTGACTCTACAAGATTAACAATCCACCGTGGCTTATTTATGCGGAGAGCTCTCTGTTTATTTCTTCTTGCAGTTGGGCGTATGATTTGGGTACATTATGAAATGAGAAATGATTTTCGGAGTATTAGATGGAATTTGCCCCCACTGAAGTTTATAAATGTGCTCGGGGAAGAGGGAGAAGAGAGTTCCCTGCCTTCAGCTTTGCATGTCATGGAAATTAAACCCTCTCCAGGAGCAGCTGCAGTCTCATGCAGCTTAGCGTGATAACAGTTATTTGACTTTAAAAAATTAGTATTTCAAAAAAAGCCATTTTAGGTCCTCCCCCCCCACTCATCTCTTGTTTGTTTGATTATGGCTTAATAAAAATAAAAATAATGTGCTGGTTGCAGACACGTGAGTCCTTGTATGGGCGGGATCAGTGGTCTGTAGACATGTTGGTTACGTCTGATACTCAACGGGCTCAGCCCTGTCGCTTCAGATCAGAGCCTGACTCCAGCCTCATTCATTTCGACATGTTCTTAAGCCTCTCTGTTCCCCGTTTCTCTTCCAGGAAAAGGGAGTGAATGCCGTCAAAATAAGGGGCTGCCACAGCCTGGAAGGAGTACACTATCGGCCATGACATGATCCGTGGGGACCACCTGGGTCCCAGGCTGGGGCTGCCCAGACTAACAGTGCAGGACCCAGAGGTTCTCAAAGAGAAAGGCTGCTGAACTAAAGAACTCATGGAGGATAAAGTCTGCCCTCCCCCAGGTTGGCGGTACTCCAGGGCTAAACAGCTCGGAGTTTTTAGGCCATTTTTGGTGGAGACCTGTGAGTTTCCAGGATTTTTTAGCTACTGGCCTTAACTACAAACTCAGCTTGTGCTGATGCGGGGTACGCCCTTGTCTGTGACCCCTGATGGGCCTGGGCATGTGGAGCGAGGCGTCCTGTGAACTGGGCCCTGGGGCAGTGGACAGCACAGGAAGCTCTGGCATCTCCAGACCCAGATGATAGTTTGCAGGCGGTGGTTTGCAGCCTGTGACAGGCTTTAGGACAGAGTCCCTCCTCCTCCCGCTTTCCCGGGGGCTCTCTGAGCCTGGTCTGCCCTGGCCAAGCCTTTGAGGGATCACAGCTGCAAAGGGTCTCCTAGGGTAGAACTTGCTGCTTAGAGTGGCTGGTCCCGTACAAGCAGGACTGCGTCTCTGTCCCAGTGTCCACGCTCGGGTGAGCGGATCAGGGAGGCCGCACCCACGACCTCTGACAGGCGGGGTGTGACCTGAGCTGTGCCCAGTGGGACAAGAGGGACTGCCCACAGGTGTGGCCTATGACCCCCGAGTCCTGGCATGGCATTGACCTCTGAGGCCAGTAGAGGCCTCTCACAAAGGCCTGGGGACCCCAGCCCCGTGCTAAAGCTACTCTCCACCTCCTGCCGTCCTGAGTGAGCCCTACGCAACCCTCACCTCCACAAGGGGGAGGGCGGCTGGGGGAGGTATGGGCTGCGTCCCTTAGCAGCCGGACTGGGGCTGAGACCCCTTCAGGAGGGAGCCTTTGCTGGCCTCCCAGGAGGGGCTCTGTGTTCACTGGGGCCTGTCCAGGCATAAAGGGACATTTCCTTCTGCTGCTTGTCCTTCAGAGCTCAGGGTTGCAGCCACGACTGTGGAGTAGACTGATTTTGTCTTAAATTAGAAGGAAAGGGTTCGAAGGAAAGGGGCACTTGAAGCCGAAGCCAGACGTGTTGAGGAGGTGGGAGTGGAGGGTCTCCTCAGCCCAGCCCCCATGCAGCGTGGCCCCCGATATTGGAAGGGTGTGGTGAGCTCCTTCATACCTTGCTCGAATGGTCCAGAAACCGTGACTCTTACTTCTGGAGGTCTACGGAGCACCCGGGGGTCACCACTGGACATCGGTCATTTTCTTAATTCAATGGGCACCCACCATGGAGAGGCCACCCTAACAGCTCAGAGCTGCCATTTAATCCTGAGGGCTTGGCTGCAAAGTTGCCCAAGACAATTTGGGGAGCTGCCCACCAACTTCCATGGGGCCAACTGAGAGAATGGCAGTGAGGGTCTATTAGCCTCTCTTGAGACCAACATCTGCATATCAATCAGAAATAAGCAAGGGGGCATCTCCAGGGGTTGCTGATCGTAGAATCAGGCACTCTGTCTCTGATTACAGAGCCCATGTATGGCTCTTTTTTTGTTTTTGTTTTTGTTTTTTTTGTCTTTTTAGGGCCACACCTGAGGCATATGGAGGTTCCCAGGCTAGGGGCTGAATCAGAGCTGCAGCTGCCAGCCTAAACCACAGCCACAGCAACGCCAGATCTGAGCCGCGTCTACGACCTACAGCACAGCTCACGGCAACGCCAGATCCTTAACCCACTGAGCAAGGCCAGGGATCGAACCCGCAATTTCATGGTTCCTAGTCGGGTTCGTTAACCACTGTGCCACGACGGGAACTCCAAGATTTTTTTTTTTTTTTTTTAAGAAATGACAACAGTTTCAGCAGAAATCAAAACAACTGGCCACAGCAGTAATTATAAACATTTTAATTCCAAAAACAAAGGCATGTGCGTGTGTTCTGTGACACCATAAGGACGGTGTGGCTTGAAAGCAAGCACACAGGAGCGCGAGGCGAGACAGGGCCTGGCTTCCTGCAGGAAGTGGCTGTGGCTGCAGTGAGCATCATTCCAGTTGGCCCTCCACGCGCCTGCCTTGATCTCTGCACTCACATGGCTGAGGACCGTCGGCTCCTTTCCCAGGATGCTTTGGACGTGACTGCATGCGTTATCACGTTTCGCACAGTAAAGCTGTCACTGGTTTATACTTAACATCTGCATAAATATTATAAAGTGTGATTTTTCTCTATATGTGGATTGGACCAGCTGGCGGTGTGATGCACGCTGCTGTCCGCTGACGGTCACGGTAACAGTGACGTGTAAAATGCCGATCGTGGAACATGCAGCTGTCTCGTCATCAGGGCAGAAGGCGTTATGTATGTGCTCTACTTGAGTTGTCTTAAGATGTTACATGGCTTTTGTTTGAATTTTCCAGTTCTGGTAATTGTGCCTCCCGTGCCCCACCACTCTGGGGCCATGGGAGGCGGGAGGGAGGCATGTGGTGTCAAGGTTTGTCGTCATCCCGTGAGATATCTTTCAGCAACCTGAGATCAAGTTCTTGTGTTTTCTACATGCTCTCAACTCCCACAGGACGGGTCTCCTGGCTTGCAGGCTTTGCTCTGTTAGGTTTGGGGAGCTCCGGGGAGACACCGTGGGGGGTTCCATCTCTCCACCCAACCGCATGGCTCCTCCAGCCCCAGCGCCACTACTGCTCATCGGAAGCACTCTGCTGGGAGGCCGTGTCATCCAGGCCCATGTCCTCCTGGCTTGCTCTTCTGCACATCACTCCCAGGCTCTCAGCCAGAGGGCGGTCTCCAAGTGGCCCCTGCTCCGTGGTCTCTGTGGGTTCACACGGCTCAGAGAAGTGCTTCCAAAGAGACGAGAGAAGCAACAAGTGATGGCTCAGCAGGGCTGACTGTCTGTCTGACCCACCACCCCCACTGCTGTAGGGACTCGCCCGCCATGTGGCAGGAACCTGCGGACAGAGGGTCAGGCCCAGTTACAGAGGACCAAAGGGGCCCTTGAGGATGTGAAGCCTGAGCCAGGGTGCTCAGAGTGGAGGGTGCTGCACACAGGGAGGCTTTTCTCAGGGAATCTGGAAAGAGATGACCTTGGGTAAAATGTCACTTGTGAGCCTGCATTTCCTGGGTTTGGATCAACATCACTTCATACACACTTAGCCCTGCACAAATGCCAAGTCCTGCAGGTTGGACCCCAGAAGGTAGTACTGCAGAGGGCTTTTTATTCTGCCTGCCTATAGTCCCAAGGACCCAGCCATGCTGGTTGGAGAGAGGGAAAGACAATTTTCCAGAATCCCAGAACTGCACACATGTGGAGGTTCCCAGGCTAGGGATCCAATCAGAGCTATAGCCACTGGCCTATGCCAGAGCCACAGCAACACCAGATCCAAGCCACATCTGTGGCCTACATGACAGCTCATGGCAATGCCAGATCCTTAACCCACTGAGCGAGGGCAGGGATTGAAGCTGCATCCTCATGGATGCTAGCCAGGCTCATTAATCGCTGAGCCATGATGGAAACTCCTTTTTTTTTTTTTTTAAACAGCTGCACCCATGGCATATGGAAGTTCCTGGGTTAGGGGTGCAATCAGAGCTGTAGCTGGGACCTATGCCACAGTCATGGCAATGCCAGATACTTAACCCACTGAGCGAGGCCAGGGATCACACCCGTATCCTCACAGACACTATATCGGGTTCTTAACCCACCAAGCCACAACAGAAACTTCAAAACGCTCTTTTTCTAACTTTTAAATAGGTAAAATTAGAAAACCATCTCGGCAGCTTTGCGTTTAAATCTGGTGGCCAGGAACCCATGAAAATCTAACTACAGTGCTTATTTAGGAAACTAACTACAGTAGTTTCCTCTTGCTCAGGCCAGAGGAACATGCAAAGAGAAGGGAACAAGATGTGCTCCTGCTGCCTGGACCCATGGAGAGCAAGCCCCCCACATCCCGGGCGAAGGGTGAGGGGGCTCTGGCGTCTGGCTTCCTCCAACAACGTTATTCCCCACAGGACAGGTTCCATGCATCCTGTTGGCTTCAGAGGCAGCCCAACTGCCTCCTGTCTGATGACCTGGGGCCCCTGTGGGGAGGGGATGGGCGCCTGCAGGCAAGAGGGCGGGGCCATCAGGCCAGGAGTCCCCTCCCAACCGCGCCAAATCCCTTACCCTGGTGGGCTGGCTGGTGGCCCTGGCCGAGGGGCCCATGGTGATGTTGACGCTGCTGGATGACTGGGTGTCACTGGTGTTGCCCCCCTCTGCGGCAGAGAGTCCAGAAATGACCAGGGCACTCGAGAAGCTCCTCTTGCCAAAGAGGAAACTCAGGGTGGAGCTGGTGGACGAGCCCAGGCTGGACCGGAGCAGGGCCTCGGCCCGCTCACGGACGCTCAGGTGGCCGGTGGTGATGACGGGTGGGGGCTGGGAGTGCAGGGATGCCGCCGAGGTGCGCAGGGATAGCCGGCTGCCTGAGAGCCGCTGGGCCAGCTCGTGGACTGACGTGGACGTCTGCAGGAAGGCCGGGTGGCTGTCCACCACAGGGCCGGCCGAGCGCGGGGCAGGCGGCGTTTGGCTTAAGGCCCTATGGGCCTGGACCGACTGACTCCTGCCTTTCCTCCTGCCTGTGAAGAAGAGCAGAGCGAGGCAGGGAGTGACAGGGGCCTGGTGCAGAACCCAGGGAGCTCGACTCGATGTTCTGTGATAACCCATGTGGGGCAAGAATCTGACAAGGAAAACAGATACGCATGTATCTACATACGCATGTGTAACTGAGTCACTGTGCTGTGCACCTGAAGCTCACACACTGTAAACCAGTCACACTCCAGTATAAAAATAAAACACAAACATCAGAGCGGGAATTAAGGGGCAAGAAGAGAACAGCAGGGGCATTCAGAAGTCACTTATGTAGTCAATCAGAGCTTTCTCAAAAGGGAAACTAAAGCAAGAAAGACAGAAAGGAGAGAGAGAAAGAGAAAGAAAAGAACAAGAAAGAAAAGGGGAGAAAAAGAAAAAAGAAAAGGAAAGAGAGAAAAGAAAGCAAAGTAACTAAAGAAAGAAAGGAAGAAAGAAGAAGAGAAAGAAAGAGGAAAAAAAGGAAGAAAGGGAAAGAAAAAGAAAAGAAAGAAAGAAAGAGGAAGGAGAGAAAGAAGGAAGAAAAAGAGGAAGAAGAAGACAGACCAGGAGTTCCCGTCGTGGCGCAGTGGTTAATGAATCCGACTAGGAACCATGAGGTTGCGGGTTCGGTCCCTGGCCTTGCTCAGTGGGTTAAGGATCCGGCGTTGCCGTGAGCTGTGCTGTAGGTTGCAGACGCGGCTCGGATCCCGCGTTGCTGTGGCTCTGGCCTAGGCCGGTGGCTATGGCTCCGATTCAACCCCTAGCCTGGGAACCTCCATATGCCGCGGGAGTGGCCCAAGAAATAGCAACAACAACAACAACAAAAAGACAAAAGACAAAAAAAAAAAAGAAGAAGACAGACCAGGTTGCTATGTTGCCACTGCAGGTGGCTGCCAGTGTCCATGTGTGTGTGGTGAGGTGGGAGGCCTGCTTTGCTGGGCCTCAGGGCCCCCAACCTTCTGGGCTGGGGTGGAGGCCTGGGGGCCCAGTGCTGGGCTCCACTGAGGCCTGAGACCTGAAGGGCTGACCCAGGGCGGGGGTGGGTCCGTCTGGTTTGCTTAGGCCTGTCCTGCTTTAGCACCAAAGTCCTGCATCCCTGGCTGCCTCCATCCTGAACAAACCCACGACATGGCATCATCAAGCTAATCCCATCTTGTTCCTGCCTCAGCTCCTCCTGGGCTCCTCTTATAGGAAGTGATAAAGGTCAAACATGCAAGTTGGTATGATTTTTAAGTGCCTTCAAAGGCGGGGGGAGGGGGGGGAGGGAAGGCTTGAACCCCAAGCTGAGGCCTTTTTCTCTAGCAAAGTCTTCCCTCCAGATCAAGGTCTCTGAGAGGAAGCCCTCAGCGGCCCTGCGCAGGCATGCGCAGCCCGCGTTCCACATCTATCAGGACCCCCGGTGGGTTGGAGTGGCTCGCAGTTCCCTTTTGCCAGCGGTCCCTCCCCTCAGGGTCCCTCTTGCTGAGACCTGTCAAAACTAGGCCATTGGAGTTCCCACCGTGGCTCAATGGTTAACGAATCTGACTAGGAACCATGAGGTTGATGGTTCGACCCCTGGCCTTGTGGGTTAAGGATCCGGCATTGCCGTGAGCTGTGGTGTAGGTTGCAGACTTGGCTCAGATCCTGTGTTGCTGTGGTTCTGGCGTCGGCCGGCGGCTACAGCTCCGATCAGACCCCTAGCCTGGGAACCTCCATATGCCACGGGAGAGGCCCAAGAAATGGCAAAAAGACAAAAACAAACAAACAAACAAACAAACAAACAAAAAACCTAGGCTGTTTTTGACCCACGTGTTGGACTGCCCAGGGATTTTGGTCCTGGCGCTTGCTAGAACACTCGATTCCTTAGCTTAAGCCTCTCAATAATCATTGGGACTAATTTTAAAATATTATTTTGAAGGGGGCAGCTAGAGACATCACAGTGCTACTAATTGCTTTATTGGCATGTCCCCTGGAGTGGCTACAGTGACATGAAATCAGAAAAAAATTAAAAAATAGAGAGGACTGCAGGGTGGTACCCCCAATGGCTGTCACCTCCCCCCCAGGTGCCCAAATTATTATTATTTTTTAACAAGTTTTTTTTTTTTCTTTTTTGGCCGCCCAAGGCACATGGAGTTCCCAGACCAGGGATCAGGTCCGAGCCACTGTTGTGATCTATGCCGCAGCTGCAGCAACACAGGATCCTTAACCCACTGTGCCAGGCCGGGGATCGAACCTGCGTCCCAGAGCTACAGTGGTGCTGCTGATTGTGCCACAGCGGGAACTCCCAAGTGCCCTAATTTTTAACTGTGTATCCGGTGATTTTCTGAAATGCTTGTCTAGGGGAGCCAACTCCTTAGGGAAATGTTAATACGGACCAGCCCTGCCCCTCCCAGGGGCAGCTGACTGGCTAAAAGGGCCCCTCGGCCTCACACAGACCCTCCTAGTGCAATGTGCCTGCTGTGATGTGGGGTCTCCTTTCCAGAGGGTTCTGGGGCTCCCACCTGGCTCCCTCCCCTCAACGCCTGTCTGCTGAGAAATCAGCATTCCCCCCCCCCCACAACCCCCATGTGCCAAGATGCAGCTTACAGGTTCCTGGGTGAGTACAGCAGCCCCCACACCCCTAGGCCCAGGGCTCCCCCTGGGTGGGGACCATCTGAATGGTCCCTGCTCAAGAGCTGAGTATGTTATTCTTTAGAGGAAGGTAGAGAAGGGAGAAGGGGAGCCTGACGAATCAGAATTAAGACCAGAGATGGCTATCTGTTAGTTTATTCAGAGTCTGGCAAGGCCAAACATCTGTGTGTGATTTATACTCTAACGCTGATTGCTGCTCCCAAATTCTCCACATTCATCTGCATGACAGTGATTTTGATGCTGCATCGACCACCGGGGCTTGATGGGGGAATGTCCCAGTTAATTCCAGTCACGCAGGGACAAAGCACATCTGTGTGTCAGAGGGGAGTGTCTGTATTCTATTCAAGAAGGGCTGACCACTCCCCCCATCTCACTGCTTCAGATTTCCTTAGGTTTTTTTTTTGGGGGGGGGGTCACTCTTTTTTTTTTAAATTACTTTTGCAAATGGAACAAGTAAGAAACCAGGCTAAATGCATTTATGCTACTTGGGATCATTATTTTATAGCTTAACTTTGCAATTACTTCATTACCAAATTATGAGTGTTTCTAGGGGAAATCTCCTTAGAACTTGGGTTGAAATCCACATGAATCACCTTCCTTGGTTCATTGTCTTGGTACAACGCCTTCATCTTGGATTATTATCTGAAAGCTGGTACAAATCTTAACTAGTAAACGGCGCAGTCTTCCTGTCCACCTCGGGCTTCATAACAGACATGAATTCCTAACTGCTCTCAGCAAGCAGGCCACTGGCCTCCACCGGCAGGCCTGTCCCCTTCCAGCAAGACTGGGTTGTTAGGCCATGGCTGGGGCTGCCCAGTGAGTGCCCAATCACCAGGCGTGAGGGCATGCCAGCCAGGCCTGAAGGGCAGCCACGCTCAGCATGGCCACCTGGGACCCCAGTCCTTTGGGTGTCTGGCAAGGGCCAGGATTGGGTTACTCAGCTGGGAACTGAGGCAGGGACCAAGGAATCGAGGGAGCGGTGGGGACCCCAGTTATGGGCATTGAGCCTGGGGTGCTGTGAGTAAAACAAGATCCCTGTGCTTGGAATTTGATTCCCATGTCTCCGTCACTGCTACTTGGCTGGGCTTCTCAGTCCTGCCCTGGCAGGAGAGTCAGGTCATCCACCTCCGCGCCGGGGACTCCCTCCCTTGGGGCAGAGCACAGGGGTCCTAACTGTTCAAATTACCACCTTCCATCCTCCACCTCCACCCTGCCTCTCGGACAGCATCCTTTCTGCAGGCTCAGCCCAGGACATGCTGATGGGCCAACGAGGGCCCAACCTGCAAAACTCACCTGTCCCTGGAACCCAGAGTGTCTTAAGTTCCTGAGTGGGAACAGAGTTAACCCCAGACAACTTGGGTGGGTCACTTCCTCACTTTGGCCATTAGAACCATTGATAGTAAAAAAGGGGACATTTCAGTTTTCTGGGGGCAGGAGGAGGTGTCTGTGTCCTGGTGTAGGGGAGGCAGGCTGTCTCTTTCCCAACTTTGGGCCTTTCTGGATGTCTCCCAGGGCCGTTGTGCCCTGGATGTCCCCAGATCCCCCTGCTGTTTGTTTATTTGTTTATTTATTTATTTATTGTCTTTTTTTGCCTTTTCTGGGCCGCTCCTGTGGCATATGGAGGTTCCCAGGCTTAGGAGTCTAATTGGAGCTGTAGCCACCGGCCTATGCTAGAGCCACAGCAACTCAGGATCTGAGCCGTGTCTGCAACCTACACCACAGCTCACGGCAACACCGGATCCTTAACCCACTGAGCAAGGCCAAGGATCGAACCCACAAATTCATGGTTCCTAGTCAGATTCATTAACCACTGCGCCATGAAGGGAACTCCTCCCCCTGCTGTTTAGAGGTGGGCCTGGGAGTCCTAGTTTCAAGCAAACTGCCTCACGTGTGTCATTCTTTTGAAGGCAGATCTGGACACCAGCCCTGTCCACCTACCCCCCAGAAAGTGTGTTCAGCTTATGCCACCTGCCATGAGGCTCCCCTGGGAAGATTTGGGGATGCCTCCCCCGTGAGCCCTCAGGCAGGATGGAGCCCCAGCAGCTGCTGAGGCAGGAGGATGCCAGGCAGGGCAGGAGGGACCATCTCTGCCCCCCCACCCCCAGGATCCACTGGCCCCCTCAGGGACCTAAGCCTGATGATCTGAAAGGTGGTCTCTCTTGCATCCCTCAGCGGACCAGCCAGGCTGCATGCGGAGCCGCCTGGATGCTCTAGGGAGAGCCTTTGGGGACCAAGGCATGGTCCTCCTTTGTGGGGGTAGGAGACAGGCAAATGCCCTTTGGGGCCCCTTTCTTCCCAGGACCAGAACCACTTGCTGTGGCCAGCGCCCCGCCCCCATGGCATCACTAGGAGAGCATGAAGCTGAAGCCCTGTGGGGTTCTACAGGGGGCTTGGGCTACAAGGACAAGCCGACCAGCAGCTGCTGACTCTTCACTCTTGGCTGTGATCGTCGAAGGCTGGCTGCATGTGAGCCTCACCTGGGCCTCCTGTGACCAAACGCCTGACAGCCCCACCCCTAGTGAAGCCCTAGAGGGGGCGGCTGAGTAGGGGGTGTGGACCATCCACTCAGGCGGCGTCAGCACACCTTAGCCCAGCACTTCAGGGGGTCCAGCTCTGCTCATCTCTCCCCACAGGGCCAGAAGGCTGTGGACACAAGGGACGCGCTGGCCTGCTCCCCCACACTCTCATCTCCAGAAGACCCTACAGGATCCGAAGCCTCCGCAGACCTTTCCCCAAGCTCCGCCCCCAGGGTGGGCCTTGGGCCTTCACAGGTTGTGCCCTGAGGCCTGAGGCGAGGCAGGGAGCAGCGGGCAGGGTGAGGATGGGGCATGGACATGCAGACAAGGGGGTCCACCCACGCACAGGCCCTGGTTGGGCGTGGCTGTGGGGGGACAGTGGGCTGGCATGTCCATGTGCATTCCTGTCCCCAGCCCTGAGGAATTGAGGCCCGCCCCCTGTTCTCCTCCCGGCTTCCCTGCATAGCTCGCTTGGCTGTCCTGGTGCAGGAGCACGGCTCACTGGCCCTGATACACACGGGCTGACACAGCGACACAGAGGCTGAGCCCAGGCTGGGAGAGGCATGTCCTGCCAGAGGAAGCAGCAGCTGCAGAGGCCTGGAGGAGGGGGGGCTGAGCGTGGGTGAGGGGTGGCAAGGGAGCCAGCTGGAGGGGGATGTGGATCACAGGGGGCCCTGCAGGACAGGTGAGGGCCCCGTTGCCTATGCCCCCCCAGTTCCTACACTGAAGTCCTAATCTTAAAGCCTCAGGACGTGACCTTATTTGGACATAGGGCTATTGCAGGTGTGATTAGTTAAGACAGGGTCATCCTGGAGTAGGGTGGCCTCATGCGATACAACTGGTGTCCTCATCAAAGGGGACATTGGGACACAGGCACGTACACAGGAAGAACGCCCTGTGAAGACGAAGGCAGAGGTCAGGATGAGCCCCTACAAGATGAGGGACATCCAAGACCACCCACAAAGCCCCCAGAGATGCCTGCGCCAGACTGTCCGTCATGGCCTCAGGAGGTAGCAGTGGGGCTGATGCCTGGATCTTGTCACAGCCACTTAGTTTGCGGTGCTTTGCTGCAGCTCCCTAGCAAAGGAACACGGGTTTGTTCTGAGGGATCCGGGAAGCCATGATTCAACAGGAGGATGTCCTGAGTCAGAATGTACCAGCACCGTGGCTGGTGTGCGGGAAAGAGGTTTATGATCAGGGCGGTTGGCAGGGCTGCCCGACACTGACTGAGGGAGGCTCGCCCTCTGTTTGGGGTGGGGAAGGGCACAGGGGGTCCCCTGCCAGCTCTCTGAGCCTCTGCGGGGGAGTGGGGGGAGGGTGCAGTGGCCAGAGTAACGCCCCCCTGGGAACGCACAGCAGCCTCTTCTTTCCCCAGATCGTCAGCCTCTCCAGCACAGGGAAGGACATGTATCTGTTCTTTGCCCCTACCCCTCCCCCTGCCCAGGCACAGATGTGATTTTCTAGATGGGGAAACGCAGGGTAGTTTCTGAATGGAGAAATGCCTGAGTGTTCGGCATTTCTGTCCAAGTGACTGGTCTGAACTAGAGAGGCTGGATCCGGGTACGGGGGAGGCAGGGTCTGGCTGGAGGGGGCACAGGCTTTTCGAGAGCAGGATGCAGGCGTCCCGGACCAGCTCTGACTCCATGAGATGCCTCTTCCCTTGTTCACAAGCGCAGCCATGCCAGCACTGGCAGGGCCTGGAAAGAGCCCCGCCGGGGTGTCAGGATGACGAGGTGGCCTCCATCCATTCTGGGGGACCTGAGATCTGGAGGTAGATGTGGCCTTGAGGACCCCCAGCCTCGTTGCCATGTGCACACCAGCCCAGGAACCAGCTCTCCGGGCCTCCTGACCACAGACGTACTGCCTCCCGCAGGACCAGTTCACTTGCCCAAACAAGTATGAAGACCCAGCCATGCTCTACGAGGCCATCCAGTCCTTTGAAAAGGCCCCTCAGAGTCACCTTTTCTTTTTTCTTTTTCCGTTGTTGTTTTGTTTTTGTCTTTTTAGGGCCATAGCCTCAGCATATGGAGGTTCCCAGGCTAGGGGTCAAATCGGAGCTACAGCAGCAGGCCCATGCCAGAGCCACAGCAAAGCCAGATCCGAGCCACATCTGCGACCTACACCACAGCTCACGGCAACACCGGGAATGAGGCCAGGGATTGAACCTGCTTCTGAATGAGCAGGGGATTGAACCTGAATGAGGCCAGGGATTGAACCTGCTTCTTCCCGATGCTAGTCAGATTTGTTTTCGCTGAGCCACGATGGGAACTCCCAGGGTTGCCTTTTCTTTCTTTTTTTTTTTGTCTTTTGTTGTTGTTGTTGCTATTTCTTGGGCCCCTCCCGCGGCATATGGAGGTTCCCAGGCTAGAGGTTGAATCGGAGCTGTAGCCACCGGCCTACGCCAGAGCCACAGCAACGCGGGATCCGAGCCGCGTCTGCAACCTACACCACAGCTCATGGCAACGCCGGATCGTTACCCCACTGAGCAAGGGCAGGGACCGAACCCGCAACCTCATGGCTCCTAGTCGGATTCGTTAACCACTGCGCCACGACGGGAACTCCCATGGGTTGCCTTTTCTAACCCAGCCCCCTTCTCCCAGTGGAGTGGGATAGTGGAACGACACCCAACTGGTTGAGCCAAACTAGTTGGGCCTTAGTTTAAATGTGATTTTAAACTTGACACTCAGCCCAAACTTGGACCAAGCCACCTCCTGCATTCCCTTCTGCTACCTCCCTTCTCTTTCCTTCTGCTCTGAAATGTCAGGTGTAAGTGGAGGCAGGTGACAGCAGCAGAGCAGGCAGAGGATGCAGTCACCTGGCTGCCTCGCCAACACACTTGGAGGGGGCGGATCAACTCATAGGACAGAGGCGCCACCACACAGGGGAACACCACCCAGTGGTCACTGAGTGAGTGAGAGATGGAATGGAAGGGAGTGACCACTGGACCGATGGACAGACAGACGGATGGCCGGCTGAGGTAATGGCCAGACAGACAGATAAAAGATAAACACTGAATCTAAGACAGAGAGAGTTCTAAGTAGAACCTATAAGAGTCAATATATTTGGGGAGTCCTTTGGCCCAATACTGATTTTTCCTGCATGAAAGGGCTCTCAGGTTAGAATGACAACCTATCCAACAGTGTTGGCCGGCTGGACCAAAGGAGGCTACATCAGTAACCACGAGGCCCCGCTGCACCCACCTGCCCTCCGTGGCCCTTCACAGGGCGACCAGTGGCGGGCCCCTTCCTTTCTGGGCTGTTCTGAGCTGCTCTCCCGGCTCTCACCACTGGGGGCACTGCTGCCGCCTGAGGGCCAAGCGCCCCCTCCGTCCACATCCTCAATGTGGCCAGCGCCCTGCGTTCCCGCATCACACTCCTTCCGCATCCTGGGACACGGAGAAAAGCTTCAGGGTTCTTCACCAAAACGTTTCTAATTCCCCTCATCGCCCCACCACATCCATGTCCAAATCAGGATGGCAGACCACGCTCTACAGGTGAGCAGTGCACCTGGGAGGCAGGTGGAGAGCGGGGGCGACTATTCCCCAAACCTCAGTGTTGGATAAATGAATACACGGCATCTGGATGGAGAAGCTGCAGGCTCCACCTCTCACAGGAATCCTCAGCTTTGAGCCTCCACAAGGAGCTCTGCCGGATTCAGGCAAAACACCTTAGAATTCCTTCCAACCAACTAGGGACGTTGTTATAACCGGGTAAGAAGACAATGGGATGCCAAGTGAGTGTTGGCGAGACGGAGGGGCGGGGCAGGGGCCTTCAGGCAGGTTCGCAGCCGCAGACGTGCAACAGTGACTCCCAGAGACCCACAGGCCCAGCCGTTCTACCAGGACTCAAGCCCAAGTCTCAGCCCGCGGCAGCCGGAGGGAGACAGACTCTGCCAAGGTTCCCCCGGAACCATCACCGGAGGCTGCTTGTTGAAACCAACTATGGGTCGGCGGACACGTGGGCGGGGAGGTTTAATCACAGAAGATAACAGGAATGGAGGGTGAAATTCCATCCAGAAGACCCGGAGCTCCAGCCCCTCCCCAGCCCGCCTCCAGACAAAGCCCGCGTGGGCTGCGAACACCCACCTTAACCACTTGGTTCGGAACCATGCCCTGATGCCATCCCAAGTGACGGGTCCGCTCCACACGCTCTTCAGCTGCCTGTGGGTCCCTAGGTAGGATGTGGTTAGCGGGGAGACGTACATGGGGTAGCCCAGGGGCTGGTCACAGGAGGAATTAATTAGGTTTCGGAGGACCTGCTTGTTGTTCTGGATGCTGCCGCGCTCAGGGTTACGGTTGCGGAGGAAGATGAGCTCTTGCTGCTGCCCCGCCCACAGTCCTCGGACACACTCCCTGTTCACCTGCGGGGTAGGAGAACACGGGGAGAGGAGCAGATGGCCCGGCTGCTGGATGTTGGCCCTGGATCTGAATACCTGATACCCAGAAAGCTTTTTGGCCCAAAGCTTTCATGGGTCAAGTCGGAATGACAGCCCTGCAAGGTGGATGTGATGCTCTTTTTATGGGGAAACAGATCAAATAAGAACAGAGTAAGGCTCTGTTTCAGCCGGTTGGTCTGAAGCTCTGTGAAAAGGAAAATCTCTGCAAAGAGAGTTCTTGGGTCCAGGAACAGGTCATGAAAGGGAGGTCTGGAATTTTAGAGAATTTCAAAGTCTTGAAGAATAAGCGAGGAAGTTCCTTTGCAGTGCGGTGGGTTAAAGATCTGGTGTTGCTGCAGCTGTGGCATAAGTTGCAACTGCATCTGGCACTGGATCCTTGCCCTGGGGAACTTCCACACGCCGAGGGTGTGGCCAAAAAACAATAATGATATAATAAGCTAGATCCTCAGCTACACGTGAGTCTAGTCAAAGGACATCTTGTCAAAAGACTCACCTCTGCATCGGCTCTCTGGGCAGGAAGTGGCTCTAACAGAGATGTACAGCCTGCCCCCGCCCCCCGCATGCTGGCCAAAGTTTATTACGTCCAGATTGTGTGGACACCAGCACAGGGGCCAACCTGTCCCATTTCTTCCCACATTCCGCCCGCCGGGAAAAGTGGCTGCCGTACCTTGATCACCTTGAAGCTCAGGAAGCTTCTGTGGAGCATGATGACCTTGTACTCGTCTGCGCCCTCATCCACCACATGCCGCAGGGTCAGCAGCTCCTCCTTGTTGGCCAGCACGGCGCCCCGCCAGGCAGGGTCACCCTCGTGGCAGATCACCACTTTCCTTTCAAAGGACTGGATGGCCTCATAGAGCACAGCCGGGTCTTCATACTCGTCTGGGCAAGTGAACTGGTCCTGCGGGAGGCAGTCCATCTGTGGTCAGGAGGCCTGGAGAGTTGGTCCCTGGGCAGGGGTGCACATGGCAACGAGACAGGGCTGGGGGGCGGGGGAGGCGGCGGCCTCAAGGCCACATCTACCTCCAGATCTCAGGTCTCCCAGGGTGGATGGGGGCCATCTCGACATCCCAGCGCCTTGACGGGACTAGAGCTTGTGGCTTATGTTCCTATGGCTTTTCCATACAGTGTGGGCACTTCTGATGTCATTTCCTCCAGCCCAGACCCCTCGTCCATCCCACCTCCTAGGGACTCTCGAGGGCAAACTGCCACTGGTCATGTCAAGAACGTGCGATGCCTAAAGGCTTACTTGCTAAGTAAGAAGCCCACTCGCCAAGGTCATGCCAAGGGAGAGGACTGTGTTTTTGAAAGGTCATTTTTTCCCCTAATGTATTGGACTTACACTTTTTTTTTTGCTTTCTTTTTTCTTTGTTGGCTGCATATGGAGTTCCCAAGCCGTAGTTTTCACTTAAGCCATAGCTGCAGCAATGCCAGGTCCTTAACTCCCTGCACTGGGCCGGGGATTGAACCTGTGACCCGGTGCTCCCAATACATTCCAATCTCATTGCACCACAGTGAGAATTCCACTTTTTTTTTTTTTTTTGCTTTTTAGGGCTACATCTGCAGCATATGGAAGTTCCCAGGCTAGGGGTCAAATCAGAGCTGTAGCCGCTGGCCTACGCCACAGCCACAGCCACAGTACCACTGGATCCAAGCTGCATCTGCAACCTGTACCACAGCTCATGGCAACCCTGGATCCCCAACCCACTGAGTGAGGCCAGGGATTGAACCTGAATCCTCATGGATGCTAGTCGGATTCGTTTCCACTGTGCCACAATGGGAACTTCTGACTTTTTTTTTTTTAAGGGATGTTTACCTGGTGCAGCTTCAGGGACATCTTGAGAGCTGGGGCAACGACTTTGTGCAGCAGGTCGATGTCTGCAAACACCCACTCATCTCGGGCTGTAATTCTGAAGTCACCTTTGAAGAGGGCGTGGAGGCCATACAGGAAGGAGTCCAGACTGTGAAACAAAAGTCAAGTGACTGCTGGTTCACCGCGAGCGAGGTTATTCAGTATCTGGTCACCCAGAGCAGGCTTGGGTCTCCCGTGTGTCATCTCAAGAAGCATCTTAATGTCTCTAGGCTGAGCCAGCAGGTGTTCCACCAAACGCCTGACCCTGCAGCCCCTCTTTTTCACCCTCCCTCGTGACAACTGCCGCAATGGTCAACCTCCAGGAAGAGGCACTGACACACTGGATCTGTGAGTGCGACAGTGGAGATCCTGGTCTGGGCTGGCTGCCAGTCTGGCCCAGCAGCCCTGGGGCCTCCACTTTTCAGGAGGGAGGCTTGGGGAAGAGCCCTGGCCCTTCCATCTGTCTTCTCTACGTTTCTGGATAGCACTTTCGGGCTATGTCACTCTTAATAAAGTTCAGATCCTACCACCATATGGAGAGAGAAAGTGACGCATAATTAAATCTCAGATTCGCCCTTTAGATTTAGATTTAGATTTTCAGGGAACATCCATCTACCAATCCCACCCTGTTTTGTTTTGTTTTTTCCTTTTACGGCTGCACCCGTGGCACTTGGAAGTTCCCAAGCTAGGGGTCAAATTAGAGCCATAGCTGCCAGCCTGCACCACAGCTACAGCAACACCAAATCTGAGCCTCGCTGTGACCAACACCACAGCTCAGGGCGATGCTGGATCCTTAAACCGCTGAGTGAGACCAGGAATCGACCCAAAACCTCATGGTCGCTCAGATTCAATTCCGCTGCATCACAATGGGAACTTCCGCTACCTTCTTTTTAATGCCTGAGATGGATGCAGCACAATAGAGGGGGTAGAAATGGCTGGATTTCACAGGATTGTCCAGGTTTTCTGTCACTAGGTTTTTCTAGAGATGGAATTGAGCATTACCTGGGGAGGAAAGAGGAGGCGCCTGAGGGCTGCCTTTCACAATCTGGGTCCTTTACCTTCTGGATGGACCCAGGGAGCAGGCTGATGAAAGCGACACACTGCACGTTGCGAGGAAGGAGGGGAAGAACCAGTCTTCCTGAATTCTCTCCCTCTGTTTCCATCAATACCCTTGGCCCTCCGGCCTCCACCATTCCTGGGAAGCAAGCACCGCAACAGCCTCCCCATCAGGGTTGAACTGGGACAGACAGAGCAGGGCAGTGTGTGGCAGAGACTCTGGGGATGGAGCTCAGAAGGACGGGATGAGCTGGCTCACAGAGCAAGACCCTGGATGCAGCAATGTTAGACCCATGCAGGGAAATAACTCCGCTGACCCCTGTTGGAGGTGTCATTGCTGGAACGTACCACTATCATTAATCTCCTTCCAGAACTCCCTTGAGAGAGGCAGGCTGTGGGAAGTGGAGGCAGCCAGGATCTAGGCAGGTGGGGCGGGTGCTGGGGCCTGGAGGAGCCCAGAACCTTGCAGAAAGTTCCAGGAGACAGTCCTCCTGAACAGGCTCCCCCCACCCCCCACCATTCCCCAGAGAACCCAGACCTTCTGCCGGGAGGGAGGGCTTAGCAGCTTCCCAGACCCTGGGAGGGGAGGGCTGGACAGCAGGGCCCGGCTGCAGAAGGAAGGATGCAGGGAGGGAAGGCTTAAAACAGGGCCATCCGCTGTCAACGGAAAACATTCTAAAATGCCCCTGTCCTCAGTGAAGTATGGTGAAGAGAGCATTAAAAATGAGTGGGGTTTCTTCTGGAAAGTCTTAGAAGAATGCCTCGCAGCTTGCACACACACTTAGAGACATGAGTCCCCGAGATGTAGGGCTGGGGACGATGCAGAGGAAGGTTAAGGGACTGGCTCCCCACCCCCAGTCGCTCAGAGCAACGTGCACAGGCAGAAGAGAAGAGCCAGGGATTCAGGGCTGCCATAGAGGCGGATCCCCATCGGTAAACGCCCTTCCACAGGCCTCTTTGAGGGCCTGCGTTCCCATCCCAGGCCCCCAACCACTGCTGTTCCACTGGTCATTTCTGTTTTCAGAGGAAAATGACGCATGGGGAAGCTGACTGCTGTGCTATTAAACTGAATCTCCATGCAGAAAACAAAGCCTGAATCTGAACTCCATAAGACTGAGGGTGTTACCCTCAGCACCTTGACAGTCCCGGCATCCTGAAAGTAAGGTGTTTCATTACCTGCCTCTTATCCTCCGGAAAGTGAAGAGGAGGAAGGCAGAGATATGATGAGCTGGGAAGGCTTTGAGGCTGGGGGGAAGGGGTCTCCGGGAGGCCCCGCAGCACATTTCTGACTTGGTGTTTCATGGGGCTTTGTCCTTTTGTCTCTGCTGAGATGACAGGCTCCCTCCCCCAGACCAGCAGCTGGAATAAGTACACAGGGTTACATCCGAGTCCATCGAAGTCGGCCTCCGTGGACACTGGAGCAGCCCCTGCCCAGCCCCCTAGTGCTTTTGTAGTGACTTGAGTTTTTAGTACATGTGGTGGCACGTAAGCCCATGCTGATCTCTGTACCTCGTCTGGTTCTCTACACATGGGTGTGCATCTCACACATGTTACACGTGTCAGGTTTCTTCTGGGCCCTGCTCCACCCTGTCGCTACATAATCCCACTCAGATGGACTTGGTTGTTCCTGCACTGAGGACTGCCTGGTGACAAACTCCGAGACGGGCCCTCTGCAGCTCTTCTGCAGGGCTTGACCTGTGTTCCATGGAGTTAGGACCTGAACAATGTCTCCCCTTGATAACTGTATGCATGTGTTTGTGTGCATGTGTGTATGTGTGTATGCACAGCATGGGTACAACATGTGTGTGTGCATGAGCATGGGAGCACATCTGTGTGTGTGTGCATTGTGTATGTGTGCACAGCACGGGTGCACATTTGTGCTTCATGGGTGTGTGTATGTGCACAGCATGGGTACACATTTGTGTATGCATGTGTATACATGTGTGTGCATGTGTGTGTGCCCAAGCATGGGCGCACATCTGTATTGTGCATGTGTATATATGTGTAAGTGTGTGTACAACATGGGTGCACATTTGTGTGTGTGCATGTGTGTGCTGGAAAGAATGATCCAGCCTCTGCCCCAGCGTGACTCTGTACCCCTAGCAGTGTGACACCAATGACCATGAAACTGGGTCTTGGTGACACTCTGATTGTACTGACTCCTGTTCTTGTCTTTCTGGTTCCTGACCCCCTTTCCTACTATAAGATGGCCTGACTGCTGGTACTGCAGACACATGAGAGCCTGGGGCCATCAGTGCTGAAGTTGTTCACAACCTTCCTGGAAACAGCTATTTTCTGGCTTGAGACTCACTGTTGCCTGCAGTGCCACTGAAACACTAGCTCAAGGTTTGCCTAAGGCTTATGCTTTAATGGGTCCTGTCCATTTCAGCATCCTCACCCATCACCTTTCATGGCCGTGACGACTTGAGGATGGCCCAGTGAAGCAAAGTTTCTTTCATTCTCTCATATCGCACCTTTCCTCACCCACGGAGGAGTCCTTGGTGCTCTATTCTAGCCAAACGTCATGTATGCCCCTCAAAGCCCTATTTTTATTCAAAATCAATGACCACTCAACCCCTCAACCCGGTTTTCTTTCCTTTTAGGGCCACACTGACGGCATATGGAAGTTCCCAGGCTAGGAGTCGAATCGGAGCTGTAACTCCTGGTCTACGCCACAGTCACAACCACAGCAATGCCAGATCGGAGCTGCATCTGCAACCTACACCACAGCTCATGGAAATGCTGGGTCCTTAACCCACTGAGCAAGGCCAGGGATCAAACCTGCGTTCTCATGTATCCTAGTCAAATTCGTTTCCGCTGTGCCAGGATAGGAACGCCTCAGCCCAGTTTTCACCTGCACTCTCTCTCACTGGTTCTCAGCCCAAGGAAATTCTGGTGCCCAGGGGACATTTGGCAATATCTGGAGACATTCTGAATGTCACAACTGAAGGGGGCGGTGCCACTGGCAGTGGGTAGATGCCAAGCAGGAGTGCTGCTACAACGCCCAGGACAGTCCCCCCATAGCAAAGCACCACACAGCCTAAAATGCTAAGGGTGCTGCTGCTGAAAGACCCTGCTCTTTCAGAAAAAAAATCCCGCTAAAGATACAGATTTTAAGTTTTGTACACTGGGCCATGATCTTGGATCTGGCCTTAATGAATCTTGGGATTCAGGTGGCAAGCACTCTAATGCTGAGATGGCTTCTGTAGGACTGCCAGCAGATTCTCCGGAACGACTGATGTTCCTCTGAGTTCATTTCCAAGCAGGCCCGTATCTTGTGTTCACAGATGGGCCTCGTGAAGAGCCTTCTGCTGTGGGGCATTGCCATGAACCGAGAGCTTGGGGAACACATGCAAACGATTAAGTGTGATTTGTAGGCCGGGCGTCCCAGGCTTACTGATCAGTAATGGAGATGCTTAGAGGGTATGTGCTTGTTTATCCCAGCCAGTCTTCGAGCTCAGAGAGCGGCTCTACCTCAGGATGGCAGCCTGCCTCACATGTGCTTTATTCCTCTGTGAAATCCCGTAGCTACGCGCTGGGAACACGCTGAATCCCATCGCTCCCGGTCACACTCTCCTGCCAGAGTTCCTCAAACAAAAACCCCAGTCCGGGTGACTAGCACCAGCTCTGAGGAACTAGAATTGAGACAGAAAGAAGCACATTGGCTTTCCTTTTCCTGGTGGTTTGCACGTACCTAAGTGCTTTCTGTTCCATCAGCTCAGTGCATGCTCATGGATGCTGGTACACGATCTATTATTATGACCCTTTCGAATAAGAGGAAAGGAGCCAGAAAGATGTGAGAAAGAGGAGGAGACAGGTGGGAACAAATAAGCAGCATCTCGTGTCACACCGAAGGAGCATGCCTCCTGGCCCCCATCCTCTCCAGGAAACACAGTTTCTTTAAAAATGTGTAACTGGCGTCATCTTAATTCTCAAAGACCAGCTCAGAGATTTTTGTGAGAATACACTCATCTCTTCAAAGGCTTCGGTTGAGCCCACAGTAAAAATATGATGAGCTTGAACTCAAGCTATGAACTTGAACTCGAGCTCCTATAACCTTGAACTCCCCTCCCCTCCCCCTCCTAAGGTGGGTTACCAGCCATTTTCCAGTGTTTCACTTGGTGTTTATACTCAGCACACATCCTGAATTGATAGCATATGAAAAATTCTTTCACATACTCTTTACCCAGGAGGTCACCCCAGTGGTTCCAGAATCAAACTGACCCCTGGTTTGGATCCCAGGCATCTCCTACCTGGTAAAGAATACCGGGAAAGAAAGCAATGGTGTCCTTCAAGTGGCTCCAAGCCCCTTTAATTGGCTTAAGAGCCCAAGGGCCTCATGGAGAGGCAGCAGATGGACCAGCAGAGCCAGGGGGATGGGGGCCAGAAGCTCCAATCCTGAGCTTGAACCCTGGCCATGATACTTGTGGGTGTTTGGGCAAGTCTTCCATCCTCGTGGTCATTGATTCTGTGTCCATCTTTAGGCTCAAGCGCATCCAGGGGTGGAGGCTGGGGGCAGGGCTTCCTAGGAATCCCTTTACATGGGGGACCGAGGGCACAGGTGTGGTCCGAGGATAATGGGCACGTGTCAGTGTGAGGAGGGGACAGACACCCCAGTGTCCAGCATCCATGGTCCTCTGGAACCTATGGTTGATTTTCAAAGGCAACACATTCAAGGGCCTGGAGCACCAAAGGGGTGACCATTCCTAGAGGAAAGGGCCCCAAGCCTGCAGGACAGGGCAAGGTGCCACCCCAGACAATGGAGTGGCCCTGAGCACAGGCCACAGGGAGCTTTGAGTGCCAGATGCAGACGTCAGCACCCGCCAGCCCAGGACAGTCAACAAAGGGAGCTTAAACAGGTGAAGAGGAAGAGGCAGGTGCCACGGAGTAACTCAGCCACGCAGACAGGACCATCTGAAGAATTCCCAGGGGGCAGATGGGACTGAGGGTGGCCCAGTGTGGCAGTCAGGGGCAGGGGTCTGGGCAGGGCGTGGCTGTGTCCAAACACTGCACAGATCCCTGCTCTGTGCTTCAATTTTTCCAGCTGTGAAATGGCGCCAGTGACAGCACCTACCGCATCCTCTCTTGTGCCTCGAGAGGGGACAAAACGTGTCGACTTGTGTCAAGCACTTAGCATGGTCCCCAGGCACAGTGGGGACATCATCCATGTCCTCTGTGATCATTATCCCGATGGTCACTGCGCCGGCACACCCAGGCAACACAGGCTTCGGATAGAAACCGAACCCGAATCTCAGAATCTCAGAGAACCACTGGAAAGCGATCACATTGGATAAAGGATCTCAGCGGTATGGTTCCAAACAAACCCCACAAAAACTGAGAAATAATCATTCCCAAGCGAGAAATGGGTAAACGGTAAGATCTGATGAAAGGCTTTTTAAAAGTACATTTCGCCTCTGGGTGTTTTACTATTCAGCAGTTCTTTGCTTCTAGGTCTCCGAATCAATGCGATCAACAGCTATCATCTAGTGAAAGATGCTTCCTGAGGCTGGCCTGAAGACCGAGAGTAGGCTGGCTGTGGGAAGAAACAGATCTCCTGGCAGGTATTCAAATTCACAAATAGATTTCCGGGAATTTCCGCTGTGACCCAGCAAATGAAGGATCCAGTGTTGTCTCTGTGGTGGCTCAGGGCACTGCTAAGACGCAGGTTTGATCCCCGGGCCCTGTGCAGTGGGTTAAGGATCCAGCATCACCACATAGGGCATAGCTGTGGTGCCGGTGGCAGCTGTGGCTTGGATTCCATCCTTGGCCCCGGAACTTCCACAGGCCATGAATGCGCCCACACAAACAAACAAAAAATAAGATTTCCAGACCCAGCTCCTTCCAGAGAGTCTAAGCTGGTGCTCTGTGATGGGCCTGGGGTCTAGATTCTGACCAAGCTGCCCAGGTGATGCTGAGATGCAAAGAGGTTTGGGATTTAAACCTGGATGTGTCCTTAAGATGCCCAGACATCTCAGAGAAGCGAGGGAGAGGGAGCCGGGCGTGGAGCCCATGCACAGACCTTCCCACACCATGGGGTTCTGACCAGTTCTGTCTGATGTCTTCTTTCTCTTTCCTGAAGCCCTCGTGGTGTTCGCTGTTCCTCTCACTCTCAGTGAGCAGGTTTACAGCTATCACTTCACATCCTTCTGGTGCTTTGCTTATCTTTGTCTGTCTCATTTAGGTCGTCTTCTGGGGTTTTGTCTGCTTCTTTCATTTGAAAGATATTCCTTTGTCTCATGTTGCTTCTCCATGGTTTTCTCCCCCATTTTTTTAAAAATATTTTTAAAATTGAAATATAGTTGATTTACAATATTGTGTTAGTTTCAAGTGCACAGCAAAGTGATTCAGTTATATATATTCATACACACACATATATATATATATTTTTTTTTTCTCTTTCAGATTCATTTCTTTCTTTCTTTTTTTTAGGGCTGCACCTGGGGCAAATGGAAGATCTCAGGCGAGGGGTTGAATCAGAGCTGTAGCTGCCGGCCTACACCACAGCCACAGCAAGAGCAACACGGGATCCGAGCTGCATCTGTGACCTACACCACAGCTCATGGCAATGCCCGATCCTTAACCAACAGAGCAAGGCCAGGGATCAAACCTGAATCCTCAGGGATACCAGTCAGGTTTGTTTCCCCTGAGCCAGAATGGGAACTCCTGTCTATTTCTCTTCCAGATTCTGATTTCTGAGTTTCTAGCTCCACTCTGTCAAGCCATCCCTGATCCTGCCTGAAAGGTGCTCCAGTAGGATGACTGGTCCTGGTTTGAGGCCTCACCTCCAAGAGAAGTTCAGAAGGAGAAATTGAGATGATGGACTATTTTCTGGAGAAAATTATTTTCGTCTGTCCACTGTGAGTGAGAGGGTGGAAAAATGGCAGATGTGACCACAGACTGACAGTGATCTCCTGCCACAAGGCCAGGGCTCTCAGCCTCTAACACAGGACCTCTAGGGATGGATTGTTTCTCTATCATTTTTCAGCCTTCCATTTATCTTGAAATTTTCTATTCTCTTAGTAGCCTAATTACTCCAAGAAAGTAAGAATTCTCCTTCAAGCAAGCACGTTGCTGCTGTAAAGTGCAACTGTCTTCTCACCTTTTATCTCTATCAATGGACCATTGGCCAGGATCCACTCATCACCTCTCATGTACCTGAAGACGTCTTTTAGCCTCTGGAGTCAGTGAAACTATTTTGACTTCTTACTAAAAACTCCCTATAGGAGTTCCCTGATGGCTCAGAGGATTAAGAATCCAGCATTGTCACTGCTGTGACTTGAGTCACTGCTGCAGTGAGTGTGTGTGTGGGGGTGATTCCTGGCCTGGGAACTTCTGCGTGCCACAGGCGTGGCCCAAAATTTTTTTAAAATTTCAAATAAAGGAGTTCCCATTGTGGCTCAGCGGGTTAAAAATCTGACTAATATCCATGAGGACATGGGTTCGATACCTGGCCTCACTCAGTGGGTTAAGGATCCAGTGTTGCCATTGCTGTGAGTTGTGGTATAGGTGATAGACGTGGCTCCGATTCTGTGTTGTTGTGGCTGTGGCATAGGCATGTGGCTGCAGCTCTGATTTGACCCCTAGCCTGGGAACTTCCATATGCCACAGATATGGCCCTAAAAATATTTTTCAAATAAAATCAAACATCACTATACATTTGCCTGCCTTTCTTCAGGAGGAGACACAGTTCTATAAAAGAGACATGTCCCAAACTCCAAATTTAAAAAATGATCAGTGTTGGCTTGTCATGTCCTTATTAATTCATTCTATCTCCAAAATGTGGACATTTTAGTTAAAGACATTTATATATTCATACTCTTTAGCTCACTTGCATTCAGCTTATCACTTAAGATGATTCTCAACTTACTAATCCTCTCCAATTTTTCAGGCACATATTTTTCTTCCTTGAGGGTAGTCTATGGAAACCACTATTATAAAGTCAAAATACTTCCCCAACAACCCCACTCAGTGAAGCAGCGTTTGTGACTTAGGCTAGGCTGCTGTATAAGACTTACCAGCAGTGTCGGTGTCCTAAAATCATCTCTTACTCTTGAAATAAATGGGAATGACTTGTCGGGTCTCATAAAGTACACCTAAGGGCATACTCCTGAGTTCAAATTATACAAAATAAAGTAAACACCCACACACATACCCATGTGGACCATGAGCCACTTCTACTTGCAACATAAAGGTGACCAGGTTGAATAAAAGATTAGCAAAAGTTAAAAATAAAAAAATAAAATATTAGCAAAGTGAATCCATCAGTGCCTGGATGGCAGATGTCACAACCAAGTAGAAAATTGTAAGGATGTCATTTCAGAATTGTAAGGATGTTTCAATACAGAAATCTGCGAATGTAACCTGGATTACATGAATAGATTGAAGAAGACTATCATCTGAGAGTGAGTCCTCACCCTTTAAAAGAGTTCAACATCCTTTTTTGTCTTTTTCTTTTTAGAACCAAAACCGGGGCATATGGAGGTTACCAGGCTAGGGGTCAAATCGGAGCTGCAGCTGCTGGCCTACACCACAGCCATGGCAATGTGGGATCCTGGTCACGTCTATGACCTACACCAAAGCTCATACCAACACTGGATCCTTAACCTCCTGAGCAGGGCCAGGGATCAAACCCACATCCTCATGGATACTAGTCAGGTTCGCTTCTGCTACACCACAATGGGAACTCCTCAATGCCGTTTCCTGATAGAAAAGCTTAACAGGAAAAGAAGGAAATGCCTAACTTGACCAAAATGGTCTAATAGAAACCTAAAACAATGCTTATCTTTTGGTGCTAAAATAGGATACTTGTTCCCATTAATGTCTGAATTAATGTGGGGATGTTGTGGCAGACAGAATGAAGGCCCCTCAAAGAGGTCCATGTCTTCATCTCTGGAACCTGTGGCTATGTTACCTTACACAGCATGAGGAATTTTGCAGATGGAAGGGAACTGAGAATTTTGAGATGAGGAGCTATTCCTGGCTCATCTGGGAGACCTCACTATAGTCACAAGAGTCCTCATGAGTAAAAGGAGGAGGGGGAAGAGGCAGAGTTTGTCAGAGGGGGATTGGAGGGTGTTACACTGCTGGCCAGGAGTGGGGAGGCAGAGGCCACGGAGATGCAGGCAGCCTCTAGAACAGGAGATGGGTTCTCTTCTCAGTGCCTGCAGAAGGAACGCAGCCCCACAAACATCTTTATTTTAACCTAGTCAAATCCATTTTGAACTTCTAAGCACCAGGACGGTAAGATGAAAGATTAGCAAATTTATGTAACTGCAAGCCACCAACCTTGTGATCGTTCATGACAGCAGCAATTGGACACTAACAGCTGCCTACCTCCAATATCAGACTGGAAGTCACAGCCAAGGTGCCAGCAAAAAGAACTGAGTTATCAACGTAGGAAAGAAAAGGGCAAAATTGTCATTATTTTTGGCTATGTCTTTCCGGCAGATGATCAGATAGAATTAACTGAAATAATACGTTGATATCAGAGTTCAGCTGAGGTGCCCAGAACGAGATGGACATAAAACACAAACAAGAATCTAAATGCCAGAGTTTCTAGGAGCTCTGCTATAAATCACCAGAAATGGAAATCATCCCGGTGACCTTGAATGGTGAATGGATGAATAAAATATGGTACATCAATAGTACTCATCAATAAAAATGAACAAATTATTGATACATCCAACAAGAAGGACATATCACTACATCCAAACGTATTGAGAGAGGGAAACCAGACTCAGAGTGCTATGGACGATATCATTCCACTTATATGACATCCTGGAAAAGGCTAAACTGTAGGCTGGAGACCAGATCGATGGTTTCCAGAGTTGAAGTGTGGGTTGGGAGGCATGGCCTTGGGGTATTCACTTAGGAGGATGGAAACCTTCCGTAACTTGACGGTACTAGGAGTTCCATAGTTCTCTGCCTTTGTCAAAGCTCACAGACGTCTATCTCAAAAACTGAATTTTACTGTAGGTAAATTTTAAAAGCAAAAATAATTAAATCATGAATCAAACCACCACAAAAAAACAACTTTCCTGTACACCAGTGTAACCAATTAGAAAATGTGACAGGAGGCGTTCCGGTCATGGTACAGCAGAAACAAATCTGACTAGGAACCATGAGGTTGTGGGTTTGATCCCTGGCCTCGCTCAGTGGGTTAAGGATCTGGTGTTGATGTGAGCTATGGTGTCAGTTGCAGATGTGGCTCGGATCCTGTCTTGCTGTGGCTGTGGTGTAGGCCGGTGGCTACAGCTCTGATTTGACCCCCTAGTCTGGGAACCTCCAAATGCTGTGGGTGTGGCCCTAAAAAGCAAGAACGAAAAAAAAAAAATAAAGAAAAAGAAAGAAAGAAAATGTAACAGGAAAAAAGATTCCATTCATAACCACAATAAAACTATAAAACAGAAAGAACTCCATTAAGCATTGCAAGTCTCAAAAAAAAAAAAAGGTGAACTGTTACCAAAAGACATTTTCAAAGCAGAATGATGACAAAGAAACATCATACTGTTGACTAATGTCCATTTTCCTCTCCAGTGAATCTGCCAATTGAATACGACCTCAATCAAAATTCCAACCGAGGTTTTTATAAAATGTGACTCCACCTTTTACCTGAAGAGAAAACGAGCAGGAGCAGCAGCCCCACCACCAAACGGGAAGCAGGCTCCTCAGATACTAAAACGATGTCACTCCAGTCAACCAAACGGTATGGTTTTGTGGTAAGAACAGATAAATGGGTCACTTCAACAGAAGCAGAAATCCAGAAGCATATTACTTAGGTACTAGGGAAATGCGGTGAGTGGCAAAAGTGGTATTTCAAGTTAGTGGTGAGTTTAACCAACTGCTAACTAACAAATGACAAGCTACTTGGCAGACAGGGCTGGACTATCAGCTCTCCACTTAGGAAAAAGTTGGACCCCTTGCCCCCATTACGTATGAAAACACATTCCAGGGGAGTTCCCATCATGGAGCAGTAGTTAACGAATCCAACTAAGAACCATGAGGTTGCGGGTTCGATCCCTGGCCTTGCTCAGTGGGTTAAGGATCTGGCGTTGCCGTGAGCTGTGGTGTAGGTTGTAAACATGGCTCAGATCCATCATTGCTGTGGCTCTGGCATAGGCCAGTGGCTACAGCTCCGATTCGACCCCTAGCCTGGGAACCTCCGTATGCCACGGGAGTGGCCCAAGAAATGGCAAAAAGACAAAAAAAAAAAAAAAAAGAAAGAAAAAGAAAACACATTCCATGTGGGTTTGCTGGGAGCCAGGGCTGAGGGCCTCACTCTTCAGCACACCCTACGGGGCGGGCCAAAGAGGCGGGCCAGGACCATATCTCAGGGTGACGACTGCTGTGAACCTCCTTGCAGGGTGAAGTGACACTTCTCTCTGCTGTAGGATGGCTGGAACCCCAAGCTCAGGGGTCCTCTCCAGAAATGGAGACTGGGTGCTGGACACACCCCCATGGGCCTTGGAACTGATACACATACTCTGGTTCTGTGCTGTGAGGAAAAGTCCTTTGTCTCAGACCCAGGAGTGTAGTAGCCTCTGCCAGAACCATGAAACAGTCACAAGGCAGCTAATTAGCTGATAAATAAAGTTTGACCCTAAGACCTGACAGGATTCAAAAACTCCTACTACTGTACGGCACAGGGAACTCTATCCAGTCTCTTGGGATAGAGCATGATGGAAGATGATATGAGAAAAAGAATATATATATACATATATATATATATATATATATATATATATATATATATATACACACAATGACTGGGTCACTGTGCTGTACAGCAGAAATGGACACAACACTGTAAATCAACAATACTTTAATTGAAAAGAAAAATAAAGACGAACAAACAGACAAACAAAAAAACCTGAATGGAAAAAGGAAGGTGTAGTTGTCTCAGAGGAAAATGGAGGCTGCCATTTTTATATCCAGGAGTTGCAACAACATTTTTAGGACAGAAACAAAATCCAAAAATTAGAATATAACATTTTTAGCAGTTGTCCTAAATAAAAATAAAGAAAAGCACACCTTGATAGAAAGTACTAATTTTTTTGGCTGGGCCTGCAACTCATGGCTCCGCAGCGATCTGAGCCACAGCGGTGACAGCCCTGGATCCCCAACTACTAGGCCACCAGGGAAATTCTAACACCTATTAATATCTTAATATGAAAATAGCTCCTAAAAATCAGCAAGTACCTCCCAGGAAAGGGGTAAAGCATATAAATAGGCAGGCAATCCAGTGAAAAGAATATGTGAGCGTTTCCTATGCAAAGAAGAGTCTTAGCCTCACTATTAATCATGGAAATGCAAATTGAAATAAGAATGAGATAATTTTTCACCCATGAGACTAGAAAAACTTTAAAAGATTGAATATCGAGCATGAGTCAGGAGTTGGCAAAATACTCGTAGTGAGAAAGCAAACTGGGAGAGAATTTTGGAGACCAGTTTGACTCTATAAAAATTGGAGTTCCTGTTGTGGCTCATTGGATTAAGAACCTGACTAGTATCCATGGGGATGGAAGTTTTAAATGTTTTTGAGCCCTGGAACCATTTTGCACAAGCAGCACCATTTACTGAACTCTAGCACAGGAAACGTAGAATATAGCTGTTCAGTTGGCCAAGGTGGGGACCCCGCTGGGCTTCCAGCTCCCCCTCGGCCTGTACCCCTCCCCGCCCCCACCACACACCCAACTAACTGAGAACTTCATGGACTTCAGACCCCAACCCCTGGCCCAGAGCAGCATGTAACATAACTTCCCTTCAGTAAGTCAAGGACTGAAATGTGAGTGCACTGTAGGATTTTCCTGCGGCACGGGACCTTTCAGTGAAGTGAATCGGTCCCAGATAATCAAATCTTTCCCTAGAATACCAAGAGTATTACTCCCAGATTTATCTCATCACTTATGTGTGCAACAAGCAGAGCCAATGTGGAGTATGAGAAAGCGACACAAAGAAAATCCCCTCTAAATAATGTTGACAAGAGCAGCTGGTAAGCATGGTGCTTCATCAAGGAAAAAATAAATAAAGCAGACCTAGCAAGAAACACTTGGTCAGGAATATCTGCAAGTAACACAGAGAACAAGATCAAAGAGGTCTGAAAATATCGCAGAATGGGGCAGAAGGAGTGAAATCTTTGCAGCACTGCATTTCCAACTTGTAAAGAAAATTTGAAATTTATTTTAAAAAACACACAGGAGTTCCCATTGTGGCTCAGTGGTTAACAAACCCGACTAGCATCCATGAGGAAGTGGATTCAATCCCTGGCCTCGCTTAGTGGGTTAAGGATCCAGCATTGCTGTGAGCTGTGGGGAAGGTCACAGATGCCGCTCGGATCCCGTGTTGCTGTGTATGCAGTGTAGGCTGACGGCTACAGCTGTGACTGGATCTCTAGCCTGGGAACCTCCATGTGCTGCGGGTGTGGCCCTAAAAACACAAGACAAAACACACACACACACGGAATTTCACATTGATCCAACCAAAGATTATCTGCTTGGAGGCTGTGAATGTCTGAAGACTCATTCTGTGACATGGAGTCCAGAATCCTCCGAAACCCTCTCAGAGAGTGAGCTCCCTATTTATAGCATTGCAGGAGCTGCATCAGGCTTCAGCCCAGGAAGGAGCGACTTTAAAAAGTCATCAGTTCAGTCTGTGATGACCGCAAAGGGAGATGCCTGGGTCCAGTAAGGAGGCTGAGTCAGGCGGGCAGGAAGAAAGGGGCTAGATGTCAGTCAGCTCCTCCCCAGAGTATTTCCCAACACAGAGATGACCACAGTACTTTCATCAGTGGGCACTGCTCACCCCTGAGAAAATCTTAACATTCTTTTTTTTTTTCAATTTTTTAAATCAATTTCTAGTTGATTTACAATGTTCTGTCAATTTCTGCTGTACAGCTAAGTGACCCAGTCATACATATATTCACAGTCTTTTTCTCAGATTATCTTCCATCATGGTCTATCCCAAATGATTGGATAGAGTTTCCTGTGCTATACAGTAGGACCTCATTGCTTATCCACCCCAAATGCAATAGTTTGCACCTACTAACCCCAAACTCCCAGTCCATCCCACCCCTCCCCTCCTGGCAACCACATGTCTGTTCTCTATGTCTTTGAGTCTGTTTCTGTTGTGTAGATAGGTTCATCTGTGCCACATTTTAGGTTCCTCAGATATAACGTTCCTCAGAAAACTCAATATAGAACTACCTTATGATCTGGCAATCACACTCCTGGGTATATAGCCAGACAAAGCTACAATTCAAAGAGATAATGAACCCCTATGTTCATGGCAGCACTATTCACAATAGCCAAGACATGGAAACAACTTCAATGCCCATTAACTGAGGAACGGATTAAGAAGATGTGGTATATACATAAAATGGAATACTACTCAGCCATAAAAAGAATGAAAGAATGCCATTTGTAGCAACATGGATGGAACTAGAGATTCTCATACTAAATTAAGTGAGTCAGAAAGAGGTAAACAAATACCATATAAAATCATATAGTTTTGCAATACAGGAGTTGAAAGAAGAGCTGTCATGAATTCTCACCACCTCGATTCTTACCTTTTCCCCTTAATGACTCAAGTCTTCTGCCTCCAGAGAGGGTGGACGGATGCCCAACCACACCACGTCACCCCCTACCAATTCACACACAAGTCACGGGTGACGCCTGTCCACAGCTTGCCACCTGCAATGACTCACATCCATTTCCCACTGGAAGGGTATTTGGAACACAGGCGACAAGTCTCCCTGGACCTGTTCACCCAACTGCCAGGGCTTGTGAGGGTGATCAAACAAGCATGCACGTGGGGTTTTGCCCTTAGGAAGCTTGTCCTCCAACCTAATTACCACCAGACGCATTCAAGTCCAGTGTCAAAGGGACCCTTTTGGCAGAGCACCCTATCACCAATACAAGGCAGAGATCTTGAAGAAAGTCCAAGTTAAGGAGAAACCAGGGAGGGGAGGCTACCTAGAAGAGCTCTTTCTTTGTAAGTTCCTGGTTCTACACAAGTCTCAGCCTTGACCACACACTGACGCACCTGGAGAGCCCTCAAAACCCCTGAAGCATGGCCCCCTGCAGGGCTTCTGCATGGGAAGTGGGGCTGGAGGGTGGGGGGAGAGCCTGGCATCCGGCTATTTACAAAGCCTTCAGGAGACTTTCATGTGCACTGATCAAGATGACCCTAATGGACAGGCAGAATTCAGAACAGCTGGTCCCCAGAGCTCAGTCCCAAAGGGGCAGTCTGCAAAGTGGGCACCCCCTGGGGCAACGAGGAGGTGGCTGGTGAACTTCAGGAGCCATTTCACCAGAGAAGGCAAACTGGCAGTGAGGTGGTGGGGGCGATGAGCACAGTGTCATTTCAAGTTCAAGGTCCCGCTTGTGAATAACAGACCTCAGGGACAGGGGGTGAAGGAGGTGAAAGAGTCAAGAGAGAATTTTTTTTTTGAGATTTTGAATATGTGTATTTGCAATTTGTCTTGATTTTTTATTTTTTCCAATTATTCTATGCAGCTTTTTTTTTAATTTGTGTTATAGTTGATTTACAGTGTTGTGCCAATGTCTGCTGTATAGCATAGTGACCAAGATGTATATTATATATATGTATATGTATATTCTTTTTCTCATATTATCTTCCATCATGTTCTATCCCAAGAGACTAGTTATAGTTTCTTGTGCTCTCCAGCAGGACCCCATTGCTTATCCTTTCTAAAATTGTTTCATTCTTTAAGAAAAGAAACTTGGGCGATTTACATGCAGGTGGGAAAAGCGGGCAAAAAAGAGAGTTTGAAAAAACGGGAGGAATACCATCTAATAACTAAAGCCCCACAGAGACAGGGCAGGTTACGGTCTGGACTAGGGCAAAGAAGAGTCGATCTTCTTTGTAAGGAAAAACAGGGGAAGGGAACTAACATTTTTTGAGCATCAATTCTGCTAAATACCAGGCTAGGAACTTCGTACGCATGATTTCATTTCATCTTTCCTGGAAAATTTGCAAGGGCTCCTGTGACAGAAAAGACCCTAGACCCAGAATTCCGGAGTTTTGAACCTGCCCTATTAATGCTATTTCCACATCTAAGACTTCAAAAGATCACCTAGTCAAAAAGTCTCCTTACATGCCCAACATGATTTATTAGGGAAAGAACTCTGAAAGAAGTAGAAGCAGTTCAACTTTAAAATGAAGAATATGACCGATGAAAATCTGTCCAAAATATAAACTGCTGGCGCCTGAACCAGCTGTTTCCCCAGGTACCTGATGGCCATGTTGTGGGCGGCGGTGCCCAGGGCTCTTCTCCCCAGGATGCAGAGCGCAAAGGACAAGGTCACCAGAGGAGAGTCCTCATCACTGTCCAGGTTCTTCGAGGGCTGGAAGAGCAAGGATGCCAGTTCAGCTTTCAGCTGGGGTCCCGCACACACCACCCCAGAGCCACAGAGCGGAAGTACAGGAGGCTTTCCACGCGTCAGCCATCTGGTGCCCAGCCCCACTAAAATGACCCCATTTAAGATTTTTCCCATTTCCAACCTCAAGGGAAACTACAGAGGCAGTTTCCCTTGAGGTTGGAAATGGAAAACAATCTTCAATGGGGAGCTATTTGAAAAAATACAAGGGCAACCCTGTAGCTCGCTGGCCTAATTCCCTGGAACTGTGAATACAGCATCAAGGGTGAGGAAGAGGGTCAGAGTTCACAGTCAGATGAACCCCCACCTTAACCCTGTCCAACCCCCATCTTCACCTCTCTGACCTCCACTTTAACTCTTCCGACAATCACCTTAATCTTGTCCAACATCCGCATTAAGCCTGTCCAAACCCCACCTAAACCCTGTGCAAGGCAGGCAACAGGCTCTTCACAGGGATAGATCGGGAGGAATCAAATGCAAATGAGGGTTCTTGTTTCCTCCTCAACGAGGAGCCCACTGACCTGTCCATAAATCCACAATCAACAAGTAAATGAAGGGGATGATCTAGAGCTTAAAAAGAGGAGCAGGGGGAGATGCAGATGGAACTGAAAGTCAAAACATCTTTTGCGAAAAACACACAAAATGAGTTCATTGCTGTGAACCAGCTGTGGAAGGAGGAGCGCCGACGTGGGGGCAGCCAGGGAAATCAACAGATTCTTCGATTGATTTGACATCTCAGCCACCAGCAGAGGCTCAGCGTGGGAGACGGCCTCAGCCTGCAGTCATCTGGCTGAAGGTCCAGGAAGCAGATTCCGCGACCTGCCCGCCGTCCCCATCCCTTGTTTTAAATCACTCACGAAAAGGTCAAGGACCTGGGCTAGTGTCATGATGCGGTGGACCCTCACAGGTCACACAACACACTTCATCAGCCACTGACGTGGCGCTTTTCAACCTGGAGCTCCTGACCCCTCCAGCAACATATCACAAGAAGCTTTCCAAATCCCGAGAAGCAGAGACAACTCCCTCCAGCTGTCTCCCTCCCTGCTGTCCTTCTCCTTGCCTGCCTCCTCCTCTTCCTTTTATACAATGTCATTGTCCTTGGTTTCGTTTCTAAGAGGCTGCATTCATCTCCAGCAGTGTCCTCAACCCGTGAGCCACGACAGACACAACAAAACTACAGAAGTAGCTGGGACCATCTGATCACTAAATACAATGTGCTTGTTCACCACTCGGCATGTTCAGTAAATCCTCTACATCTCAGCACAAACCTACTCTGTACAGAAATCTCAAAAAACTACTCCACACAAAGAACGGTCCAGGGTTTTCAAGCCATGATTGAGGCTTAAAACTGCACTGACCCTGAGCACGGTAAACAGGAAAATGTACCAAGGCTTCTTCACCAGAGACATAGTATATGAATTCTTCCATTTCATTTTGCTTAATCGTTAAATAAACATTTGTCCAGGAGTTCCCATCATGGCTCAGTGGTTAATGAACCCAACCAGTATCCATGAGGATGCCGGTTCAATCCCTGATCTTGCTCAGTGGGTTAAGGATCCCACACTGCTGTGAGTTGTGATGCAGGTTGCAGATGTGGCTCGGATCCCGCGTTGCTGTGGCTGTGGTGTAGGCAGGCAGCAACAGCTCCTATTCGACCCCTCGCCTGGGAACTTCCATATGCCTCAAGTGTGACCCTAAAGACAAAAGACAAAAAAAAAAATTTGTCCAAATGCTACTGTTCTTTCTGCCCTCTATTTTACTCTAGTCTATCAGAGTATAAGGAAGAGATGGTCTTTATAATAGTCCTTGCCTTTTTTTGGCCATGCCCAGGGCATGGGTTCCTGGGCCAGGGATCGAACCTGTGCCACAGCAGTGACCTGAACCACAACAGTGACAATGCTGGATCCTTAACCTGCTGAGCCACAAGGGAACATCTGTTCCATGCTTTTGAAACATCTACTCAACTCCTCCAGCCCCACCTCCCCTACCTACCTCTTGCCTTTTGTGTGCACAGTATTGAATCCACTCTAGGTAAACGTTACAGTAACTGGCTCTCGTTATTCCCTGGAGACATGGAACGTAGTCATCGTCAATGTTCATATTGAACATGGCGAGGTCACGCTCGATGTAATGCCACTTGGTGAAGGGCTGCAGCGACTTCAGAAGTGACTCATTTTTGATCCAGGAGAGGAGTTTGGGGGACGTCACCATATAGTATATTATACTCTGTCGGGAGAAAGGAAGATTTCAAGCCCTGATAGCCCTTTCAAAGCCAGAAAGACTTTTTATCACATCTCATAAAGTAAATCAACCTCAGGGACACAAGAGACACGAAACCCCCACATGGAGCATCCTTTGTATCTCCTGCTAGATTTAATGCACAGGACCCACTTGAGATATTCGAAAATGATCTTTCTGGAGAGTGGCTCTGGGGAAGAGGGATGTGAGAAGAACAGAATGCAAGCAGCATGGATCAGAAGAGAATCTGTGTGGGGAGGAAGAATGACAGCCAGCACCATCCTTTCTGAGAAACACACACAAAAGCACTGTGGTTGCCCAGGGCTTCGTGGATGCTGGGCTGGGCTGATGTGGTCGGAAGGGATGGGGAAAGATCTCCAGTGTCGTGAACTACAACAACAAGGTTCTTATGCAAGGTGCTTATGATGTAAAATGGTCGTCACACACACACACACACACACACACACACACACACACACACACACAACTCTTGGGGGTCCAGACAGTGAACATCTACATCTGTGATGTCTTCAAAAATAACCCAGGAGTTCCCATTGTGGTGCAGCAGAAACAAATCTGACTAGTATCCAGAAGGATGTGGGTTCAATCCCTGGCCTTGCTCAGTAAGTTAAGGATCCAACGTTGCTGGGAGCTGTAGTGTAGTTCGCCGATGCAACTCGGATTCCGTGTTGTTGTAGCTGTGGTATAGGCCCACAGCTGCAGGTCCGATTTGACCTCTAGCCTGGGAATTTCCATATGCAAGGGCATAGCCCTGAAAAGCAAAAAAAAAAAAAGTTTAAAAAACCCTATGTTTCCTCCTCCATCAAACACTCCATTTATGAGTCCAATTGGGGAAAATGCCACCCTTGGGTTTTGTTATTCTGAGTTACAGAATCACCGAAAGCCATCTGGTTGATTTTGAATGAATTCGTCCTTCAAAAGGGCCAGGATCCAGCCTGGGGAAGTAAACATGTGACAGAAGAAGAGAATCCACGTCTGCTGTGGGTCCATCAGTAACAGACAGGGTATCTGCCGACAAGCCCCTTCCAACCTCATGCTGCTTCCATGATCACAGGTGAAGGATGTGGCTGGTGCCACTTGCGCTGAGACAGGACCAGGAGCACATCTGCATCTTGTCTGCAGATGGAGAAGAGGAGGAGGGTCGAGGTGGCGTCTGATGCAAGGAGGCAGAGACACGTGCTCTCGGAGAGTCCAATCCTTCATCAACGGCTTCTCTGATTATAAAAGGCATTCTTGCCAAGCAGGAAGACGGAACATCATGCTCCTGGGGTGGATATCAGGATGGCATAAGGGACCAGAGCCTACAAGGAGAGTGGGCAGAGGGGCCCTTTCCAAGGTCCCTTACTCTAGCTCTCCCGCTCTTTTTCCCTTAGCTGGGACAAGAAATCCAGAGCACCAAGGTCGGAGCTTGCAGAAGTATCCAGTTGCAGGTTTTGGCTGGAGTTTGAACAGCTGAGAGGACAGACACAAGTGGTCTCTAGGTTTGGGCAAGACCCGGACAGATGCCGACTCAGTTTCTCTCTGCTGTGAGGACAAGGGGAGCAGGAGACATGAAGTCCGCAGACAATAAACAAAATTTCATGGGTCATGTTTCCCCCCACCTCCATAGTCTGCACCTGGCAGTACTGCTGCCTTAAGAAATCCCTTTGATGGAAGGAGGGAGAGAGGAAAGGAGGAAAGAGCCAAAGGAGGCTAAAAGCAGAGGTGCCAAAGGTGCTAACGCTGACCACTCTTCATCACTGTGGGTTTTTGTTTTTTGTTTTTTTTTTTTCGTCTTTTTGACTTTTTAGGGCTGAACCCCTAGCATATGGAGGTTCCCAGACTAGGGGTCTAATCAGAGCTGTAGCTGCCGGCCTACCCCACATACACAGCAATATGGGATCTGAGCTACATCTGCAACCTACACCACAGCTCACAGCAGTACCAGATCCTTAACCCACTGAGCAAGGCCAGGGATCGAACCCACATCCTCATGGATGCTAGCTGGGTTCATTAACTGCTGAGCCACAATGGCAACTCCCATCACTGTTTCAACATTTAAAATGAGACAATGCACTGTGCACCTGGCGTCGCACATGGGAGGTGTGCAAAAATCATAATAATCATGGTATCTTTGGCTTCTTTGACTTATCCACCCCACACGCTGGAGGCCCAGAGGGGGCTGTAGTAGCAGAGCCCAGGAGAAGCTTGGAGCAGAAGATGAGGACAGGGGGTTGTTGGGGGACAGGAAACAGCCGAATCTCCTATTGTCACCTGAGTGCACATCTAATATTCAAAAATGTAAACCCTGAGTCTGGAGGGTGTCTTTTGTTGTTGTTGTTGCTATTTCTTGGGCCGCTCCTGCAGCATATGGAGGCTCCCAGACTAGGGGTCTAATCGGAGCTGTAGCCACCGACCTACGCCAGAGCCACAGCAACGCGGGATCCGAGCTGCGTCTGCAACCTACACCACAGCTCATGGCAACGCCGGATCGTTACCCCACTGAGCAAGGGCAGGGACCGAACCCGCAACCTCATGGTTCCTAGTCGGATTCGTTAACCACTGCGCCAAGACGGGAACTCCTGGAGGGTGTCTTAAGAGCTGCGAGCTGGCAGGACAACTTAGAGCTTCTATGAGGTACCTGATCTAAGTGTTCGGTCCAAAGTCTCAGGCAAAAGGGGAAACATGACTGTGGGCTCAAGGCACAACTGCTCAGGGGACAATTACAAAGAGGCGAAAGAAATCTGGTCTGTTGAAACATCTGGCTCCAGCAAACATCTGTTCTAGTTTTGCCCAATAGATCCAGATCAAGTGTACCAGATAGAAATAACAAACAAAAAAAACAGAAAGCCAAACATGGTTAACCTTTTCATTCATTTCCAGGGAGGACTTAAAGCAGCCCCTCCACCAATGAAGTCAGAATCGTTAATGAGGGAGGGCTTTGGATCCCAAGGTTAGAATTCCCTCCTGTAGTTCTGCCCAAATCTTGCAGCGTTGGCCTTGGAGCATAACCCCGGCCCGATGCTCAGCTTTCCCGTGCATGACGGGATGGGTACCCACTCCTCCTGAGGGGACAGAGAACCACTCCAGCTCGCTGCCGACTGGACCCCATTTCTACTTCATTTGGGAAGAAATTCTGTCAGGGAAACCGAGTCAATGAACCACGTGAAAGCCTTGAGAATCTGTCTGCATGAGATGGATACTGTACTAAGTAAGACTGGTAAATCAGGAAGGTGCAATGCATTGACTGCTTGGAACCGGATCCATGCAGAAAGCAGGGCTCTTCTGAGTTAATTCAACCTATGTGGCTCTTCCAGTAGGGATCCTCCCGGTTTCTCATTTTAATTGCAGATCAGCATATTCCATCAGCTCAGCTCATTCTGGGAAGGCGCCTGGCAGGCAGCAGCCAGGTCCGGGTGTCTCTCGCCTCCTCCTGCAAGGTAGGTGATAAGCGCATCTCCTTTCTAAGAATTGTGCAGAAACAAGGGTGGCCGGGAAGCCAGGCCCTCGTAGAAAGCTGATTTCTTGACTGCTCAGAGGGTTTGAAACACTAATAAATGGAAGAGAGATGGAGGAGGTGCCAGGGAAAACCTGCAGTTGTCAGGAAGCAAATGATTTCAAATATATTCACAGAGGGTGGGGAGCACTGACCCAGTTTATTAGGAGATGAAAAGAAAAATCCTTTGGTATAAAGGAATTATTCCAAGGTTTTCTTCCTGTCCCATAAAAAGAGAATAAAAAACAATGAGACTGAACCCTTGAAATGTGAAGCTATTTAAAGGCAGCTCTGTTCACCAAGCAGCTGAGGCCAAAGAAGAAAATATTCATTTGTTTTTACCTTAAAATCCTGTTTCGGAGTTCCCACTGTGACACAATGGGTTAAGGATCCGGCATTGCTGCATTTGTGGCAGGGGTCGAAGCTGTAGCTCAGATTCCATCCCTGGCCTGGGGACTTCCATATGTTGTCAGAGCAGCCTGGGGAATTAAAAAAAAAAAAAAAAAAAAAGTGCTGTTTCTTCTGTCCCCCACCCAGCACTCCTGAGATTTCCTGTATCTGTGCTGCGGAATGAGCACATTCTCAGCTGCCTGTCCCCAATGGGCAAGAAAGCAGGGAAAGTAATGTTTGGAGAACGCCTGTCATCAAAAGGCCTTCCACGGTGCTGGTGAATTACCAGGAGGCCCCACCAGGCCCCAAATCTCAGCCCCTCCTGAGCCCCAACTTAGAGTTACCAAAATTCTCTTCCAAATGTCTGCAGTGGTTCCTAAGCCAAGTGCGAAATCAAATCACTTAGGAAACTTCTTGTAAAACAGAGGTGCTCGGGGTACTCCCAGGCGCCCAGAAGTGGCACTTCAGTGTGGGGTATGGCACTCTGTAATTGTAGAGCTCACTGTGGGAGCCTGATGGCATGGGCCTTCTTTTTATTTTAAAAAATATTTATTTATTTATTTATTTCTGTCTCTTTTGGACACACTCTGCATATGGAAGTTCCCAGGCTAGGAGTCAAATCAGAGCTGCAGCTGCCAGCCCACACCACAGCTATAGCAACATGGGATCCAAGCTGCATCTGCAACCTACCCCACAGCTCATGCCATGATGGATCCTTAACCCACTGAGCGAGGCCAAGGATCAAACCTGAGTCCTTATGGACACTAGTCAGGTTTGTTACCACTAAGCCATGATGGGAACTCCAGGCCTCCTCTTCAGTTGACTGAAACTCTTGAAACTCAGAGTTCCTGTTGTGGCTCAGTGGGTTACAAACTTGACTAGTATCCGTGAGGATGCGAGTTTGATCCCCGGCCTCGCACAGCAGGTTAAAGGTCCAGCATTGCAAAAGTCACAGATGCGGCTCAGATCCCGTGTAGGCTGCCGGCTACAGCTCCAATTCAATCCCTAGCCTGGGAACTTCCATATGCTGCAGGTGTGGCAAAAAGTGAAAATTAATTCTGGTTCCAAAAATTTGCAGAGCCTCTAAATTGATTCTTACAACTCACAAACATTAAGGCTTGCTCTTATCTTCATGAAGTTTCACTTTACCAGCACCGTCATTCAAACTCAAGGTATGTTCAGAGTTCCTGTCGTGGCACAGTGGTTAACGAATCCGACTAAGAACCATGAGGTTGCAGGTTCGATCCCTGGCCTTGCTTAGTGGGTTAAGGATCCGGCGTTGCCGTGAGCTGTGGTGTAGGTTGCAGACGCAGGTCCATCTGGCATTGCTGTAGCTCTGGTGTGGGCCAGTTGCTACAGCTCCGATTAGACCTCTAGCCTGGGAACTCCATGTGCTGCGGGAGCGGCCCTAGAAAAAGGCAAAAAGACCAAAAAAAAAAAATCCCCCCAAAACTCATGCTGTGTTAAAAGTGAGGAAACTGATGTAGATACGAAATAGACTTCGTACTCATGCCCAGGCTTAGAATATGCCTCAGCACATGAACCTCAGGCCAACTCAAAGCCCTCGAGGCTGTTACCGAACTAGTAGTTCTAAAACCTCAAGAGACCTTTGAGTCAGAAACAAAGGAGGAGTTCCCGCTGTGGCACAGTGGGTTAAGAATCTGACTGCAGCAGATTGGGTCACTGCAGAGGAGCAGGTTTTATCCCCAGCTTGGTGCAGTGAGTTAAAGGATCTGGCATTGCCATATAGGTTGCAGCTGCAGCTCGGATGCAGTCCCTGGCCTGGGAACTGCCATATGCTACCTGGAGCCTCTGGAGCCAGCCCAGCATCATTATTCAGACAAGTGTCTGGGACCAGGAGCAGTACCTTGATGTAATATCGGATGAGGATCCTCCGGAGGTCAAAGACCTGCAGCATGGTGGCCGCGTTGTTGTCCATGATGCTGTAACCCTCCAGGATGTACTGTGTACGTGTGATCTCCCAGGTAAGCCAGCGGAGGTTAAAGGCGGCATTGCAGGACAACAGGTGGGGCAGGTGACCAGGTTGGCAGCAACAGCAGCCTCTGTCGTCCTCGTCACCCTCCATGATGGCTTCTACCTCCCGCTGCTGGCAGTAGGTTCCTGGAAGAGTAGCAAACATCGTGGAAGTGATACAAGAAGTCCCAGGATAATCTTTGTTTACAATGGACCTCCCCCTAACCCTTATAGAGGGGAAGATGCTGAAAAGAGTTTAGAAATCAGATTTGTTTTATTCTTAGTTCAAACAAGTACCCCCAAATAAGTCACTAATTTTATAAATCTTACAATCATTCATTTTTTTCTTCCTCTCAATGTATTCTTTTTTTTTTGTCTTTTGAGGGCTACACCCAAGGCATATGGAGGTTCCCAGGCTAGGGGTGGAACTGGAGCTACAGCTGCTGGCCTATGCCACAGCCCCAGCAACGCAGGATCCGAGCCATATCTTCGGATGCCACACCACAGCTCATGGCAACACCGGATCCTTAACCCGCTTAGCAAGGCTAGGGATCGAACCCACAACCTTATGGTTACTAGTCGAGTTCGTTAAGCACTGAGCCCGACAAACGCTCCTTCCCAATGTATTCTGATTCTCATTCCCTCCTTCTTTTTTCATGTTAGCACAGATACATCCTCAAGGCAGTCATGGACACTAATGGCTAAAACGCAGGACGGTTATATCCTTGAGTTTGCCTTTCCAGAGACCTGCAGGTTATGGGCAGGTAGGAGGCTAACAAAAGTGGCAGGTGGAAGAGAGAGCAACTAGATGTGTGTCGAAGTGTTACCAGGACGAGGGCCCTGGAAGAGCGTCATGGTCAAAGTGCAAGGGCATCCCACCTCCCCACATGACCAGTGAGCTGAATCCACTTCCAAAGGAGTTGATCCCCAAAATACAAAATAGCGGGTGTCCACAAGCTTTGAAAAATGAGACACCATGTTTTCTTTGGTATGTTTGTCAATGATTTTGTTATGTGGTGACTGTAGATTGGAAAAGAACTAAAACGTGGCAAAAGCCAGAGGGCCTTGGAACAAAAATAACCTCATGAAACCCAAAACTTCAAGACAAAAATAGCTGTAAAAGCTTAAATTGTAACAACATAACCTGTATCTTCCCTGTTTCTTATTCCATCCACAAACCTGTGCTAAAAATAGAAACTATCCCTTTTCCTATATAACTAGCTGCTCCCTAAGGTGGCAGGTGGATGGGGACTGATTTCTCTCTGCTCAGTGCTCCAGGCCACTCTGTTGGAGAATAAACCTGCTTGAGATCTCATTGCTCCAGTGTCTGACTCCTTCTTCCCGGCCGTTTCTAGTAGATTGGAAGGATAACATATACAGTATACTAGTGACATGAGAAAACCGGTTCCACCTGAAATTGCAGAGTTGTGACCTAAAGACATCTTCACAGATGGTTGGGAGGACTGAAACTGAATACACTGAAAATTCGTAGAAAGAAATGGAAAGTCCTGCATCTTGCTTTAAAAAAACCAGTTACCCTGTTTAGGAATATATAGTAGCATACTCAACAAATACCTTGGTAATTTCATTGATCACATGAACCCAAAGTAGGATAATACTGGAAAGTGGAATGTGACCTTGATACCATCAAAACGAAGGGATAGCAGGGGTCAACATATTCCTAGTATTTGGCTCCAGAGTCACTGATAAAATGAAATAAACCTAGATGCTCTGGGCAAGTTACATTTTCTCCATTAAAAAAATAATACACAACATCATACACGAATTCTAACAAAAATTTTTAAAAGAATAATAATACATTAGTATTGATTTGAACAAGATCATACGGACTGGGAGTTACATATCAAGAAACCTACAGGGTTGCAGGATAATTCAGAATTGTGTTGCTGAAGAATGCCTAGAAGACCCAGGGACTTTGATGTTGCATGAAAGAAGACTTTGGGGGACATAATGATAGCCTTTAACATCTATCTGAAGGGCTGTCGTGTGGAAATGTGAACTTGATACTCTCTGTAGTCCCAGAGGGCATGACTATGACCAATGGGGGGAAGAAGCTTCAGGGTGTAGAGTTTATTATAACAAAGAGCATTTTAACAACTGGAAGTTCAGCAATGAAATAGATGCACTGTAGGTACAAACCACTTAAACCAAAGTCATGGTAAAGAGAAGGAAAGAAATAACAGAGAAGCTGGGAGAAGAGCAGAAACCAGCCAGGCAGTTGTTATTGGTGGTGGTGCTGGTTTGTACCTAGTTCAAGATAACGGAGTTCTCAGTTATTGACATCAAGAAAAGGAGGGACCAAAAAAAGGCATTAAAGAGATGGATGAAATCGGAATTCAGGGGGCAGACAAACCAGGTAGCCTAGGAATAGCAGAAAGAAACGACAGATACAGCGATCAAAAGAAAGTGAACAGAAAAAGCAGCTCACAGTGAAAAATAAAAGTCATTTGAAGTGGAGTTAAGAAGGAGAGAGAATACAGGAGGTGCAGAAAGTATAGAAAAGAAAGAAGGTGTATCTCTAAGAAATTCCTTTTGAAGAAGTGCTTGCTTCACTATGGGCTTATCAAGACTTACGATTTAAACACATTTAAACTATTTAAAGTAAGTGGGGGTTGTAGGCTATCATTTAAATTTCAGCGTAGAAGAATGTTATTTTGGCCGGAGGCAGGTGTTAACAAACAGGTTTGAAGAAAGGCAGAAGGTACTAAGCCGCTGGACTCTGGCCACGTCTTTAGCCTTGTCCAAGCTTGTTTCCTCATATGTAAAATGAGTTGTGGGAAGGATCAAAATGACATATGTAAAGCCATAAGTAGTCCCTCAGTAAATTACTATTACTTTTACTAGACTGGAAGCTCTACGAGGACAATCATTAGCAGATGGAAATTCAGTAAATAAATAAGCTAATAAATTCACTCATTCACCAACAGCTTATAGGGTACTGGACATCATTCTACACACTGGGGATCTAGCAATGAAAAAATATAAAATCTCTGTCCTTGTGGAGTTTATAAGCGTAGGTTGGAAAAGAGGGACAATAAATAAGAAAAGTAGAAAACATGTCTGATGATGGAGAATGAAAAAATACAAGAGGATACGGAGTGCTGGGTGGGGAGAACTATGTTAAGTAGGGAAATCAGAGGCAGCTACGTGGGGCTGTTTAAATACTGACCTGAAGGAGACAGGAGCAGCCAGTGCAGATAACTGAGAGAAGACAGCTCCAGGCAGGTGGAAGACCCAGCCAAAGGCCTTGAGATGAGAGCATGCTCATCATGTTCCCAAAGCAGCAGGGAGATGGGCAGACCCATAGCAGGGTCAGAAAGAAGGAAAGTGCTAAGCAATGCAACAGAGAGGCAGGCGGGGAAAGACCCTGCTTGGAATTGAGCTGTGGAACTTTGGGTCGTTTCAGCTTGAGAGAAGGTCTGACTTGGGTTGGTGGAGGATCACTGGCTGCTGTCTGGAGAATGGACTGTAAAGGGTGCAAGGGTGGGAGTCAGGACTAAGGACATCTGTTTATTGACACAGATGAGAGAGAGTGGTGATTTGGACTAAGGTGGTTGCAGAAAGTGATGAGAAGTGATTAGAGGCTGGGTACATTTGAAGGTAGTCGGGTACCTTCTGACTAGTTGCTGACCAATTGCTGACCGATTCGGGGATGGGCAATTGAAAAGACACATGAAGAATGATGCTAAGTTTTCTTATTTACTGAGGAGGGGATGAATGCAGGAAGAGTAGCCTTTGGCTGATGGAAAGATCAGGAATTTGCTTTTGTATATGTTAAGTTTTAGCTGCTCATTATTCATCAAAATGAAGATGTCAATTAAGTAGCTGGATTAAGAAATCTGGAGGTCAGGGGAGAGGTTCTGGGCAAAGACTTATAACATCCGAGAGAGTTATATATAAGAATATGGATCTTTAGAGAGAGTATGGATACTCTGGAGAAAAGGTCTGAGAACTGAGCTCTGAGCATTCCAACATTTAGAGGTTGGAGAGGTGAGGTGATGCCAACAAAGTGACTGGACAAAAGTGGGCTGTAATATCAATAGAAAACCAGGAAGCAGAAAAAACAAAATTTAAAAAACCAAAAGGGGAGTTCCCATCATGGCGAAGTGGAAGTGAATCTGACTAGGATCCATGAGGATGCGGATTAGATCCTTGGCCTTGCTCAGTAGGTTAAGGATCGAGCATGGCTGTGGCTGTGCCTGTGGCTGGCAGCTGTAGCTCCGATTAGACCCCTAGCCTGGGAACCTCCATATGCTGCGGGTGCGGCTCTAAAAAGCACACACACAAAAATAATAAAAATAAAAATAAAAAATAGAAAAACCAAAAGGAGTCCCAAGGAAGAGGAAACATTAGCTATATCAAATGATGCTTAAAGGTCAAATTACATGAGGAATTAACTGTTAAATTTCACAATATGGAGGTGAACAGTGATCTTTGCAAGAGCAGCTGTGGGAAAATGATGGATAGGAGAGGGAAAACCTGATTGGAGGGAATTCAAGACAGAACTGGTGGGGGTTAAAGCAAAGACAGTGCCTACAGGCAATACTTTTGAGGAGTTTCAAAAATCTTTATGACTTTATTATTTTTTGGCATGACATTGCACAGGCTGGGACCTCCTGCACAATGTTGAGTAGAAGTGGTGGGAGTTAGCATCTTTGCCTTGTTCTTGAGTTTACAGGGAAAGTATTCAGCCTTTTAGCATTACATAAGACATTAGCTATAGATTTTTTGTAATTGTCCTTCATCAGAAGGAAGAACTCCTCTATTACTTATTTTCTAAAAATATGCATTAAAATCAGGAACAAGTATTAAATCAGCACATGCTTTTATTGCATCTATTGAGATGACACTATGATTTTTCAAATTTATTCTGTTATTACAGTAAACCATATTAATTTCCACATATTAAACCAATCTTTTGCTACTGAGATAAACATCACAGGTTTTTATAGTGCTGGATTTATAATATTTTATTAGGAATTTCTGCATATACACTCACACAGTATATTGATCTGTAGGTTTTATTTTCCTGCAATGTGCTTTTCTGATTTATATACTGAGTTTGTGCTAACTTCATAAAATGAGTTGGGAATATTTTCTCTTCCTTTATTTTCTGAAAGGGTTTAAGCAAGATTGGTGATGATTCTTGCTCAAATATTTTAAAAAATTCAATAGTGAAGCCATGGGATTCTAGAGTTTTCTTTTTAGCCAATGAGTTTTGTTTGATTCGTCCTTAAGAATTCAACATTTTAACTTATTTTTTAAAAATTTATTTTCTTTCTTTCTTTGGTTTTTGCTTTTTAGGGCTGCACCCAAGGCATATGGAGGTTCCCAGGCTAGAGGTGGAATAGGAGCTACAGCTGCAGGCTTACACCACAGCCAACACAGGATCCAAGTCACATCTGCAACCTACACCACAGCTCACGGCAATGCTAGATCCCTGACCCACTAAGTGAGTCCAGGGATTGAACTCACATCCTCATGGATACTAGTTGGGTTTGTTTCCACTGTGCCACAACAGGAACTCCAAGATTTCAATTTTTAAAAACACATATAGTTCTATTCAGATTTCCTATTTTTTCTGGAGTCACATTTGGAAACTTGTATTTTTCAATAAAATTTTAGTTTCATCTAACTTGTCAAATTTATAAAAATATCCTTATTATCATAATATCTGTAAGATCTGTAGTAATGTCCCATCTTTAATTCCTAATCTTGGTAGTTTGTGTTTTATCTTTTCTTCTCAATCTGTCTGTGTAAAGATTTTTCAATTTTATTGATCTTTCCTGAGACCCAACATGTAGGTTCATTGATTTTCCTGTTGTCTATTTTCTTTCTTTCTTTTCTTTCTTTCTCTCTCTTCCTTCCTTCCTTCCTTCCTTCCTTCCTTCCTTCCTTCCTTCCTTCCTTCCTTCCTTCCTTTCTTTCTTTCTTTCTTTCTTTCTTTCTTTCTTTCTCTCTTTCTCTCTCTCTCTCTCTCTCCTCTCTCTCTCTTTCTTTCTTTTCTTTCTTTCTTTCTTTCTTTCTTTCTTTCTTTCTTTCTTTTTCTCTTTCTTTTTCTTTTTTAGGGCTGCACCCACAGCATATGGAAGTTCCCAGTGTAGTGGTCTAATCTGACCTGCAGCTGCCAGCCTACAACACAGCCACAGCAATGCCAGATCCAAGCCCCATCTGCGACCTACACCACAGTTCACGGCAATGCTGGATCCTTAACCCACTGAACGAAGCCAGGGTTTGAACCCAAATCTTCATGGATACTAGTCGGGTTCATTAACTGCTGCACCACATTGGGAGCTCCATGTGTTGTCTATTCTCTGGTTCATAGATTTCCTGCTCTAATCTTTTTGCCTTTCTTCATTTCATTTGCTTTGGCTTTTATTTCATTTTCATTTTCTAGTTTCCTGAGATGAAAGCATAAGTTAGGAGTTGCTGGTTTTTTTTTTTTTTTTTCCTGTAAAGGGCCAGAGAGTAACTATTTTAAGAATTTTGTGCCACATGTGGTCTGTGGTGCTGTTGCCTCCTCCTCTTTCATCTCTTTCTCTCCTTCTCTCTTTTACTCACCCTCCCGCCCCTCCTTCCTTTAATATAAAAGCCATACTTAGCCCATGAGCCACAGTTTGCCAACCCCTTGTTTATATCAGTGATTTAAAACCTTTCTTCTTTACTAATATAAACCTTTAGAGCTATACATTTTCTCTATGCATTGCTTCATTGGTATCCCACCATTTATTTACTTATCTATTTTTGTTTTGTTTTGGAAAATACATCTATTTTTATTAAAATGTTACATATGTTATCATATAAATATATTAACATGCAATGAGTACAGAGTTTATTTTTTATTTTTTAATTAAATTAATTTTTATTGGGGTATACTTGACGTAAGTGTTGCATCAATTTCTGCTGTACAGCATAGTAACCCAGTTATACATATACACACATTCTTTTTCTCATATTTCTCTTACATTATGGTCCATCCCAAGGGACTGAGTGTAGTTCCCTGTGCTTCTTCATCGGTGCTGAAAAAGTTCATTCAGGTAAGTTGTTTTGTGACTCATCTAGTCAGTTTTTATTCCTTACAGCTCCTTTAGTAGATGTACACACACTTGGGACTGTTTTGTCTCTTTGATGAACTGACTCTTCAGTGATTATGAAATATCCCTATGTTGTGAAGGACCTGATAACAGGCTCAGCTATGCAAATTGAGTGTATGAACTGAAAGTGTGTCTAGCAGACCCCAGGTGTCCTGCACACAGGACCTGCATCAAATTCCCAAGTGCAGCCAAAATGCGGGCGGGGCAGCCATTGCGCCTGCGCCCGGCAGCCCTCTCCTGACCACGTGACCCCCCTCTTTCCTTGCTTCCAAAGGAGCAAACACAGGTCCCCCTCCCCCCGCCCCGCCCCCATCCCGTGCCTTTAAGCACCATTGGCCATCTTTACTGGTGACAGCCAGACCTGGCTTATTTATTCATATTTAACTCCCAAAAGGAATGGAGTCAATCCGAAAAGGCATACATAGGACAAAAGCAAATGATAACGTTTAAGTGAAAATACAGGCAGGAAAAACATAACGAAGCCAGAAGGATGTGGAGGGACCTTCACTTTGTCCTATGATGTCCTATATATTCACTAAAGGCGGGCTGCTGATTTCCCGCAGGCTTTCTAGCAACCAGTGTACAAAGATAACTTAAGAAGTTGCTTGTGTCCTTTAGAGAAAAACAAAACAACAGTTTGGAAGCTTCAGAGCTATTTTTGGCAAAGACACCTGAGAGATGAAATACCCAGGACCCTCCTAAAAAGAACACCATGTGATCTGGTGAATAGCTTTGCACCACAAGTACAATCACGAGGTTCCAGAGCCACTCTTTTTTGTTTGTTTTTGGCTGTGTCCCTGGCATGCAGAAGTTCAGGGGCCAGGGATCGAACCTAAGTCACAGCAGCAACCCCGGGCATTGCAGTGACAAAGCCAGATCCTTAAGCTGCTGCTGCCATCAGAAGAACTCCCCAGAGCTGTTCTAATATGGCCAAAGTGCAATCAAAAAAATTCTATAGGCGGCCAAAATAATTCAACCTTAGGTATGTGGTTCTCTAGAGGTCTGATGTCACCCAAGGGCAGATTTTTTTTTCTATTTTATTATTTTATTTTATTTTATTTATTTTATTTTATTTTATTTTATTTTAACTTCTTAGGTCTGTACCCGTAGCATAAGGAAGTTCCCAGGCTAGGAGTCGAATCACAGTTGCAGCCACTACCCTACACCACAGCCACAGCAACACAGGATTTGAGTCACATCTGTGACCTACACCACTGCTCATGGTAACGCCAGATCCTTAACCCACTGAGCGATGCTAGGGATCGAACCTGTGTCCTCAGTGAGACTATGACCATGATGTAAACTCCTTTTTTTTTTTCCTCTCTTTTTTTTTAAGGGAAGATTTTGCAGATGCAGGAGGACAGAGAGAGTTTCATACCTTCCAGGAAATCCTTGACATGGACCATTCCCTCCACCTCGTTATGGCAATGACTGTGCACTGAGCTGCAGTGACTTTTAACATCCTCTGGCTGACAAGCACGGGCATGTAGCTATTCTGAGCGGCTGGTTAGGGTAGGCACACCTGCTTTATTGGTCTGGCAACCTGGAGGTAGAGGTGACTTTCTCCTAGGAAAGCTGGAGCAAACAGAGGGTCCGGCAAACAAAAGTACCACCCCACTCCCAACTCCAAATAGCTCCTGATGGGGGAGGGGCTTTCCTGTCGGGAAGCCTGGGCCAGATCCCTGAAGAGGGGAGGGGAGGCTCAGGGTGGGCCTGCTGGAGTGGAAGTTGATTCCTGGGGAGATGTTTAAACTTCTTTCTGTAGGCAGGAGACAGGGTTTTTAAATCCCAAGGAAACGTGGAGACAGCTGCACTTAGGAAACATTCTCCTAAAGCCTTGGGGGAGTCAAGGAATGACCGGTCACGAGCAATCAGCCACCCACAGTCCCATTTCGGGTGCAAAGTGATGGGGCCTGAAACTAGGGCGTAGGCTGTTACCAAGAGGTCAGAGGAAATGTTGGAGACACAGGGCCATTATGTGCTGGGACTTCAAAGGGATCCATTAAAAATGATCCCCAGCAGGAGAAAGGCTGCACTCAAAGAATGTCAGCGTCTTTACAACCTTCCAGCTAGAGGTGCATTAAAAGCTAAATGTACAACATATTTTAAAGAGCGGCCTCCTGGCCCTCCAATTTTCTTCCTTATCTGCTGTGAGTTGTCCCAGAGACTGGTTAACTGGATTCAATTCCACAGAAAACCCCAAATGTCTTCAATAGTATTATGTTTAGTGTTATCCATTAATAAGGGTTTAAATTAGCTACTAGATATTCATTTGAGCTGATTTTTCAAATGGTCATAGCCTTCATCAGCTGGATGTGCCAGGCTTGGGTCTGGTGTTTTCTCTATGCCAAGCAGTGAAGTCACCAGGAGGGGCTAACAGAGAAATTTAGGTTAATCTTAAAATACAATCAGTTCCTGTTCATGGAGTGGATGAGAATTAGGCATTGATATGGTTGAACCAATGTGATTTTTAGACATACACTTTGGGATATGTGTTGGATTATTATTATATAAGATATAATAATGTGATCCAAATGATCTAGCCATCACATTCTTGGGCATATATCTGGACAAAACATTCATTCGAAAAGATGCATGAACCCTGATATTCATCTCAGCAATGTTCACAATAGCCAAGACGTGGAAACAACTTAAATATCTATCGACAGATGAATGGTTAAGAGGTGGTACCTATACACAGTGGACTATTAGTCAGTCTTAAAAAGAATGAAATAATGCCATTCACGGCAACACGGATGCAACTAGAGATTATCAAGTAAGTCAGAAACAGAAAGACAAATACCATATGATATCACTTATCTAAAATATGGCACAAATGAGCCTATCTACAAAACAGAAACAGATCACAGGCATGAAGAGCAGACCTGTGGTTGCCGGGGGGGGAGGGGAAGGGAATGGGATGTACTGGGAGTTTGGGGTTAGTAGATGCAAATGATTACATTTAGAAAGGATAAGCATTGAGGTCTTACTGTACAGCACAGGGAACTATGTCCAATCTCTTGGGTTAGACCGTGATGGAAGATAGTATGAAAAAAAAAGAATGTATATATGTGTATAACTGGGTCACTTTTCTGTACAGCAGAAATTGAAGGAACATTGAAAATCAACTATATGTTAATAAAAAAATTAAAAAAATAAAAGAACGAAAGGTGATTTCCAGGACAGAGAAAAAATAAAAAAGAAAAAAGAAAAAAAGAAAACCTCCTTCTGAGGTCACAGGTAAGCTCTTTCCTGAATTGCTCAAGGTCACAACAGGAGGAGGCCATCAGTTACAGTCATTGCTAAGCTCAAAGCAGTTGGCTTCAGAGAACATTTGAAACTCACCCAGCCCAGACTGCGTCCCAAGGTGGAAACACAAGCCCATGATACAGGGCTCAGCCCCGAGTGCCCCTTCTTATACTGTGTCATGCGTAATAATGAGGACCCCCCCCCCCCAACCTAGAACATTTTTCTTCAGGCTGGAAATCTAAACCATCATTGCCTCTTGACAGCTGATTAGATCAAAGGCTATTTTGTAACCAAATGAAGTCACGGCAGAAAAAGCTTTTTGAAGGTTCTAGAACAGGAGTTCCCATGTGGCTCAGAGGGTTAAGAACCTGACTAGTATCTATGAGGATTCGCATTCAATCCCTGTCCTCACTCAGTGGGTTAAGGATCCAGGCTTGCCGCAAGCTGCAGTGTAGGTCACAGATGTGGCTTAGATCCGGTGTCACTGTGGCTGTGGTGTTGGCCTCAGCTGTAGCTGATTCCACCCTGGCCCAGGAACTTCCATATGCTGCAGATGTGGCTGTAAAAAGGAAAAAAGAAAGTTCTGGAACCATAGTCATTTCAAGAAGGTCACAGTGGATTTTTCTACCCCCAGGTTTCTTCTCCAGCGTCAATGTCATAGAAATGCCTTTCTTAGCCCCTCCACCACCACCTGCTAGCTCTCAGGGACAGGACCCTAGAACAGGAGCTTAAAGAAGCATACAGGACAGTTACTCCAGCTACCTGCCCTGGAAGACAGCCCTGTGTCTGCCAGACATTGCCAGATATCAATTCTGGAAAGAAATACTTACTCCAACAATAATCTGTTTATACATAAAGCTGTCTCACTACATTTCTTATTTCTTAGTTGCTAAACATTCATTTGATAATCACCACCATTGAAATTAATCTGATCTCAAAATGGAGTACCAAGATAAATGGAGTACCAAGAATGTGTGACATAAGGTCTCAGAGCAGCACTAAAACAAGGACCAGGGTTGGCCTGTCAAGACACGGAATGAGTCTGGTTCTTTATTATTTTCCCGGACCATGTCTCCCCCGTTCCCATCCCATTCCTTCAGCCACACTGGACTCGAGGGTCTTTTAAATGTCACAAGGAAAATTGGAAGTGTATTGGCTTAGTGGACAGTGGAGGAGAAGTATGTTCAAATAATTTATAGCATGTTTGATTTTGTGGGAAGAGCAGAATTGTCTGTTTCTTTTTTATAATAACAACTTTGTATTTCAAGGAGCCTGAATTTGCTTGAAAATCTGTCCATAGGAATAAAATTTTTCCTGCCACCTATCTGGAAAGCTAGATTTTGAACATGATATAATAGCTTTCCTCAGAGAATTTTTATTTCAAAACAATGCTTTTTTTTTGGCTGCACCTGTGACATGTGGAAGTTCCCAGGCTAGGGATCCAACCACAGCACTGACCTGAGCCACAGCAGTGACAATGCCAGATCCTTAACCTGCTGAGCCACCAGTGAACTCCTAAACATCATTTATTTATTTAATTAATTAATTAATTAATTTTTTTTTTTGCCATTTCTTGGGCCGCTCCCACAGCATATGGAGGTTCCCAGGCTAGGGGTCGAATTGGAGCTGTAGCTGCCGGCCTACGCCAGAGCCACAGCAACGCGGGATCCGAGCCACGTCTGCAACCTACACCACAGCTCACAGCAATGCCGGATACTTAACCCACTGAGCAAGGCCAGGGATTGAACCTGCAACCTCACGGTTCCTAGTCGGATTTGTTAACCACTGAGCCACGATGGGAACTCCAACATCATCTATTTATGAGACACTTACCAACTTGAAAAGTGATTTCTCAGATAGCATCTCTCTCTCTTTTTTTTTTTTTTGTCTTTTGTCTTTTTAGGGCCTCACCTGCTGGATCCTTAACCCACTGATCAAGGCCAGGGATCGAACCCTCAACCTCATGGTTCCTAGTCAGATTCGTTTCCGGGAACTCCCTCAGATAGCATCTCATTCACCGCACACATCAACCTGGGTATGTAGATATGATTTCTTCTTTTGGAAATAAGGACACTGAGTCTTAAAAACAACTGGATCAGTAGAAGGGTCTGGTCTCTTGAATTTAAAATCAAGTATTTTTCCCTAATCACACAGTGTCTCGGGAGGCCTGGCAAATGACCGTCAAAAGTTCTCTGAATTGGGAGTTCCCGTCGTGGCGCAGTGGTTAACGAATCCGACTAGGAACCATGAGGTTGCGGGTTCGGTCCCTGCCCTTGCTCAGTGGGTTAACGATCTGGCGTTGCCGTGAGCTGTGGTGTAGGTTGCAGACTCGGCTCGGATCCAGCGTTGCTGTGGCTCTGGCGTAGGCCGGTGGCTACAGCTCCGATTGGACCCCCATCCTGGGAACCTCCATATGCCGAGGGAGCGGCCCAAGAAATGGCAAAAAGACCAAAAAAAAAAAAGTTCTCTGAATTGACTTTTTTCTACCCACCCAGAGGAGAAAATGAAATAAACCAACATCAGGCAGTTGCACAGGAACACTGACATTGGGCAGGTCTGAAGCACAAGAAACGCTGAAAAGTATATAATATCTTTGAATTGATACGGTTCCCGCCCCCTGTCTTGCCCCATTTCCAGATGAAGAAAACCAATGCACTCAACTTGACTGAGAAGAGTTATTTTCTAATTCATATTTAATTCAAAGTTGTATTATCTTGGTTCCTCCCCCCACCCTAAAACTTCTTTGTGAGTGTTGAATGTTAAAACATGCAGACTCTGCTAATGTTTAGCAGGAAGCTCCCTCCTCTTCCCAGACTTGCTATCTGGACAAGCATGGCTTTGTCTTGTTCACCAACATGTCACATAATTTGAAATGAAAAAGACGTGTTGAGAAATTCTGAGTGGAGAACCTATTATTTCACGGGTCAAGTTTGGAACCACGAGACTTAACGGCTCCCTCAAGCTCTGTAGACAGAAGGAAAGACTCGCTAAGGACCTCCATGTTGCCACAGAGAAGAGGGCATTCCAGCAAGTTCCAAAATGAGCAGGCGCTATGGCTGGACACGGACTAGGTGGACTAGGCGGATGAGGATAAGGGTTGGCCTTGGATAAGCTTTAGATAAGATTAGGTTACACGGATACTTTTTAAATGTCCCTGCAGGCTGGTGATTATGGGGTGTGAGCCAGACTCATTTCTGTGTGGCTGATACATTTCACACAGACAGGCACATAAATCTCATATTTCGGCTTTTTTCCAGACCCACTGGTCACGTGTAGCTCCAGGCCCTTCACAAACTCGCCTTTGCTGTCCCTTGTTCCTTCTGAAGGAGCCATCCAGTTTGCAGGCTGCATTCTAGAGACTGACTGAGCACCTAAAAGTGGGGGGGGGGGCCACATTAATGTTTAGGAGCACACACAAGCACAAGTTTTATTCTTGTTTTTTGTTTTGTAAGATTTTTATTTTTTTCCATTATAGTTTATTTACAAAAGTTTTGTTTTTGAATTTTGGCAACCAAAGAGATTTAAAGAAAATGATTACTCCTTTTTTTTTTTTTTTTTTGGTCTTTTGACTTTTTAGGGCTGCACCCTCAGCATATGGAGGTTCCCAGGCTAGGGGTCCAATTGAAGCTACAGCTGCTGGTCTACGCCACAGCCACAGCAACACAGCCACGTCTGCGACTATACCACAGCTCATGGAAATGCTGGATCCTTAACCCACTGAGGGAGGCCAGGGATCGAACCTGAAACCTCATGGTTCCTAGTCGGATTCGTTTATGCTGCACCACAATGGGAACCACAATTACTCATTTTTTTCATAGTCTCTCCTTATTTCTCCTTCCTTCCCACCCTCCCTCTCTCCCTCCCTCCTATTCCTTCTGCCCCTTCCTGCCACCCTGTCTCTCCCTCCTTCCCTCCCTCCTCCCTCCCCTGTTCACTTCTGTTTCCCTCTAGGCCGCTCTCTCTCCTCCCCACTCTGTCCTTCCCCTCTTCCCTCCCTCTCTCCCTCCTGCCTCCCTCCCTTCTGGTCTTTCTTCCTCCCTCCCCCCAAGGCAGTGGAGTTTACTACCAAGGCCAAGGGCTTTGGAATCAGCTACATCAGGGCATTCACCCCTCCTCCATCACTGGTGACTTTGAGGCCTTGGGCATCTTACCTCCAAAGCCAATTATCTCATGTCTAAAAGAGGCATAATAACGCCTACTTACTTTATAGACTCATTGTGAAGACTATTTGGATAATATAAGCAAAGTGCTTGCTGTGGTACCTGGCACATAACTGGTGCTCAGGAAACCTCACACTGTCTCCTCTTCCTCCCTCAACCATCCCTTTCTGGGCTTCCTACCAGGAGGCTGTCATTCACGGGGACAGGCCAGGAGGCCCTGCCCCTGAGGGCCTCCGTCTGTCAGAATCTGGCTTAGTCGATTTTGCACAGCCTGTAGGAATAAAACTCTGAATATATAAACTTTGCAGGCATTTTGAAAGTAAGCTGGCTTCGGTTTTCAAAATATTACTTATTGTTTTGTTATCAAGAAATATACCCACCAACTTCCCACATGTGTGGCCCCCTGCCCAGGATCACGGCAAAGATTCATGATCTATACACACAAACACCCAAAAACAAAGGCGATTTTCACCACAACTTTGTTTTAAGTAAAAGGACAAAGTCATCTGTATTGGTTAGGTTTTCTTGTTTAAATTAGTATATGAGCAGAAACTGGAAATATCTGACCAAACGAGAAGGTAGTGCCATTCTTTGCAAGGAAATACTGAGAAATGAACACACCAACAGAGAAAAATGTAGTCTCACAAATAATAGAAAAGGCAAGTCTCCACATAACGATGCATTTCTAATATCATTTTTACTTTTCTTTTTCTTTTTTTTCTTTTTAGGGCTGCACCTGTGGTATATGAAAGTTCCCAGGCTAAGGATCGAATCTAAGCAGCTGCTGCCTGCCTGCATCATAACCAAAGCGACACCATATCCTTAACCAGCTGACAGAGGCAAGGGATCAAACCTGCATCCTCGCAGAGACTACATAGGGTTCTTAACCCGCTGAGCCACAATGGGAACTCCTTAATATCATTCTTTCTTGAACATTCCCCAAACCTGCCTTATCGAATGAGTCTTTTATATATATAATTTCCTAAGACCTCCCCTAAGAAGATTTCTGGAAAACAAATCTTGCTGTGATAAAAACATAGGAGTCCTATACTAAAGTGGATAATGAAGGCTGCATGTAAACCTAAAGCATAAGTAAACTGCATTTCAGTAGCTTTGACACCTTCCACACACGTGGCATAGCCTCAGATGACAGTTTCTGCTTCATCGTCCCATGAGAAAATGCTTTTTACTGCAGCTCAGGCCATTTGCCGTGGGGAACCCAGGACTTGCTGCAGCCCAATTCTCACACTGTTCCAGAAGTCACATTTTCTGACCCCAACTTAACCACCCCCTCAGCCCCACCGAAGCCACAAACTCTTGACATTCTTTTTCTGTGCCCCTGGGCCTGACTCCTGATCTACTACCCAGCTTCTTTCTGAAAGTCCTTCTTTCTCCTCCGGGTTTCGGGCTGGAAGGTCGGTTCCCGTTCCCTTGGCCGCGCTCCCTAGCAGGGCTGGCTGCTTCCACATGCTCCTCCCGCCAGTACTTCCCACTGATGCCTTCAGAAGATTCTCTCGATGTACCTGGGTCCCCCCCATCTTGCTGCTATCTTTTACGGCCCTCCATTCTTCTGTGAAGCCTTTGACTCTGTCTCACTGTCACTCTGCAACATCCCTCCTGCTGTCACTCTTGGGATTTCGGCATCTGCAGAGATGCTCCCTCTGGCATCCTACCCCCTCACCTCCACCCCTCTGAGGACCTCATCTTCCACTGGACCTCAGCCACTCACCTCCTTGGCCGAAACCCTGGACCCAGATGTCCCCAAAGTGCTTCCCTGCTTATTAAATACTGGTTTCAAACCTCCTTCTCTGCAGCAACCACCTCCTCTCTTTCCAGCTCCCTTCCTGCCCACTTCAGCTCCAACAATCCTGTGCCCTCCCCAGATGCAGGAGGCCCTCCCTCCAGGTGGCATTTTTCAACCCCTCTCACACCCTCCCTCCTCTCCTCTCTCAGTCGTCACAGTCACTATCACACCCTGCATACATTCTCAGCTCCCTGTCCTTGCCTTTATGACATCCATCTGGCTCAATCCTAGCCCTGATTTTTTTTGGCCACGCCTGTGGCATGCAGAAATTCCCAGGTCAGGGATGGAACCCTTGCTACAGCAGCGACAATGCCAGATCCTTAACCTGCTGAGCCACCAGGGAACTCCGATCTCAGCCCTGATTAGCTCAACTCTGCCCTTCCCTGTCTGCACCCATGAAGCTGAATGTGGCTTAGGGAAAAAAATGAGCAACTGTCCCAGGTCTTCCTTTAGAGTCATGGCTGCTGATCTCAAGTGAGCTCTTCCTGCTGCTGATGGCGTATTTCTGTATTCTATCACCTCCTGCCTGCCTCTGCTCTCACAGGAGCCACCCTGGATCCCATCCTCCCAGCCCTGCAGATCCCGTCACGTCACTTCCCATCCCAGCCAGTCCTCCTCTTCCCTTCGCCTGAAATTCCTCCACTCTGCTTCATCATTGCATTAATGTTTCTGATGTCCAATCCTATCCCCAGCCGGCGGACAGATGCTCAGGCATGTGGACCTTGCTGATGTGACCCTGTATCAGCAGGAAGCCAGCAGCTTCTCGCCCTCCCCCTTGACACCAGCCATGGTCCCAAGCTCTGGGATATTCACCCACTGCACCTACTCCCCGGGAGGAAATTATATTAAACCCCAGCAGAGAGGAAAAGTTCAACTTTCCCCTGAGGGCATCCTACAGTGGAAGCATTTTATATCACCTGGACTAACGGGACATCAGAGCTGGAAAGAATGTATAATCGCTCCACTCCAAGGCTTTGATGAAAAGAAATCAAGGTTCTGAGAGGCCAAGTGATGTGTGTGTGTGTGTGCTTGGTTGAATATCCTGACCTCAAGTGGAGTGTTCTTTGCAACTGAGAAAATGATATGGAACTTCTGAAAGGCCATGCAACTGATTGATGTCAACATACTCCAGTTACTTAGTGTTTGATAAACCAAACACTGTGGTACCCACGTCAAAAACCTGAAAGGAGGAATGAAAGAAGAGCAAATGGTCAGATAGAAAAAGAAGTGCTGCCTAAGAGATGTGTGGGTTCGCTTGGCTCTATCACTGAGTAGCTGTGAGCCTGGAGAAAGAATTCACCTGCTGGGGCCTGGATGTCCCCATAAGTTAAATGGAAGGAATTGGTGGGACTGTGGCCATTCTGAGGGTGGATGTCACTTTCCCAGGTGGGAAATGTCACCTTCATAGGCTTTGTGTCTCATAAAAGACTCCCTCCTGCGCCTTTTTTTTTTTTTTTCCTGCTCCTATTCCTGGTTCTTCTCGATTTCATTTATAAAGACAGCATTTTCACACTGCCTGGCTGCTCCTGTTGGAAGCCCTCTCCTCTTCATTCATTTCTCTCCTCTTCTTAGAGGAATAAGCCAACCCATCGACTGAGGTCACCTGGATGACCACGGGAGAACAGAAATGGATTGACTAGATAATCAACTCTCACTTTCCCATTTATCCGTGTCCACTTACTTGGATGATGGTTAAATGGGTCTTAAAATCCAACAGATTCCATTTCTTTTGAAAAGCCTTGAACTTGGTGCCCCTCACACTGTGGGTCTTCTCAAGGGCATTATCTGTGTCCTTGACTTAGCTTGAAAGCTGAGGATTAATCTGCCAACTCTTGAATGATTTCCTTAACGCCTTCCTGGTTGAGTAGATGCAAGGAATACTCATAAACCCAAGAGCAGCCAGGGTGCTGTAATCCTGTTCCCTTACAAAAAATAACAACAAATATATGTATTTTTAAATTTCTATTCTGGGATGCATGGGCCAAAAGGAGCAGAATAAAAAAATGTACCTTCTTAGTTTGGTTTTTATGTTGGCACCTGAAGCATATGGAAGTTTCTGGGATAGGGGTTGAATGGGGGCTCCAGGTGTAGGCTTATGCCACAGCCACAGCTAGGGCAACACCAGATGCGAGCCACATCTGTGACTTACACCACGGCTTGCGGCAATGCCAGATCCTTCACCCACTGAGCGAGGCCAGGGATTGAACCTGAATCCTCACAGACACCGTGTTGGGTTCTTAACCCACTGAGCCACAACAGGAACTCCCTTTATTTGTATTCTTGGTCTGAATTTGTATCAGGCGTTCCTGATAGTACCACCCAATGGAAATAAGATGTGCCATGGACGTTGATCAACCCTTTGGGCCACCAAGGATCTAAACCCATATTCTATGTTTGGGAAACTACCCACTGTGCCAGAGACACACCAGCTGTTCACCAAACCTTTTTACTTTTCCTTCCGGGTACTCAGCTAGACAGCATTTCTCTTATTGTTCTGTTCAATCCTGGACAATAGAATTTAAGAGCAAATGAGGTACCCCAGGTTCAGAACTGGCCCATGACAATTTTCCACGCACTCTTCTGATCTCTGCCAGCTTAATACTGAAGCCCAGGATGACCTTGAAAGCGATGTTCTAGAGAATAGACAGAGCTTCTATTTGCCACGATCCCTGGCACGTGGAATGGAATCTTCCCTGACCTCCACCACTTCCCCTCACTGGTTTGAACTCTATGTGAATGCAAACATCTATTGTGTCCCCCTGGAGCAGGCTTAGCTATTATAGCAACTACCCTGACTTCAGCCACCGTACCCATGATATGGGTCTCAGCGAGGGGGGTAATCACTCCCACCACAGGATCGCAAAGTCAGACACTCTTTTAACTACTCGGCTGTGCACTAGGAGCACATGCATGTGGCCTCAGCTTTATCCCCCTGACACACACACACCAGATGTTGACTAATGAGCTAGTGACAGTGACACGGAGAAGCAGGGCTGGATTGCAGCATTGCTGGAAGGGAGGTGGCAGGCAGCAGGGGCCATTCATTCTGTTTCTGGGGTTGGAAGTGACAGGAGCAGCATCCACTATCCAGGGTCATGATGTCAAGGACGTGAGGACAGTGCTGGGGCCACCAGCTGAGATGCCACCTGATTAGGGGATCAGCACCGTTGCGTGATTTTAGAGATGGCTCTTATGTGACAGCCACCGAGCCAGCTTCTCCAGCCATCTCAGAAAGTCTGTGCCCTGTGGACCATCTTCCAATAAGCCCTTCCCCCGCTTAAGTTAGCCAGATGTTTGCAACTAAAAAATTCCTATGAATACAAGTGCACCTGTTTCAGTGAGAGAAAGATGGACCTTCTTGCTCCCTGGCCCTGGGGAGGCTGCCTTCCTCCAGGGCGTACTGCTCATTTCCTGAGTCAGAGTCAGCCTGTGCTGTGAGCGGCTCATGTGTCCACTGGTGGCTGCACTAAGCTTTGCCAGGGAAACTCAACACATCTGGATTTTGACTGCCCCTGGTGGTGCCAAAGGAGGCTAAAATTTGACCAAAATGAAGCCTGCTATTTGGGAAAATGGGAAAAATGGGAAGAAAAGTGAAATCCTGAAGAGAGATCTTAGAAAAATCTCCAAAGAGGGGAAAGTAAACAAGATCTTCCCTGGAAAGACTGGTCTAGATGTGGCAAAGCGATAGAAATCAAAATAGCTCTTTTAGGTCAACTGGCTTCTTCCTGCAACAAAAGCATAATTTAGAGTTTGTCACGCTCTCTGCTGCCTCAATAGCCCTCTGTTCAAAGTCCAGTGGAACCAGAACTAGGTTAAGGAAAAAAGGTTGTTCAAGAGTGAGGGGTATTAGAGCAGGTTAGCTGGCTTTTTTCCCTCCTGGCATCATGGCTGGGCAACTAGTCACCTTACATGACCTCCGCCTTTGTCTTGTGCCCAACACATCCGTGTTGGTCCTCAGCTTCCTTCCGTATTTCACCTGATGACATTTCTAGCGTCTGGAATCCAGTGGATCCTTCAGTGTGACAGGGCACCTGAATCTGAGCTGCATTTGAGAATGGCCAATGAAAGACGGCAGGAATGACCTGGTGCCTGTCCTGGAGGCTGGGCCATAAGGGGCTTATTGCAGTGTCCGTGCTCGCCCTTTCAGAGCCCAGAGACCACCCAGCTGTGAAGATGCCTTGTCCAGCCCACTGGAAGCTGAGCTGTACCTGGGGGAGAGCCAAGAGGCCAGGGCTGGTAGCCAGCCCCCGACATGGCTGGTGAACCCCCCCCCAAAAAAAATTGATAGGAGGTAAGACCAAAACATTCATTGTGGTAGGAAAAGATCTTCTGTTGTGATGAGGATCTGGCAGACAAAGTGCAGTGAATTTCTAAGATCTAATTAACTCTGAACCCCTTCATTGCAAAGGTGGGTTAAGTTTGCCGAAGATGCTGTAAAGCCACATAGAACTTGTGATATAACCCTACCTCAGATTCAACTTGGCTAACCTTAAAAATTCTTCCTTTGAATTCCAGGAAAAATGGAAAGCTCTCCAAGTAGACACTTCTACTGCATTATCGCGCCAGAGACCCTTAATTTCAGCCACATTCTGTGGCATTTTCTGACATTTGTGAGAAATATCAGGGAAACATTGATTCTCTGTTCCGTAGAATCTGCTCACTACTCTTTCGGCCCAGTAACCTTTTCCAAAATAGGGTCCCTAAATTAGCTTCCTAGAATGTGTAAGGATGTGCCAGCATCCTCTGTAGGGTTTTAAAAATGGGAAATGTTGGCCATTTGTTCTTGGCTGAAAGGTGTCCTTTTGTCACTCACTGTGAGGTACTGGTTGGCCATGACCCCCTTCTATTTACCTTTCTAGCTTTGTCTGTGACCCCTCCCTCCCAAACAGCCTGGAAAACACATCTGGCTACTTAGTGCCTCTCTGTCATCACAATACCTGTTCCCTTCTCTCCATTCCAACTGCAGCCCCTCCTCTGTCAAGCTGACCAGACCCCAGTTGGATTCCAGTGCCCCTTCTCTGGTCACCAGGTGCCCGTGCATGGTGCTGCCATAACACATCTCGCTGGGCAGTAACTACTCACTGCACATCTGTCTTCTAGAAGGCTCCAAGCTCCATAAGGCCGCACCTTCACATCTGTACTCACAGCACCTAACCCAGTGCTTGACATACAATCAGTGCTGAATGAATGTCTCCCCAAAAAATAACACTCACGTGTCAGACTCGCTAGTGAGAGATTCACTCGCATGTGTCAAGGGCATTTGAAAGTGGAAATATCCAAAATGGGGCTCTTGAATACATTCCCCAAACCCCAAAGTGCTGCTCTTCCCCTAGGCTTCCCAATTTCATTAAATGCACCTCCGTCCACTAGGCACTCAACCTAGAAAGTGGGGAGGGTGCTGAGCACCCCCCTCTTGAAACACACAGTCCTGCCCGTCCACCTCTGTGTCCCCAGAACCACCCGCCCCCACCATCTTCTCTCAGGTGACCACACAGACATTCCTAAGTATTCCCCCTTTTTTTCTGCTTTCACCCCCCTTCCCCCCCTCCAGTACACTCTCCACACAGTTACCAGAACAAGCCCTTCAAGTGCAGACAAGGTTAGGCATCCCCCTTTCCAGAATCCTCCATGGCTCCCCACTATGCATGGAATATGACCCTGCCCCCTGCCTTTCTTTTCTTCTTCTTTTTTTTTTTTGTCGTTTTAGGGCCGCACCTGCTGCATATGGAGGTTCCCAGCCTAGGGGTCCAATCAGAGCTGCACCCACCCGCCTACACCATAGGCACAGCAACGCCAGAAACAAGCCACATCTGTGATCTATACCACAGCTCATGGCAATGCCAGATCCTTAGCCCACTGAGTGAGGCCAGGGACTGAACCCATGTCCTCACAGTTATTAGTCGGGTTCTTTACCTCTGAGCCATGACAGGGACTCCCTCCCGACTTTCTGGTCACATCCTTCCACCAGGGTGGCCTCTGACTCGTACATTCAGCTCTTGGAACATTCTTCTCCCCATCCTCCCCGAGGGCCTTCCCTGACCATCCATCTAACGTAACCCCTCCCGCTCACCCTCCGACGTAATTTCAGTCACAGAACTTCGTTACCCTCTTCTACAGCCTTCCCCTGACCTGTTACTGGTTTGCTCATTTGTTTACGTGTTTATTTTCCACGTCTCGAGGGTAAAACTCTCACAGCATCTCCAGTGTCAGAACATTGCCTAGAGTTCCCATTGTGGCTCCGCAGGTTAAGAACACAACATAGTGTCCATGAGGATATGGGTTTGATCCCTGGCCTCGCTCAGTGGGTTGTTGCTGTGGCTGGGGTGTAGGCGGGCAGGTGCAGCTCCAATTAGACCCCTAGCCTGGGAACTTCCATATACTACACCTGTGGCAGAAAGAAAGAAAGAAGAAGGAAGGAAGGAAGGAAGGAAGGAAGGAAGGAAGGAAGGAAGGAAGGAAGGAAGGAAGGAAGGAAAGAAAGAAAGAAAGAAAGAAAGAAAGAAAGAAAGAAAGAAAGAAAGAAAGAAAGAAAGAAAGAAAGAAAGAAAAGAGAACACTGCCTGACACCAAAGAGGTGTTGCAGTGGAGAAAGGCAGTACCAATGAATGAGGGACCAAAGAACCCAGGAGACGGGCACAGGAGCACAGCCAATATGCTGACACCCACAGGACCCAACACACAGCTCCAGCGTCTGATCAATGGGAGACCTGGAGTCACCTTTCAAGATTTGAGCCGACCCAGTGACAGAGCAGCATGCGTTCCCGAAGCACCTGCACATACATGACTTCATTTAAATCAAAGGATGACTCTATGAGGCAACCCTCTTCTTATCATGTCACAGGTGATTTAAAAAATCTCAGAGACACTTGCCCACCACAGACCATGGCACTTGCAACACAGACCGAGGTCCTGTTTCCAGTCTGGCCGCTCTACGCAGGGACAATCCGTGCTCCAGACCTGCTGCTTCTTCTGAGTTTTTCCCAGAAGGAAGGAAACCAAAGTCCTGACTCGCTACTACTCGAAGGTTTACACCAGACTGTAGGTTTCACTTGATTATATTCTCAGGTGACTGGGGTTTAGTTCTATCCAAATGCACTGAGGAAAGTGGTTGCACAAGCTCCTTTGTTCTATCCTATAGGACAGGCATGCCATGTGTCCTTTTTTAAGGGTGACTTCTTATGAAAGGTTTGCCTGATAAACCCAAATGACCGACTTTCAACAATGTCCACGGTAAAGCATCACTTACCTCGGAATTCCAGTCCTCGAAGCTGAAAGGTGACAAGACCATTGCCGATTTCAATCAGGTGCACGAAAGCATTGAGATAATCTGAAGCCAAAATAAAGCAATCGCCGGAATTGTAGTTACCCCATCGCCCAAGGACCAGGTCTCCACAGAGGGACTCCTGCAGGGCCCTTGTCAGGTGTTCGTAAAAAATGGAATTGAGGTTGTTGTCATTGTTCCCTGAGGACAGGATGAGAAATAGCCCCGGTGAGTCCTACTCTGGTGTGCCGGATGTGGGGGACAGCAGGCTGTCATTTGAAGTGAATCAGACACCTCTCTCATCAGAGTGCATTTTGTGAGAGCCTCCTACTCCTTCTCTCGAGATCTCTTCCAGGTCAATGTCATCTACACAAATGGACTGGGTTCCTGCCTAGATGCAGACAACTTACGAAGTCCAGGTGAGATCTCTTGCTGCAGCTCAACACCTGTAACTTCCCTGTCTACCCCTCTTGTATATTTCAGATGCTCCATCCCCCGCGCCCCGCCCATGTGCCAACTCAGGCCCCCTTCTGTTCTCAGAGGGCAGCACCACCATCCAGTCGGCCACAAGCTAGGGATCCCCACTCCTTCACACCCAAGCCTCCCAATTTTACTTTCCTCAAGTATTCTTTGCATCTTCCTACTTTTCCCCCATTCCTGTGTCCATTCCAAGCTGCACTGATCATGGGACTTTCTAGATACCTTCGCTGGGACACCTTCTAGCTAACCTAGTCTCTATCCACAGCTGGAAGGAGCTTTTCACACTGAAAAGGGGACCATGTTCCCCAGGACTCCACCAGCCTATTATTTAAAGCGATTTCTCAGGGTTCTTAAGATAGAGACATGACTTCATCATATCCCCTGTAACAGGGTCTCGTAAGTTATCCTTGATAGGAATAAGCTGGGATGGCCCTGATCAAGCTCAGGGCGGATGGTCACCCCAGGGGCGCTGTGGTCTGCTCTCTACCTCTGTCCTGCACTAACCCCTCCCTCATCCTTCCCGCTCGCCACGCGGGACTTCTCTCCATTGAGTGACTCGCATGCCCCTTTCCACCCTGGGCTTTGTAGAGACCGGCATTTCGGCCTGGGTTTCTCCTCCATCCTCCCTGGCGTGTTCCCCCTACGGTTCTCTAGACCTTCACTCAACTGCCCTTTCCAGGAGGCCTTCACCAACCACTGTGCCAGTCCGAGTCCCTTGTTACAGGCCGTCGGCTCTGTGACCCTCTGCTTTGAAGCACTTGTTGCAGGTGGAATTCGACTTTTGTGCACATGTGTGTATTGTCATTGGATTAACATCTGCTTTCCCCAAGGCACCATACAGTGAAGGAAGACTGAATTTGCTTATTTTTGTATCACAGTCCTGGCAGAATTCCTACATGTTATAGGGACTAACTAAATAGCTATTGAATAATAGATAACACCATAGCTGATACAGCTTCTTTAAGAGAAACTTGGTTTTTGAGAACATATCCATCAAGTAACTCTAGTGTTTTTTTGGGTAATCAAAGTCACCGATATATAATTTACAGTCAATGAACAGTGTGTGTGTGTGTGTGTGTGTGTATTTATATATGCACATAAACATAAATATATTATTTATATACACACATAAACATACATATTATATATACACATACACACATATGCTTCAATATAAATAATTATTTCTAATATATATTACATACAAATACAATGAACGGTGTGCATATATATATGTTTATATACATATATGTATGTGTGTGTATATAACATATATACATAGATATATGCTTCAATATAAATAATTATTGCTAACATCAAGTTATATACAAATATACTTTATATATTATATACATCGATATAAATTATTATATAGAGATATTTACTGTTTTTAAATTATACATGTGTATATATATATTGGTTGGGGAATAATTTATATAGAATAAAATGTCGCTCTTTTTATTGTACAGTTCTATGTGCCTTAAACAATGCCTACAGTCACGTAGGCACTACTCAGAATGATGCTTTTGTGTTGCATCCATACTGTGGTACAGAGCAATAGTTCATTCTGTTTCTTTTGGATGCAGGTACTACAGTTTGCTTATCTATTCAAAAGCTGAAGGACATTTGGGTTGTTTCTAGGTTTGGCGACTATAAGTAGATCTGCTCATGATATTCATGAGCCGAAGTTGATGTGAAAAACCTTGAGTCACCCCTAGGAGTGGCACCACTGTTGTCCAAAGCAACTGCACCATTTTGCATCCTTCTCCCAGGGTGGAGAGTTCTGGTGGTTCTGCATCCTTGCCAAGACTTGTATTGTCAACTGTTTTTGGTTTGTTTAATCTTAACTATTCTAATTGGGAGGGAGGAGAACACCAGGGCAGAGAGGGGGAAGGACAGAGCAAGGAGATGGAGTGGAGGAATAATACCCATCTTTCCAATGGAAAGGGGCATGAAAGGGGGGCTCGTGGTGCACTTCCTTTCACGTCCCTGCTGGGCATAGACTTCTACTCCCTCTGTCAGATCTCTCAAGATGAAGGATGGACTTTTAGGGAAGACTAGGTACCTGGGAAGTCCTCCTGGTCTGTGGTCCTAGGGGTGGAAGGAGTGCTGGGAGGGACCAGGAGAAAAGCATGCCCTCCGTGCTTTTATTTTAGGGGTATCTCTTCTTTGGGAAGTAAATCCTGGCTCTGGAAAGTCAGAGAAGCATAGAAGCATAGGGTTGCCTCAAAGAGAAAATGCCTAAAGCAAAGCTCCAGGATCCCCTCTAGACTGTGCACTGGCATTGGAGACTGAGCTTCAGGGAGGTCTGAGATAAAGACTGGAGATCTGAATGCAGCTTCTCTGCTCTGTACCCTCCAGAAACAGCACGATTGGGGGTGTAGGAAGGTACAGACTAGCCCCAAGTGCACCTGCATAAGGAAGAGCATTAATCCACCACTAAGCCGTCTACAAGACAACACTATCAAACTATGAAGATCATTGCCAGGCATTCATGACAGTTAAAAGCTGAATTGAAATGAGTGCATTGACAACCTAATTATGATTAATGGAAAGAAATGAACAGTTCCATGGGCTGAGTCATGTCATGTAGCCTAATAAAGTATCAGTAAGCTTAATTTTCTCTGCCAATGAAGCCTGCCTGACCTGCCATGATATTCATTTTCTATGATGAATCAGCTCATGTCCTGAGACACTAATTAGAGATTAGTTTGAGTGTCTGGCACTTTTAAAGGAAAAGTCTGATTGAGAGAATTAACTTTTGCTTAAATGTTCAAATAAAACAAAACAATTTAAACCACTAAAAGTGGAGATCATAGAACACATTGACCTCATATCTGCACAATTAGAGTACAATGAGACAAAATGAGGAACATCTAAAGACAATGCACTTATGCAACTATCCATATGCTAATACCAATGGTCCTGCAAAGACACAGAGTCCCATGGCTCCGTACTAGAGTTATTTATACCCCAGCCCACGCTCGCTCCCCAAGTCGGACTGACATGAAGTTAAATGACAACAAAAAAATAAGCCAAGTATTTTCAAATTTCAAATTAGGCTTTCAAATTAACAATGTATATGCAATACGTACATAGCTAATGAACATGCTACAGTTCTTGCTAGACAATTTCTGGCCCAGGGGAGAGAATGAGGTGGATAAAAATAGAGAATAGTTGAAATATATATTCTGATATGAGCAAAAAAAAGAGGCTGAACAGTTAAAAATGAGATGGATTATGGGAAGAAAAAAGTAAAGTGATTTTCTGGAAGGTAAATAAATCCTTCCACAGGTTATTTTATTTTTGTCCTTTTAGGGCTGTACCCGTGGCATTTGGAGGTTCCCAGGCTAGGGGTCAAATAGGAGCTGTAGATGCCAGCCTACACCACAGCCACAGCAACATGGGATCCGAGCTGCATCTGCAACCTACACCACAGCTCATGGTAACACTGGATCCTCAACTCGCTTAGCAAGGCCAGGGATCGAATCTGCGTCCTCATGGATATTAGTCGGGTTCGTCAACCACTGTGCCACGATGGGAACTCCACACAGCTTACTATTGAATAAAGTTTTTGAAGACTTCTGGATCCTGGAATCTGAAATGGTTTGCCTTTAAAACATCATAACACTGATGTTTTTTTCCGAAAATATTTTGCCAGAAGACCAGTACCAAGGTTTTTAGTCTGTATTTAATGTTTATCATACACAACATGAAATGTCATAATTAACAGAGACATTCACTACTGAAGAGACATCTAATCAATTCTAAATAATGAAGGAATGTATTTCCAAACCAAATCAGGAGACATGATCAGTTCTATATGCACAGTTTCATTTTTACCATCAGCTTATTTACCAAGATGTGCACTGTCTCCATGGCTAACAAAAGTAGGTACTTAATCTCCCTTTTAGGATTGAAAGAATCCATCTACACAACAAAACAAATAGCTTACAAAGAGAGAAAGAAGGTATCCTCTTACCTGGATCCTTTTCAATCTGGACCACCAGCCTCGTGTTGGAATTATCCACACGCCTTGTACTAGAAGGGGCCACAAAAGGGGAAGAGGTCATAGTTAGAACCCTGAAAAGGAAAGCTGGCTACAAGAGTCGGCTGTGTGAGTGGGAAATGCAGGGTGGTGGGGCTTACGTATTAGGGTGAATATGGCACTTTGACAAAGCTGCCAGGAAAGGGAGGGGTCTCACTGTAAGGAAGAGAGGGAAAAGTGGAGAAGACGCAGGAAGACATGATTGGGGCTTAGGATATGGGAGAATGGCCTTCGTCCTTGTCAATTATGAGCACCAGTCCACAAGATAAAAACAAGCATTTGAATTAAGGTCACTCCTTTTCAGAACATGAAGGCAGTGTGCACATAGCTGTCTCTCTTTTCCAACTGATTCCAGAAAATTGTAGTAAGTAGACCATGGCTCCACCACTTGCTTTCAATATTTGAGCCCTTGCTTACAGATCTTCTTTAAGTTGAACCACAAGAACAAAAACATGGAGTTCCCACTGTGGTGCAATAGGATCAGTGGCATCTCTACACTGCTTGGACCCAGGTTCGATCCCCCTTCCTGAACGGTGGGTGAAAGAATCTGGCGTTGCCACAGCTTCCTCGTAAGTCACAACTACAGCTTGGATCTGATCCTTGACCCCAGAACTCCATATGCCTCAGGGTGACCAAAAAAAAAAAAAAAAGAAGAAGAAGAAGAAAAGAATACAAACAACTCTGACAAGCTTAGGAGAAGGTGCACTGTCTTTAGCCATGGTAACAAGTGGTCCCCAGAACCAATTTTAAACTTTTCCAGTTATGACAACTCATCTTGACTCAGCTTTGGGAAGCCAGCTGACCCACTGGCTTCCCAGTCAGGAGGTGAGGGAGGGGCTCACTCCAGAGCCCTCAGGGCAACCAGTCACCAGCAGTCTCCCCAGGTGACTACCTGTGCAGATGGCATCAGCCCACATAAGTCTCTAATCTCTCTGGTCCTTGAACTTCAGATGCCCCAAAAACCTTTTATAAGGGCAACAGTCTGCTCTGCTCTGAGGGACTGTGCCTGACCAGCCTTTTCTCAAATTTCAGATTTTTTTTTTGTCTTTTTGCTTTTTCTAGGGCTGCTTCCTGCGGCATATGGAGGTTCCCAGGCTAGGGGTCTAATCAGAGCTGTAGCCACCAGCCTATGCCAGAGCCACGGCAATGTGGGATCTGAGCCGAGTCTGCAACATACACCACAGCCCACGGCAATGCCGGATCCTTAACTCACTTATGGAGGCCAAGGATTGAACCAGAAACCTCGTGGTTCCTAGTCGGATTCAATAACCACTGCACCATAACGGAAACTCCATTACGATTTCATATTTTTGAATGGTGGCCTCATCATCCTCTGAAGGATGAAATATGAAACTGACTTCAACCCCAAGAAATTGATGATATTCAGCTGTTTATGTTGCCTACAGAAATGGCAATATCATACGGTTAAACCTAAGCCATTAAGAAAGGACTTTCAAAACAAACAGACCCACAGACCCAGAGAACAGGCTGGTGGTTGTCAAAGGGTGGGAGGGAGGGGTTGGGAGTTCAGGATGAGCAGGTGCAAACTATGATCTATAAAACGATAAACAACAAGGTCCTACTGTCGAGCAAAGGGGAACTGTATTCAATACCCTGTGATAGGATTTCCCGTTGTGGCTCAGTGGTTAATGAATCCGACTAGGAACCATGAGGTTGCGGGTTCAATCCCTGGCCTCGCTCAGTGGGTTAAGGACCTGGCATTGCTATGAGCTGTGGCGTAGGTGGCAGACACAGCTCAGATCCCGAGCAGCTGTGGCTCTGGCGTAGGCCAGTGGCTACAGCTCTGATTAGACCCCTAGCCTGGGAACCTCCATATGCCGCAGGTGAGCCCTAAAAAGACAAAAAAAAAAAAAGATAATACTGCTTTTGAAGGGTTTTTCCTTCACGACACCTGCTAAGAAGGCAGGGGTGCTTCTAGATAACACTTCAGTGTGATTGTTGACATATTGACTGTGATTTACTAAATGACAAGCCCTTCTTGGTAAAGGTGCTTACAAAGAAACCTCAGAATGTGGTCTTCTTCTGTGAACTTGTCTCTTGGGAATCAGAGGAGATTAAAAGATGCTTTGATGCGACTGTAATTTAAATAAATAAAAGGTTGTCTTCAGAAGAAAAAAAAAAAAAAGCTTTCTTGTTTCCTCATCTGTCTCAGGTATCAGAGAACCATCTAGGTTTAAGTTTTGTGGAATAGCCTCTACAGATGGGTTAGACAGAAAGAATATTCTGTTACAGCTCAAAAAAGGCCATTAAGCCCAGCATGCTGCTCTCTTGCTGCTTCAGTTTCCTTCCAAATACCCTCAGATCAGCTTTGAAAATAAAAGAGCCCAGTGTGGCAGAAAATCAAGCAAACAACAAAATTCTTTCTAATGAAGGCCAAAATCCCATGTTGGCATGGTTAGTCCCTAAATGGAATTTTAATTTCACCTTAAGACCTAGGACAAATGGAATTTTCAGTAGCAGAATAAACAATTTTTAAAGTGGGATTGAGCCAAAAGAAAGTCATTTAACCGAATTCCTTTGAGAATTAAAACACCTTCTGAAACTATGTTAACTGGAAAGCTAGCTTTGCAAAAGGCCTTAGACGCAGAGTGCTAAATTCTGATAAGCAGTAACTAAGCTCAGCTGCTTGTGGGCCCCAGGGCCGCTGGCTCTCCACCATCTCTCCAAGAAGGGGAAGTGTCTAGTCGCTCATGATGGAGCATGATAATGTGAGAAAATAGGATGTGTACATGTATGTGTAACTGGGTCTCCATGCTGTTCAGTAGAAAACAAAACTGTTTTGGGGAAATAAGTATTAAAAAATAAAAATAAGTAAAAAAAAAAAGAATTAGAGTAATGCATTAAAAAAAAAAAAAAAGAAGAAGAAGGGAAGTGCCAGCTATACTGGGTAATGCTTACCACTCAAAGGTGCTAATTAGTTCAGTAATTGGATTTCTGCCTTAACTGTCCTATTGCATGAACATCAGTTCTGTGGCTCAAAGAGAAAATGGGGGCTTCCAACTCACCTCCAATTTCAGGGTGAGATCAAAATGCTGCTGTAGTTAGGTGTGCTCCTCCAGAATACTCTCTGCCCCTGCCTGTCAAAACCACTGCTCGCTGCTAGGCAATGAGGTCTGGGGACCACAGGCCAAGTCTAGTGATAGGTCTCCCCAGAGAAGCTGACTTACTCCCATGCATCCTTCCTTTACGTGACTATGGGATGCAGAGAATAAAGCTGGGCTCCTCCCTTCAAGCTTTGCCTTCCCACCTCCTCATCGGTCCTGCTAAGCCCCTTCTCTCTTACATGACTCCATCCAAGGAAGTGAAATAAGTTGACAGTAATTTACTTAATTATACTGCCTCAAGTTCCCCTATGTCAGCACACATGACTTACATTTTTGGTGGAGAAGTGTGTCTGGCTAGATTGAGATGTTTTATAGGTGTTTGTTCATATGGCAAACCTGAGGTGGACAGACTGTAGTTGTAACCATGGGGAAGAACAGCTTAGAGAAATCTAGACAATGAGAAGGCAGCCAGACTCTAAAAGAAGGACACTGTCACCTTTTAAGTTGAATATATGCACACATTTCATCTGAGTTAGTATATTCTGATGATTTTTGCATCTATATTTGTAAGGAATATTGGCCTGTTTTTTTTTTTCTTGGAATGACTTTGTCTGGCTTTGATGGCAGAGTAATACTGGATCCAAAGAATGATTTAGGAATTGCTCCTTCCTTGACCTTTTTTTGGGAGATTTGAGAAGAACTGATATTAATTCTTCTTTAAACAATTTACAGAATTTGACAGTGAAGCCAGCTGATGCTGGGCTTTTCTTTGCTAGGAGTTTTCTGATTACCAACTAATTTGCTTTACTTGTTATAAGTATCTTCGGGTTTTCTATTTCTTTTTCAGTCAGTTTTGGTAGTGTGTGTGTGTGTGTGTGTGTGTGTGTGTCAGTTTGGTAGTGCCTGTGAATTCCTCCATTTCAGCTAGATTATCTAATTTGCTGGTACACAATAGTTTATATAATTCTCTTTCATTTATGTAAAGTTGATAGTAATGTTCTCACTTTTGTGATTTTAGTAATGTGAGTTTTCTTTCATTTTTTTCTTGGTCATTCTTGGGAAAGGTTGGTCAATTTTTTTGATCTTTTCAAAGAATTAATTTTTGGTGTAATTTGTTCTTTCTATTGTTTTGTATTCTCATTTCTCTACATTCTAATCTTTATTATTTCCTCTTGTCTGCTTTGGTTTACTTTGCTTTTCTTTTTCTAGTTCCTTAACAGAGAATACTAGCTTATTGATTTGTTTTCTTATTTTTATTTTTATTTTTGTCTTTTGTCCTTTTAGGGCTGCACCCACGGCACATGAAGCTTCTCGGGCTAGGGGTCTAATAGGAGCTGTAGTTGCTGGCCTACGCCACAGCTCACGGCAACACGGGATCCTTAACCCACTGAACAGGCCAGGGATTGAACCTGAAACCTCGTGGTTCCTAGTCAGATTTGTTTCTACTGCACCACAACGGGAACTCCTCTTATTTTTTAATTTAGGCATTTACAGCTATGAATTTCCCTCCGAGCACTGCTTTTGCTATATATCATAGGTTTTTTTTTTCATTTTTATTAATCCCCAAATATTTTTTATTGTCTCTTGTGATTTATTCCTTTTCATTGGTTGTTTAAGTATGCTTTATTTGCCATATCATTAGGAATTTTCCAGATTTCCTCTTGCTGTTGATTTCTAGTTTCAATCCATTGCGGCTGGAGATCATATGTTGTATGATTTCAATATTTTTAAATTTATCGAGGCTTGTTTTATGGCCTAATATATAGTCTACCCTGGAGAAAAGTCCATGTACCTTTGATAAGAATGTCTTTTTAAAACTTTGCTTTTCAAAAATACCCTGCTAAGTTCCTGCTATGGTGCAGTGGGATTGGTAGTGTCTCTGGAGCACTGTGATGCAGGTTGGATTCCCACCCCGCCACAGTAGGTTAAGGATCCAACATTGCCACAGCTGTGGCATTGGTAGCAACTGTGGCTCAGATCTGATCCCTGGCCTGGGAATTCCATATGCCATGGGGTGGCCGAAAAAGAAAATTAAAAAATACCCTGTTAAGAGAAATAAAAGACTAGCTACAGACTGAGAGAAAATATTTGCAAACCTCATATTCACAAAGTACTAGTATCTAGAATATATAAAGAACACTCAAAATTCAACAGTAAAACAACAAAACCAACCAACCAAAAACCCCCCAAAGAATCCAATTAGGAAATGAGCAAAGATATGAACAAACATTTCCCTGAAGAGGACATGCTGATGGCAAATGAGCTCAGAAAAATATGTTAATACCATAAATCTTTAGGGAAATGTAGATTAATCATGATGAGATATCACTCTATACCTATCACAATGGCTAAAATAAAAAATGGTAAAAACATCAATATACTGCCAAGGATATAGAGAACCTGGATTTCTCATACATTGCTGGTGGAGATATAAGATGGTATCACTTCTCTGAAAAGGAGTTTGGCAGTTTCTTTAAAAAACTACCATATGACCCAGTAATTATATTTTGCCTGAGAAGTGAAGACTTAGGTTCACACAAAAACTGGTAGATGAATGTCCCTAGCAGCTTTATTCATAAAAGCCAAAAACTGGAAACGACCCAGAACCGTCTCTTAACAAGTGAATTGGGAACCAGACTCTGTGGTTTCCACACTATGGAATTCTGCTCCATTGCAATTCAAAGGAGCAAACTATTGACATATTCACTGATCTGGAGGAATCTTCAACGAATACGGTGAGTGAAAAGAGCCATTCCCATAAGGTTTAATGCTGTATGATTCCATTTATATAAAATTCTTGAAATGACAAAATCACAGAGTTGGAGAACAGCTTAGTGGGGGGTGGGGCAGAAAGAAAGAGGGTGTGATTATTAAAAGAGCAGCAGGAGAGATCTCTGTGGGATTGGAGACGTTCTGTATCTTGGCTGTACCAACATCGATATCCTGACAGTGATAGTTTTGTAAGATGTTAAGACATTTAAATTGGATAAAGAGTATATGGGGACATCTCTTTTTATTATTTCTTTCAACTCCATGTGAATCTACACTAAACTAACAAAAAGTCTAATTACAAAAATCTCCATAGCTAATAGCAGGCCAGAATTTAGTGACTCCAATCCTATAATTCATGTGTGATTCTCATCTTTGTCCCTAACTTGCTTGCATCTCAAATTAGGATTGCTGCTTCCATTTCGGTCAGAAAATTCCAAGATGAGCCAACATTTCAAATACATGATACAAGGTCCAACCATTCATTCACTGGAAAGTCATAAATATTTAGGGGGTGAAAAGTGTTACTTTTTTTTTCTTTCTGCAAATGCAACTAATCAAAATAGTTTGTAAAAAATTCAAGTTGCATGTGGTTGGGCCAAGAGTCAGCCAAATGAGGAAGTGAATAGATGGTGATGCAGAGGATTACAACTGATTCATCAGGATTAAAGGATCAGGGGGCCACTGGATTTTCTGCAAGACTCACATGGCTGATTTAGGGTTTTGACTTCTGGGTGCTAGATCCTCCTGGTAAAAGGAGGCCCAATGTCATTTGTTTGACCGTGTTTCATTTAGAGTCGCAGGTGATATTTCTCCTGGGGCTACAGATCCGTTTATTTTTTCATTAGTTACCCATGGTAAGCATAGACCTTGGATCAAGACAAGCCCCAAACTTGGGGAAAAGTAACATCAACCCTTGGCAATGGGGCTGCAGGATTTGGCAGTGACATGCACAGCCTGAGGCATTACTCCAATCCTTCCGTTTTCACCGGCACTTGTCTCAAGAGAGACAGCAACTCAAGAAGAGAAGACACGTTCTCCAAACATAAAGCCCATTTAGACATGGTGCTGTTTCATCCTCAAGGGATGTGGCACTTAATAAACTCACACCAGCACCATTTCCCTGCCGACATGGACTTCACTTTTCCTTTGCTGTTTTATTCACTCCTAATGTAACGCTGTACCTCAGCGCATTCAATCCTCAAATCTGTTACAAAATCAAGTCCAACTAAAACGATGCTCCAAATTCCACGATCATCACGAGGCACCTTGTCAAATGAGTTATACTGACTAAAATTATGAATCACGATGTTATAGGCAGGTTTGACCTCCCATGTTTGCAATTTTCTTTTCTTTTTCTTTTTGGCTGCACTCGTGGCCCATGGAGGTTCCTGGGCCAGGGATTGAATCTGAGCCACAGCTTCGATGTACACCACAGCTGCAGCAATGCCAGATTCTTAACCCACTGCACCAGGCCAGGGATCAAACCCATGCAGCCACAGAGACCATGCCAGATCCTTAACCTGCTGTGCAACAGCGAGAACTCCTCATGTTTGCATGAGGTACTCTATGTAAAATAATTTGGCCTGGAAACATTACATCAAGATAAGGCAAGGGAACTCCAAGAATAAGACTGTGACTCTAAGTTGGTAAATCTGATTTCTGTTTCTAACTTGGTTTATAATTTATTAAATTATTTGAGCGATGTAAAGGAGAGAATCACTTAATCCTTCTGATATCCAGGTTTCTGAGTGCATAAAACGGCAACTAAACATAGCATAGGACTTTTGGTAGGAAGTTAAAACACAGAGCCCAGTCTATGACTGCCTATTACAAAACTAAACAAAGAACTACTTTAGGAGTTCCCTGGCAGCCTGGCAATTAAGGATCCCTAGTTTTCATTACTGTGGCTCAGGTTTGAACCCTGGCTGGGGAACTTCCATACGCTTCAGGCAGAGCCCACCCCACTCCCTCCAAAAGAACTGCTTTAACCTTTAATAGGCCAGTTACCCAAGGGAAGCCCAGGGGACTAGGAAATAGGTTATTGTTTGTTTTTTTTTTTTCTTTTTATGGCCACACCTGTGGCATATGGAAGTTTCCTGGCCAGGGGTTGAACTGAAGCTGCAGCTTCAGCCTATACCACAGCCACGGCAACATCCTAGCCACATCTGTGACATCCACCAGCTTGTGCCAACACTGGATCCTTAACCCACTGAGCAAGGAGGGGGATCATAGAACCTGCATCTTCACAGAGACAATGTCAGGTCTTTAACATGTTGAGCCACAAGCGGAATTTTAAGGACTAGGAAATAGTTTTGAAATCACTGGATTGGTACCTGTGGGTATAGATTTTTTTTTTAATGGGGAAAAAGGAAGAGTACTTTTTATCCTGACAATGCTTTTCAAATTTGATTTTAAATGCTAAAATAGAGTGTGTCGATCTTTGGCTCCAGGAGCACAAGGACAACAGTCAACGGAAAATGAGTTCATTCATCTCTTCCAACTGTCCTCACCCACTCCAGCTTTTTGCCCAGAAAACCTCTTCAGAAGGCTGAGGTTTATTCATGGGAAGTTTTCCTTTATCCAGGAAAACTTTACTTAGAAAGCTAGCATTCTGAACTGCTCTTGAAATTGGGTTTTTTAAAGATTTCACTTTCTGCACAATTTTCTTAAAACTCCACTAAGAACGTCCCCTCCTTTCTCTCAAACCTCATCATATACCTTCTCCAAAGCCTTCCCCAGCTCCTGGAAAGGAAGCTCCAACTACACAACCTCCAAAACCAGTAATCTTTTCAATGGAACTTAGTAAGACATTACAAAAGGGAGAAGGAACATAATCCATTATATTGTCATTATTCTTATCGGGTAATATATTCTCTTCTAATTCTCATGCATGTGATTATTTTTCCATTACTGGTCATTTTTCATTACAGCCTGATGGGGAGCATCAATCTACTTGATTGTGTTTACAGAGAGAGGCAAACACAGCAATCCAGACACTACAGAGCGTCCTAAACTCTATGGAGTGCTGATGATGGCAGAGTATTCTCAAAGTGACAAAAAAAAAGAGCATGGCTTCCCATGTCCACATAAGGCATTAGTTACCTTAATCAGCCCATAATACTGTGAACCCTGAAACAGCAACCCTATGTGAAGTCTGGGTAAGGTCTTCACATTCCCAAGAAATATGCTCAGGGTAGCAGGATTAAAGAGCTCCCACCCCACCATGACTGCAAAGCCAAGAAGTGTGTTTTAATCTACAGCCTCAAACGCAGAAGTCCCCCAGGACCCAGAGTGGCTGCCCCATAGCTGACTGTCCCCAACGGGGACAGCATGGCCAGTCATTTCCACTTTGCATACTGGCTGACCGCACAGAAGACCTTTTAAAGGGCTCAGGGGCCTTGGTGTTGGGGAGTGACCCAACACTATCGGCCCCAAAAATCTCCTCCCCCAGGAATATTTGAGCCCGGCAGCAAAAGGGTTTGAGACAACAGGGATTTAAAAGCCAAATGCAGAGTTCCTGTCACGGCTCAGCAGTTAACGAACCCGACTAGTATCCATGAGGATGCGGGTTCGATCTCTGGCCTCGCTCAGTGGGTTAAGGACCCTGTGTGGCCGTGAGCTGTGGTGTAGATTGCAGATGCAGCTCAGATTCTACATTGCTGTGGCTGTGGTACAGGCTGGTGGCTGTAGCTCCTATTCGACCCCTAGCCTGGGAACCTCCATGTGCCGTGGGTACACCCCCCCCCCAAAAAAAAGATAAATGTCAAATGCTTCTGCTGGCCTTTGTTTATTTATTTTTAATATATTACATTTTATTATTTTTTAAAAGTAGAGTTGATTTACAATGTTCTGTCAATTTCTGCTATTCAGCAAAGTGACCCCATCATACATTTATGCATACATTCCTTTTCTCATACTCTCTTCCATCACGGTCTCCCAAGAGACTGGATAGGAGTTCCCTGTGCTGCACAGCAGGACCTCATTGCTTATCCATTCTAAATGTACTAGTTTGCATCTACCACCCCCAAACTCCTGCCTTTGTTTAGAATCAATCAATCCCATCTCCAGCACTTCCCTAAAAAGCGGAAAAGCTGAGGCCCCTGTCCCCTCAGTGGCTGGCAGAACTGAGAAAGGCTCTGGCCTGGCCTGGGCTGACCTTCCCTGCGACCTTCCAACAGCTGGACACAGTACACGACCTCGCTTATGGGAGTCAGCAGACTGAGGGGGAGCAGATGGCAGGGGCGCCTGGTCCACTTCACGACCCTGCGCTTTCCAGATTCTGTAACTGCTCCGTGGAAGGTAACAGGACCCTGAGTAACATTAGGCACCGCAGCATACACCAGTGCTACTTGAGAAATTCAACACACCGGAGTTCCTCAAAAGCGTCATCTTTGTGGAACACATCTGCATAGTTGCTCATGGCCACACCTGAAGTGTCAAACCTTACCCTCTGGGTACGTGTGTGCGAGCGCTTTCTCATCCATCAGCAAAACACTGGATGAAGCCAAGCCGATTATTTCATGTCTCAGACATAACAGCATTCAGACAGAGACCTGGGGTTCCAGTTGAGGAAATCCAAAGCAGAGGAGGGACGTGGAAGGACAGATTGGGGCATGTTAGCCAGAGAGCAGGGGATGCTCGGGCTCCGGTCTGCCCCTCCACCCCTCTCTGGAATTCTAGACTATTTAGACACCTAGCACCATGGCGCTACAGGTCTTACCTGTCTTTGTGCTGTCGTCCCCCCAAGTAAAATTATGAGGGAAGGATCCCTTTAATAAAAGTCATCACTCCCTTTTTTTTTTTTGTCTTTTTGCCATTTCTTGGGCCGCTCCGGCAGCATATGGGAGGTTCCCAGGCTAGGGGTTGAATCGGAGCTGTAGCCACCGGCCTATGCCAGAGCCACAGCAACGCGGGATCCAAGCTGCATCTGCGACCTACACCACAGCTCACGGCAATGCCGGATCGTTAACCCACTGAGCAAGGCCAGGGATCGAACCCGCAACCTCATGGTTCCTAGTCAGATTCATTAACCACTGCGCCACGACGGGAACTCCCATCACTCACTTTTATTATGAATGTGTCAATTTCACGTGATGGGAAACCCACCTGGGAATGGATGAAGCAAAATCTTCAACTCACTAGCTCGCACAGCTGAGAGGGTGATGGGGCCCAGCTAGACTTGGGGTGGTGGGTGGTGTCATCAGGAATCACTTCCCACACCCCTCGGCCCTGCCTTCCTGTGTTTGCTGCGTCCTCAGGACAGTTTGTACCTTGTGGGCACAAGAAGGCTGCCAGCGGCATTAGGCTTGCATCCCACACCACCAAGCCCAGTGGGAAAGCAGGTTCTCCTCCCCTGCAGGCTTGCCACACCCCAAAGTCCCAGCGCTCACTCAGGCCAGGCTGAAACAATCCACCTCCAGGCCTCTGGGCTTCACACCTGGCCTTTCTATGGCACAGGCCCTTTCGGCCTCTATCTCTCTTGCTCATCTGTTTCCTGCTTACCTGTGGCCTGAAGTCTAGGACAATATTTACACAGAGCTCAGTTTTACTGAGTGAAAGATGAGGCAGGACTTTTGGGTGCTTTAGTCCTGGCACCTCTACTTCATGACACAGAACTAAGAATGTTTCTTGCTGGCTTATCTGCACTTCTGTACTTTTGGAAAGTTGAAGACTTGGTCCAATTTCCCACCCTGTCTGTCCTTGTAAGTCCCAGGACTCTCCAGGCATGGCCCAAACCATGTTAATTCCTAAACACACCTCTTTTAACACTAGACACACATAGGTAAGCTCAAAGTGACTCCCAAGCATTTTTAAATTGCTCAAAACTCTCCCTTTTTAATATAAATTGGTGCAGCTACTATGGAAAACTGTACAGAGGTTCCTCAAAAAAATGAAAAATAGAGTTGCCATATGATTCAGCAATCTCACTCCTGGGCATACATCTGGACAAAACTATAATTCAAAAAGATACATACACCTGCATGTTTCAAAAAGATACATACACCTGCATGTTCACTGCAGCACCATTCACGGTAGCCAAGACATGGAAGCAACCTAAATGTCCATCGATAGATGAATGGATAAAGAAGATGGGGTATGCATAATCAGTGGAATATGCCTTGGCCATAAGAAGAATAAAATAATGCCATTTGCAACAACATGGGTGGATCTAGAGATTATCATACTAAATGAAGTAAGTCCAACAGAGAAAAAACAAATACCATATGATATCATTTATACGTGGAATTTAAAATATGACACCAATGAACTTATTCATGAAAGAGAAACAGACTCACAGACATAGAGAACAGATTTGTGGTTGCCAAGGGAGAAGGGGTGGGAGAGGGAATGGACAGGGAGTTTGAGGTTAGCAGATGCCAATTATTACATACAGAATGGATCAATAACACAGTCCTGCTATATAGCACAGAAACTATATTCAGTACTCTGTGATAAACCAGCACGGAAAAGAAAATTTTTAAAAAGAATGTGTATATATGTATAACTGAATCACTTTGCTTTATAGCAGAATTAACACAACACTGCAAATTAACTCTATTTCAATTTTATTATTATTTATTTATTTGTCTTTGTAGGGCCACACCCATGGCATATGGAGGTTCCCAGGCTAGGGGTACAATCGGAGCTGTAGCTGCCAGCCTACACCACAGCCACAGCAGTGCAGGATCCAAGCCGCATCCGCAACCTACGCCACAGCTCATGGAAACGCCAGATCCTTAACCCACTGAGCAAGGCCAGGGATCAAACCCACAACCTCATGGTTCCTAGTCCAATTTGTTTCCACTGTGCCACAACAGGAACTCCTATATTTCAATTTTTAAAATATTAAAAAAAAAAACCCTCTCCCATTTATCTAGGCATCTGTACTTCTGAAGGCCTCTGAGTCCCTTCTGAGGGGGGGGTGGGGAGGATTCTCAAAGAACTATGATTAGCTCCTAGGAAAAGTGAGGGCGTTTCAGGACCCCTTTTATAGACACTTGAAGTGACTCAACACCCTGGAAAACTAATGGCAAGTGACAGCCTCAGATAGGAATTTCTCAAATCACCCATTTAAAAACAAAATTGCATCTGTATTCATTAGTTTGACTCCTCTCTGGGCCTCAGCGTTTATGCAGGATCTCAGGCTTCCTCCCTGCCTGATGTCACACAGACCTAGCTAGGGCTGGAACCAATGCAGTCAGCCTCAGTCATTGGCGGTCCTGGCTGTCCCTGTGGAAGAGGGTCCCAGTCCTGGCTGTGGCTGTGCTGGAGGCAGCAGGCCGCAATGGGTCCCCACTTCCTCTGTCTCTTGACTCAGGGTCCATCAGGGAGCATCCCTGGGTCCCTGCGGGGAATCGGAAAGACAAACTCGCCAGTGATGGCCTGTCCAGACCTGGCCAGGTGGCTCCCTCACTGAGCCTTGGGGCTTCGAGGTCCCTGTGGTCAAATCATGAGTGACGTGATCGGCTGTGAGCAGCCGTGAGCAGGCTGTGTTGGTTCTGACCTGGGTCAGCTCCAACCTGCCCAAGGGCAGAGGAGGGGTTTGGGACCAATGTCTGCTTCTGAGGAGCTGCCTGGAGGCAGCAGGGAACACAGACACCTCTGCAGCACCTAGCACCATCCCCGGCCAGGAGGGGCTGCAGACGGCTCCCTTAGGAAGCCAGAGAAGGCCTTCCTCCTGGAGGGAGGCCCTCGGGGATCTTCCCTTCCAGACTGGCCTCTGTGAGGTCACCTTTCTAGTCAAGAGCAAATTTCTTTTTTTTTTTTTTTTTTTTACATTTTAGGGCTGTACCTGCAGCATATGGAAGTTTCCAAGGTAGGGGTCCAATCAGAACTGCATCTGAGACCTACACTACAGCTCATAACAACGCTGGATCCTTAATCCACTAAGTGAAGCCAGGGATCCAACCCACAACCTCATGGATACTAGTTAGGTTTGTAACTGGGAAGACACAAAGGAAACCCCCCCTTTTTCCATTTGTGCCATATTTTAGGTGCCACATATATCATATGGTATTTGTCTTTCTCTTTCTGACCTAGCTTCATTTAATGTACAAATGAACCTACCTACAAAACAGAAACAGACGTACAGACATGGAGAACAGACTTGTGGTTGCCAAGGGAGAGGGGGAGGGAGTGGGAGGGAAGGTGAGTTTGGAGTTAGCAGATGCAAACTATTACATTTAGAACGGATAAGCAATGAAGTCCTGCTATACAGCACAGGGAACTATATCCAATCTCTTGGGATAGACCATGATAGAAGATAATATGAGAAAAAAGAATGTATATATACGTATGACTGTGTCACTTTGCTGTACAGCAGAAATTGGCACAGCATTGTAAATCAACTATACTTTGATTTAAAAATTAATTTTAAAGAAAGAGCAAATGCTTTAACAGGCAGTCACTTTCCCTCTTTGTTTGGTGTGGGAGGCATTTTGAGGGGCCTCGGGACATAATGGAAAGTTTTCAGGACCAGAAATAAGACCAGACTTGGGTTGATATCTTGGCTCAGCCACTGACTTGTTCCGTGACCTTGGGCAAGTTACTTAAATTCCCCGTTTCCTTTCTCTGATCTGTGAAATGAGAGAAATGAAATTCTACTTTCAGAGTAGGTGGGAGCCCAGGGATGAATACATCTGAGAAGGTGAGCAGGTGTTCGCTAAATACAACAAGACGAGGCCCCTCCTGTTTCTGTCCTACGGCCTTTATTACAGTGAAGAGCAATATAGCCAGTGCCCAGCACTCTCCTAGGTGTGGATCTGAGAGCTCTAATGGCCCCGAGACACCTAATAAGAGAGCTCAGGACTTGCTCTCAGTAGTGACGACAGCCAGGTGTTTTGTAAACATCCCAGTCAATGGTAGAGCAGCTTAATTGCAAGTTGCAATATGTAAATTCCTCTCCAGCATAATTGCAAATGTGAATGATAGTGCTGCATTTTACTATTAAGCCGTAAGCCACGAGTTCCTGCCATGTTTCAGGGGGTTAAGAACCCATCATAGTGTCCATGAGGATGCAGGTTTGATCCCTGGCCTCCCCTAGTGGGTTAAGGATCTGGCATTGCTGCAAGCTGCAATAAAGGTCACAGATGTGGCTTGGATCCCGCATGGCTACGGCTGTGGCGTAGGCCAGTGGCTATAGCTCCAATTCAACTCCTAGCTTGGGAACTTCCACATGCCGCAGGTGCCACCCTAAAAAGCAAAAAAAAAAAAAAAAAAAAAAAAAAAAGCAAAAGAAAAAAGAAGAAGAAGAAGCCATAAGCATATAAGCTTCTTGCTTTATACCTAAGGAGGGAAAAAAAATGCCTTTTCAGATATTCAATGTTTTGCACAGAGATCTTACAAACTATGTTTAAAACAGCCTAATAGGGAAGGGCTGGGGTTTTTTTTTCTTCTATACAAAAATCATTATTTATACCTGTTTTCGTTTTGTACTTTAAAATGTAAACATCTCCTTATCCAAAATAGCTGGTGAGAAAAAAAATGAAAAAACAAAGACCAAAAGCAAATTCAGCCTTGGAAGAATGCTGGTGAGTTTTCAAGCATCCTTGCTGAAAGGCTTAGCAAAAACCTCTCCACGCTGAAAAAGATAGAAAATGAAGTGTGCTGTTGAGAACCTCTTTTCTGGACTCCCTGAACCAAGTCAGGCCCCCATGGCTCTGTCCAGCTCATCGTTAACAAGTCCCGAATGAAGACCCAAATGGTGACACAGGTAAGGCCATCTGCATAGAGCACAGCGAGGGAGCTTAAGAGATGGTGAGTGAAAGCAGTAATACTGGCTTCTGTGGACTGCTAGGCTGCGTGAAAGCCAAGAAGATGAGCGTTGATAGAGAAAATGTAAATGTCTGCTTTTCAGTAAAACACACATGAGTGGACTGATGAAAAGCTGGCTTGAGAATACTATAGCAAAATAATTGAGAAGGTTTAGATTTTAAGAGGAACAAAGGAGAGCAGAACATAGGACTCACAGGAAGTAACAGGTCTGTCCACTATGGCTGAGTAGATGACAACTGGGCAGGCTAAGGAGGGCAGGGTCAAGGACAACTCAGCAAACATCTGGATGGGGGCGGCTGAGGTGCCCAAGGTCTAAACCATTTCACACAAAGAAGAGTTAGGGTGGTTTAGCATGGAGACAAGAGTCGCAAAGGGAATGAGGGCTGCTTTCCATCTGGCAAAGGATGGGATGTAGAGGAGGCGTAAGGATGCCTGCTGCTCCGGGATCAGCAGGTGTATCCAGGTGATTGTGGTACCCAGGGGATGCCCCAAGGAGCTGATTCAGAGCAGGGAGAGCCTGCAGCTATGGCTGACAAAGCTCACTAGGGCTACCTGGGGAGGCACGAGGTTTGTTCCACCTGGAGTAGGGAGAGGTCAGAGGACTCCCTCCCATGGATGGTGCAGAGGGGCTTCTGTCATCTTAAGGGTCTGTGCTAGTCTCCCTTCTATATGACAAACCCAGAAAGGGGCTGGGAGATAACACATTATGGTTCAGGGGAGCCCACTGAGATGAGCTGAAATGTTCTGATCCTACGTTTTGTTGGTTGATCAATCACAGAGCAGTGGCACTTAGGAAAATCTTGTGTTCCCACAAGGCAGTTGTGATGCTCAAAGAAGAGATCCCAGGCTCTAAAGCCTTAAAGGAACCACAGTGCTTGAAGGTGAGGATATTTATGGGGCATCTCTGGCTATGGATGGGACACTCCGTGGTCTACACATGCATCCTTTCACAGGCTGATAGGACTGCGTCCTACCACTTCAGAAACAACTTCCAGTGGGTTGGAAGGAGCCGTGAAATATTTCTAGACATAAATGATTTTTTTTTTTCTTCACAGGGCTGCACCCATGCCATATGGAGTTTCCAGGCTAGGGGTCAAAGTAGAGCCTATACCACAGCCACAGCAACACCAGATCAGAGTCAAGTCTGAGACTTACACCAGAGCTCACAGCAACGACAGATCTCTGACCCACTGAAGGAGACCAGGGATCAAACCTGCATCCTCATGGATACTAGTCAGATTCATTCCCACTGCACCACAATGGGAACTCCCTAGACATAACTGAATTGAAAGTAGAATGACAGCAGATAAAAATATAGGGGAGGAAAACAAAGTGGGGACAGGATTTGGTATTGAGGACTCCTAGGAGGCACTTAAGAATAGTCATGCCAGGAGTTCCCATCATGGCTCAGTGGTTAATGCATCCATGAGGTTTCAGGTTCGATCCCTGGCCTTGCTCAGTGGGTTAAGAATCCAGCACTGCCATGAGCTGTGGTGTAGGTGGCAGACACGACTTGGATCCCATGTTGCTGTGGCTCTGGCCTACACTGGCATAGGCTGGTGGCTACAGCTCCAATTAGACCCCTAGCCTGAGAACCTCCATATGCTGTAAGTGCAGCCCTAAGAAGACGACAAAAAAAGAAGACGACCCCATTTCGCATGAATTAACTGAGGCTCTGAGGCTGAATTTTCCTGGAGTCAAACACCTAACCAAGCATGTGGGCTGGGATTTCCATCAAGGTCTGCCTGACTGCAAAGCTCATGCTTTCTGATGGACCGTCACCACCTCAGGAAGAGATGAGGATGGATGAAGTATCACGATTATCTTCTTGCTGACTAGGGCAGGCCCAGGGACACCGAACACGGAGTTGATATTTTTGAAGACCAGTCACATAGATCGATTCCTGCATTAAAGCCTAGTGCAGCGGCCTCACATGCATGCTTACCGTACACTTGAGGAGGGGGGATGGCCCAGAATGATCTAATATTTTAAAACCAATCTGGGAGTTCCTTTTGTGGCTCAGTGGGTTAAGAATCCAACTAGTGGAGTTCCCGTCGTGGCGCAGCGGAAATGAATCTGACTAGGAACCATGAAGTTGCAGGTTTGATCCCAGGCCTCGCTCAGTGGGTTAAGGATCCGGCATTGCCCGTAAGCTATGGTGTAGGTCTCAGATGTGGTTCAGATCCCATGTTGCTGTGGCTGTGGCTGTGCCTGGCAGCTGTAGCTCCTATTAGACCCCTAGCCTGGGAAACTTCATATGCCACGGGTGCAGCCCTAAAAGGACAAAAGACAAAAAAAAAAAAAAAAAAAGAACCCAATTAGTATCCATGAGGATGCAGGATCAATCTCTGGCCTTGATCAGTGGGTTAAGGATCCGGCGTTGCTGCAAGCTGAAGTGTAGGTCACAGATGTAGCTTGGACACTGGGTTGCTGCGGCTGTGGTGTAGGCTGGCAGCTGCAGCTCCCATTTGACCCCTAGCCTGGGAATTTCCATATGCTGCACATGGGGCCCTAAGAAGAAAAAATAGAATAAATAAATAAAACCAATCTGGACAATGTAATAGAAATGTAACAATCATGAAGCTGTATTTGCCTTTTCAGGTAGCTGTTATATAGGTCTCCTCACAGATATAACATTTTACATTTTAGAGAAGACTTTTGATATATCAAAACAAAACCAATTTTTTAGGGCCACCCCTGCAGCATATGGAAGTTCCTAGGCTAGGGGTGGAATCAGAGCTGTAGCTGCCGGCCTACACCCACAGTAACACCAGATCTGAGCCGCATGTGCTACCTACACTGCAGCTCATGGCAATGCTGGATCCTTAACCCACTAAGTGAGGCCAGGGATTGAACCCATATCCTCATGAATACAAGTCAGGTTCTTAACCCACTGAACCACAACAGGAACTCTGACAAAACTATTGATAATGGGACTTTTCTTTCTTTAGGGTTAAAGACAGATGACTCCTTTCAGACCGAGACATTGGCTAAGAGAACCAGGAACATGAGTCAATACCTTTTTGCCTAAACATTTGTTTCATGTTAATGACAGAGTTTTGTCATTTAGCAATTGTTTATATATAAAGAGAAGGATGATAAATCATAATATCAAAATGTGTTTCTAAAGCTTTTTAAACACTCTGACATGAGGGGATGTATAAATACCCGGCGCTATTATCACAGTCCATTTTCAATCATTGTTGGTAAATCAAATGGAGACACCAGGCTGAATTCATCAAGACAGGGTTTAAAGACCTTCCTAGTCAAGAACCGTTTAACAGGGAACATTCTACCGGTGGCAGATGAGACCCAGATTACAGTTTCCCTTCCCCTGTGCATAATGTTGCTGGACTTAATGCACTTAAATTGTTATAGAACACCTACTGTGTGCATGGCCCCCACAGGGACACATTAAAATTAAAGAAATAGTTATAGGACACCTACTGTGTGCACAGCCCCATAGGGACACAAAGATGAAAACAGACAAGCCCAAACTTGGAGGTAGACACAGTCCACGCCAATCCTTGCCACAATATACAGATGGCCTCAGGGCAAGTTTACTTTCCAAAGACAACTGCCAAGTACCCTTCATTCTATAAGACCGCCTGGAACCTTCCCTTCACCTATCAAGAGGTGGAGCAGGAGGTGGAATTTGTGCGGGTGTGGGTGGAAGTGGGAAGGTGGAAGGCAGGAAGGGCATTCGATGAGAAGGGCACAGCCAAGGGAAGGCTGGAATGAGAACTCCCCACGGTTGATGCATGAAAAAGTGTGGTGGGAGACAGGCTAGAGAGTGCAATTGGGACTGAGGAGAGTCTAGATCTGTGCTGTCCAATATGGTAGTTTGTAGTCACATGTGGCTACTTAAACTTAAATGAATTAAACTCAGCAGGATTAACCATTCAGTTCCTCAGCCACATGGGCCCTGGTCCAAGTGCTCCGTGGCCCCAAGTGGCTGATGGAGCCCCCCTGTTGGACAAGGCAGATACAGGGCATTTCCTTCAGGGCTGGTCTATGGGGTACTGTCCCTCATCCCCCAGGCAGCAGTGAGACCCCAGCGGCTCACCAAGCGGTTCACCCTAGCTTGAAACCCACTCCAAACATGTTCTCCTGAGAGGAGAAGTCTGATTTGGCCTCAAAATGTCTTCTTTTCCCAAGCCAGACAAAGCAGCACAGAGTGAGACGGCGGATCAAGGCTTGAGAATGGTGTCTAAAACTGCACAAAACAGGCATTGGGGAGCTTCCTCCAAGCAAGGCAAAGTTGACTCAGTGAACAAAGACCAGCCCCAGTGCGGGTTTGGTGCGACCTGGTGCCCAGTGGGGGGAATCAATGGGAGAGCAGGTTAGTTAGGTGGGCAGAGGACAGCTTTTCACCAGCCCCCTGTGAAGGGCAGTGCTGGAACAAAAAGTCAGCAGACTTCAAGACAGCCCAGGCTGAGGAAAACAGACCGGCCATCATCACCAGGCAGCTGGTGATGCACTTATGGGTTCCACAGAGGATTAAAATGGTTCCATGATAGTGTAGGGCTCGCTGGAGACTTGCAAAAACCGAAGGCAGCTTTAGAAGGTCTGGAAGGAAAATCAGAGGATGGGAAAGTGAGAGAGCAGAGGTGGAGAGGGAGAGAGATCAGGAGACGGGACGACAAATGCCTTTCCCCATACCCCCAGGGTGTGGCTGGCGATCCTGGGTGCCCCACTGCCAGGATGTGCTCCACCAATGCTAGGGAGGAGAGTGATTCTTAGCCAGCCTTGTCAAGTGACAATTAAACAGAGTCAACTGCACTAACAGCTGCTCCTCTGTAACAGACAGAAAAGAAAGTGATCGGGCAGCCTCAGAGACATGCTCAAGGAAGAACATGGAAAGTCATTAGCACTTGAAATCAAAACCAACCATTTCAGACCCATCAAATGAACTTTCCAGAGCACTTGCAGGGATCCAGATGAGGTTTCCTGCCATTTCCTTGCCTGGTACCCACCGTCCTGAATTCCCTCCCTGATCTTTTAAGCAGATGGCCACGGGACTCTATTCTGACGCTGAATACAAGTGACAAGAGACTTTCAGCCGATGGGGTTCTACAGCAGGAACTTCCCCCCATTGGGACTGAACATTTTCTCCAACTTGGCTCCTTCAGAGACACCGAGGAAAGACAGGATGTCCTTACACATTCCCACAGAGACTCCAAGTCCCTTTCCCATCCCAGGACCACCGACCAAGGTCCCCACAGGTCACAGAGTGCTAAGCTGAGGAGAACAATGGAGCACAGCGTCATAAGGTCTTTGTGAAACTGAATAAGGAAACACTCCAACAGCCCACATTTTTAAGACCCACATAAACCCGCAATTCAGACCTAAATGTACCATGCTGATGGGTGGCTGAATCGTGGAAGTGAGGAAGCTAAATAAGAAAACATGTAACTTGCTTTGCACATCAGTTACAATGCCTCCTCTCAGTTAAACTCTCTCAACAATGATTTCTCCATTTCCCTGGCAGCCTCACAGTTAAGGATTCTGCATTGTTACGGCTGTGGCATGGGTTACATCCCTGGCCCTGGCACTTCCACGTCACAGGTGCTGCCAAAGGAAAAAAAAAATTCTCCATTTTTCTTTTCTATTGGGGAAGTTTAAATACCTTCCAGCTCACCAGTGATGCATTTTGCTTATATCAAATCCTCCCTGGTCAGAAAAACTTATCTAAGAATTGGAGAAAAAAAGAAATCTTTTATGTGAAAGATCACATTTACAACATCTTGCACTTTCCTGCCTCATTAAAAGCACGCAAGGGAGCCACACCTCTTATTTACAAGCGTTTACACTTCCCAGAAGTGCGATTTTCAGAGCTCCAAAATGGTCCCCCAGATTTTTTTCTGCTTAAAAAGCATAAAGACAAGCCAGACAAGCTTTTCCCTCCAGCTCTGCAAATAAGCACAGTATCCCTTTAGACAAATGTAAAAGAGGACTCTTGTTCATGCGTAAAATTCAAGAGGGTTTGGAGTTCCCACTGTGGCACAGCAGAAAGGAATCTGACTAGTATCCATGAGGATGCAGGTTCAGTCCCTGGCCTTGCTCAGTAGGTTAAGGATCTGGTGCTGTCATGAGCTGTGGTGTAGATCGCAGATGTGGCTCAGATCTGGCGTTGAAAAAAAAAGATGCTTTACATGTACTGCAAAGAGCACGCCTCTCTTAGAAGATGAGGAATCTACCAGACACACAAGGGGCCTTCCCCACCTCTCAGCAGTCTCAGCCCTGGCTCACCTTGGGGTGCTCCGGTTTGGTTAGATTTACCCAGGACCCTAAACGTGAGCTCTGGGGAATGCCTGTTAGCACAGGTCAGGGTGGGAGGGGGGACAGAGACTCCAGCGGGGCAATCAGAAGAATCTCAGCAGCACAGGCCCCCCCACTGCTTACTTTGCTCTCGGTCCTTTGTATCTATTCATTCATACTTTGCCCACGAGGCTGTGAAGGAGGTCTTATTCCTCTGCCCCCCGCCCCCCTTTACAGAAATGGAGAGCGGCCTGAGGTCACCAGCATCAATTGGTGGAGCTGAGGTGTGAGCACAGGCAGGCTGGTGGTCCAGCCCTATTGTTACATGGCAGGCAGGGAGCTACTCCTGGGCAGAGAAAGGGGGGCCAGGGGCCAGAAAGCCAGGTGTCCTGTAAATGCTGGGGTCCATGGGCACACAGAGAAAAGCAGGAGCCTCCAGACTGACAGGAAACCACACATTTTGGGGTGATAAGCACCCTGGAGGGAAACAAAGCAAGGTGGAAAAGGGCGTGAATCTCTGGGCATCCCAGTGTAACCTGTTGCTCATTACACCCTCATTATAATGAAATTATAATAAAATTAGCCTTGCAGATAAGAAGGACTCATCATGCACCAGCCCCAAGACACTGCCAGTGGAAGCTAAATAAAGACAAAAATCCCTCCTCCCTTTGGGAAAGTGGAGCTGCAGTGAAAATTAAGAAATATGACACCCAAACCCCTCCTTCCCAGTCAATATTCCTCCCAAGCAGTTGGATGCCCCTTATAACCAATGCGTCTGAGAAACATAAAGCAGCTGCTAGCCTCTCTGCCTGCCTCTCTTGAAGAAGTATATTTTTCACTCAACTAAATCCTTGCTTTTCTTTCACAATTTCCCGCTCGTTTCTGAATTCCTCCTGCGACAAGAACCTTCCCTTTGGGAACACGACCTCCTGCCCCAGACGGATGTGCATTTCACCTGACAGAAACCATCTAACCACAGATCTCCTAACTTAACGCCGGCCTCTGGGAGACGAGACATGAAGGTGGCAGAGCTGTGGGAAATGGAGACATATCACAGAGGATGCAATAGGACTTGCAAACGGAACCAGCCCAGGGACAGCTAGTAAATTAGGACAGAGAAGGTTAGCCAGGGAAGATGACCTGGTTGGAGACCAGCCCCCTTACTCCACTCGCCTCTCTGGCTGTTCTCAGGCCCTCCCCACCACAAATCAACAGTTCTTCAAAGCCACTCAGGGAACCATTATTCCTTCCTTCCCACCACCCCTCACTCCATCCCTTTTTGCGTGAGGATATTCTTGACTGACCAGTCCACACAGTCAAGACAAAGTGCATACATCATCTTTTACAAGTTCAATGGTGCTCAGAAAAAAACGGTGTGCTCTGTGATGCTGAGCTGTGATGCATGGACAGTTGTACGTGACAAGCATAGTTCTAAGGCCTGCAGCCATCATCAAATAAGAGCAGGATAATCAAGAAACAGGACCATGGCTCCTGAGACCACCTCTCCAAAGGCAACTGCTAAGAGTAGGTGGTGGTGACTCATTTTTCCTGCACAGTTGGTGAAACCAGGACGAGTGCAAATTGGCCATCGGTCATGCTTGGTCCAGAGTCTGGAAACCACCCTGTGCTGAGTGGATGATCTGGGGTGGGGGGTGGGGGCCACCTCTCGGAGGACAAAGCATGGAGCCTGGACTTTGCATAGAGGAAGATCAAGAGCATTCTGACCCCAAATCCTAGCAAAGTAAGTCAGCATCAATTTTAGGGTCTTACTTGTAGTTTTTCTCCCAGAATTTCACAGGCCTGACATATGATGTGATAAAGATGACACTCCCAAGAAAGGGGCTCAATGGAGTAGAAAAGATTGACGTGGCGAACGTCTGAAAGAAAAGCATGGCAGAATCTGAGGATTTCGAGTTAAGGCCAAAAAGTGTGTACATTGTATTATTTCTAAACAGTATATGAGATTTTGACTAGTTTCTATTAAAGCCATTTTCTCACCAAGGAAAGAAAGAAGGGCATACATGTGATCTTGCTACATACATATCTGGAAGTATAAAATTTTCAATAGTATCCTGCTAGGTCTCACTTCACTACCATGAAAACCAAATGATACTCATAAAAATCCCAGCAGTCTCAGTATGATTCATGGCAAAGATTTAATATCTAAGATTTAAAAAGAACAGTTTCCTTTTACTGACATATCATTAGCTGACCCAAACACATTGTGGCATCAGCTAAAGTACTAAGCACCTTTATAAATAATTCAAATGAAATTACACTTTAAAACATAAATAAATAGCATTGTTTGGGAAGATAGCGTCTCTGTTTCTCAACGAATCTTTTCCCACTATTCAAAAATAGATATTTTAAATCATACATTGGACAACAATGGCTCAATTCAACTTATGTCTGGTTTATGAGCTAAAAACGTGTACACGTGAAGTCACAACATGCTATGGTCCAAGTCACTTCTGTGTGGGTTTCCCGCTTCCTGGCCTGCCTCACTTTTTTTTGGTTGTTAAAGTATAGTTGATTTACAGTGTTGTGCCAATTTCTGCTGTACAACAAATTGACTTGGTCATACAAATACATACATTCTTTTCTTTTTGTATTATTTTCCATCATGGTCTATCCTAAGAGATTGGATAGCGTTCCCTGTGCTGTACAGTAGGACCTCATTGCTTATCCATTCTAACTGCAATAGTTTGCATCTACTAACTCCAAGCTCCCAGTCCATCCCACGCCTTCCTCCCTCCCCCTTATCCCTGGGCAACCACAAGTCTGTTCTCTACGTCTGTGAATCTGTTTTGTAGATAGGATCATTTGTGTCATACTTTAGATTCCACATATAAGTGATAGCATATGGTATTTGTCCTCCTCTTTCTAACTTACTTCACCTAGTATGATAATCTCTAGTTGAATCCATGTTGGTGCAAATGGCATTCTTTCTTTTTTATGACTGCGTAGTATTCCATTGTGTGTATGTACCACATCTTCCTAATCCATTCATCTGTCAATGGACATTAGGTCGTTTCCATATCTTGCCTATTGCGAATAGTGCTGCTGTGAACACAGGGATGCATATAGCCTTTTGAATTAGAGTTTTGTCCAAATATATGGCATGCCTCACTTTTATACACTGTTTGATTAGAAACATAACTGTTCAATGTTAAGTGTGGCTCTAACTTTGGCTTTAAGCCCAACTAGTTGCTGTCTTGAAATCTGAGGGAGGTGCCAGGAGGGACCAGCGCTTCCGGCACCTCCCCATGGGGTCTCACTCCATCATTGAAGAACGTCTCCCAGCTGTCAACCATACTGCACCACGATGGTTCAGGGTGATGGTGGGGCTTGTGGATGGAAGAGTCAGAGGCAACAGAGGTGGCAGAGGTCAGTGGGGACCTTACGTGTACAGGTGGTTCTTTGTCCCTTGGGGTGGGGGCTGGGAGGGTTCTACTCAACTCTGATCTGATCGCCTACAGGGCTGATTTTCCCCCTGGAAAGGGGTATGTGCCTCTTTCTAATGCTGCACAAACAGATGTCTTATTTCTTTAGCCCATGTTCAAAAAGTTCCAGCAGGAAGTAAGAAATGCCTGGCACTGACAGAAAGGCTCTGTGTTTCACTCCCTACCAAAACACAAAAGGGCTTTCCCATATTAGCAGCAGTGGGGCTGAATTGTGATGAGGGGGCTGGAAGGTGGGGCCCCTCATAGCCCCACTTTTGTGTAAATACACAGGAGGGCAGGAGCCTTATCTGCCCAATGGAACTTCCCTGTGCATTTTCACAGAATTAAGCTCAGAGCTGTGCCTCAGGAGTAAATGTGTCATTTTTTAAAAAAACTTGCTATTTATTTCTGAATATCTTCAGGAGTGAAATGACCCCCTCCTCCATTAATAACTGGTGTTGAACTGCTGGTACTGGAAAGATCCCTACTGTGATATAGTTTGCATCCAATTCCTTTTATTTCGACTGAGTTCCAATAGAGAACTACAGAATAAGGAGCTACCATGATGTCTACTATCGCCTGTCGGTTTCTTCTGCATCTCAAAGCTGGAAAGATCTAAATACCTCTGCCATAAAACATATCAACTTAACCGTGTCCTTTGTCATCGGAAGAAAAAAGGAGCTGCATGGGAAGTGTCACGAGGAAAGGTACTGAGAAAACATGAGAAAGCGGGGTGGGGGTGTGTGATCACAGGGCAGATTCCTGAAGGGGGGTTGGGAGGAGGGAAAGTGGGACACCTCCTCTGCGTGGGTGGCAGAGGGCACTGTGGGGCTTGCAGAAGAACCAGGACAAAGTCAAGTGGAGCCTGGGCTGGGCGGGAGACTGGATGGGCTGGCACTGCCATTTCTTTTGCTTCTAAATGTTTCCCCAGAGAGGACGTTGCCCATTTTTTTAACGCCAGGAACAATTACCCAGCAATTAGGAAATGAGGAAAACAGGGCTGGCCTCTAAATAAAGTTCAATTTTGGTAGGATAGGAAATGAAGTTTAATAGGTCAGAGGTAGGGCAAATGGGACTAGATGGCCTCAAAGGTTCTTTTAATTTAAGGAAGATCAGTAAAGAAATACAGCACTCCTGGGGGGAAATACGAAAGCTCTTGACTGTAATGGCCAAGGCAGTGCCAATAAACCTGCAGCCCTCTTTATTTCTTGAGAGCCAAGAGGCAGGTCTAAGAGGTAGACGAAGACTCCTTAAAAAGCTTTGGGTTTACTTGAGTAGAGTTAAAATGAAAATATCAACATCAACGCTTTGAAAAAATAATTAGAAGCTCAAAAGGATATACCAAAGAGAAAGCAGCCTTCCCAGTGCACACATTAAACAGAGCTAATGTGGCTAAGTCTGTCTAATTATCTGAAGACAATGGGCTTGCGTGGTCTCTATGTGTATTCAAAGGGTAAAGCAAACTGCTCTTTCCCTGGAGGTTATAAGCTCAGAAACCAACAGAGGCTACCCAGGGAGAAAACGTGCTAGGACAAGAAAAGGCAATTTACTAAACAGTGCCCCGCTGGCCCAAAAGCTGGTTCAATGCCAAAATGGAGAAAATGAGTCCCTTCTCAACGTCAGGATGGAACGCATAGCTTCTTAATAGAGTGATAACATAATTAACATTTCAAAATTAGTCCAGATTCAGGGCTGGCATTTAGGAACCTGCTAGCTTTGTCTGGATGGCATCTGGTTTCTTAAGCTCTCTCACTGTTCTCTGAAGCGTATGATGTGGGGCTCCAAAAAGCAAACATCTACCTTTACAACTGACCCAGGATGGAGGGTGACTTTGGGGAATGGGGAGGGGGCTGAAGGCCCTGTAAGCCACCAACGACTGCAGTGGTCAGCCACCTGGAAGGGTCTGAACCCTAGGCAGGAAGTAGATGTCAGCAATGGAGAGTTTTAGGAACAAAGCATGAGCACTGATTGTGTTGTAAGACCAAATGCCCAGGAGTTCCTGTTGTGGCTTAGTGGCTAATGAAGCCAACTAGTATCCATGAGGATGCAGGTTCTATCCCTGGCCTCGCTCAGTGAGTTAAGGATCTGGTTTTGCCATGAGCTGCAGTATAGGTTGAAGAAACAGCTCAGATCGTGCATTGCTGTGGCTGTGGCGTACGCTGGCAGCTGGAGCTCCAATTGTAACTTCCATATACTCTGGGTGTGGCCCTTAAAAAAAAAAAGATGCAGTATATATACACAATGCACACAATGGAATGCTACTCAGCAATAAAAAAGAACAAAATCATGCCATTTGCAGCAACATGGATGCAACTAGAGATTCTTATACTAAGTGGAGTAAGTCAGAAAGAGAAAGACAAATACCATGTGATATCACTTATATGTGGAATCTAAAATATGGCACACATGGACCTATCAACAGAACAGAAACAGATTCACAGACATGGAGAACAGACTCGTGGTTGCCAAGGGGGGAGGAGGAGGCAGTGGGATGCACTGGGAGTTTGGGGTTGGTAGATGCAAACTATTACATTTATAATGGATAAGCAATGAGGTCCTGCTGTACAGCACAGGGAACTATGTCCAATCGCTTGCAATGGAACACATAGAAGATAATATGAAGAAAAAGAATATATATATATATATATACATATATATATGTGTATATATATATATATACACATATATATATATATGAGTGGGTCACTTAGCTGTACAGCAGAAATTGACAAAACAATGTAAATCAACTATACTTTCATAAAAAAAGAGTTTATCCAAAAATTAGAATATACTATCACTTAATGACTATCTCAAGTATGTTTCCATCCCTGTACCCAAAGTTCAGATCCCAGAGGTTCCTTATGACCTGTCTTGGACAGCCTTATGTAACCTTCACAGGAAAGAAATCTCCAAGTGGCCAATACAACCAGCTCACAATGCAATGCCCACTATGGTCCATGGAATGGATGGTTAACGGGGATGTGCTATAGAGCGTAGGGAACTCTACCCAATATTCTGTGATTACCTATATGGGAAAAGAACTGAAAGAGAATGGATGTGTGTATATGTATCGCTGAATCACTCTGTTGTACAGCAGAAATGATCACAAACCTTGTAAATCAACTCTACTTCAATAAAAATTAAAATAAAAAAAGAAAAACTATATTTCTCTCCTGTGTTTCTTAAGGTAATGCTCAATATTCTAACAAAGCCCCAAATAGTGGCTTAAAAAAAAAAAACAGCTCACAGCACCCACACAAAAATGTCAGCAGAGACCTATTCTTCACACAAATCAGTGGGATGAGAGGCCCAGAGAGGCTTGAGAAGATGGAATTTCCAGGACCCCCCCTGAAATGTGAGTTTAAGTGTGCTGGCCTCAGGGATCTACTTATTGAATAAGCTCCTTCAGGGATTTTGATACAGGGAGTTCCTGAAGCACAGCTTGGGAAATACAAGTTTATAAAGTGTAAATTCAGTGGGAAGGAAAATCTTGGAAGGCAAATTTGAAGCCTGAGTTAAGAAATTTTTTTTTTTGTCTTTTTGCCTTTTCTTGAGCCACGCCCGCGGCATATCGAGGTTCCCAGGCTAGAGGTGGAATCAGAGCTGTAGCCACCAGGCTACACCACAGCTACAGCAAGGCCAGATCCAAGCCACGTCTGTGACCCACACCACAGCTCACAGCAACGCCGGATCCCTAACCCACTGAGCAAGGCCAGGGATCGAACCCACAACTGCATGGTTCCTAGTCGGATTCATTAATCACTGCGCCACGACGGGAACTCCAAGAATATTTTTGATTAATCTCTCTCTCGAGACTATTCTTTACTTCTCTCTTTCTCCCTCTCTCCCACCACACACACACACACACACACACACACACACACACACACATACAATTTAGCTGTTGTCTTGAAGTCAATTAAAACTAATTATTATTATAGAAACACAAATATACAAGGAAACCAAATGAAACCACATATGATAAAATTAGGCTCCTATACAACTATACGATGAAACCATAAATTATAAAAGACTATAAAAGCCATAAATTATGAAGACAAAAAAATCCTTAAAGACTAAAAAAAGACTATGAAACAAAACCATAAAGACTTAAAAAAGTCTTTTAAAATACTGGGGTAATTTTGTTTGTGCCCCATTTTGGGGCTTTGAATTCTTCAAGTATATTATAACCAAACTATATTATAATATAATGTTATATCATCTATGATGATATAACAAACACATCAGTCCTATCCACAGTGTTGAATAACAGCAAATTGATTTGCACTGTTTTGCACAAGTCAACCAAATCATTTAAGCAGCCATCCTCCATTTAAAAGACATGATATCTTAACGCGGATCTGGTCATGGGAAATGGAAAAATCAGAAAAAAATCATATCATTCCTGAGTATGCATTAAGAAACAAGAAGAGGGAGTTCCCACTGTGTCACAGTGGGTTAAGAATCTGACTGCAGTGGCTTGGGTTGCTTCGTAGGCTTGGATTCAATCCCCAGTCCAGAGCAGTGCATTAGAGGATCTGGCATTGCTGCAGCTGCAGCATAGGTTGTAGCTGTGGCTCGGATTCAGTCCCTGGACTGGGAACTTCCACATGTTGCAGGTGAAGCCATAAAAAAGAAAGAAAGAAGTGAGGAAGGAAGGAAGAGGTAGAGTTCAAAATAAAAAATAACCAGGAGTTCCCATCATGGCTCAGTGGTTAACGAATCCGACTAGGAACCATGAGGTTACAGGTTTGATCCCTGGCCTTGCTCAGTGGGTTAAGGATCCGGCATTGCCGTGAGCTGTGGTGTAGGTCGAAGACATGGCTTGGATCCCCGCGTTGCTGTGGCTCTGGGGTAGGCTGGTGGCTACAGCTCCGATTCGACCCCTAGCCTGGGAACCTCCATATGCAGCAGGAGCGGCCCAAAGAAATAGCAAAAAATAAAAATAAAAAATAAAAAATATCCAGGTGCAAACTATTATATGTAGAATGGATAAACAACAAGGTCCTACTGTATAGCACAGGGAACTATATTGAATAGTCTATGATAAATCATAATGGAAAGATGTATATATGTGTATAACCGAATCACTGCAGCACGGCAGAACATTGTACGTCAACCTTGTACATTGTATTTCAATTTCAAAAAAGAAATATCTTTTAAGGCTAAGCAACTAAAGGGAAACCAAAGGGCCTCCCCAGGTCCCCATTAAAATGTCATCTTAAAGACTTTAAAACCTTGTTATTGCCAGGGTTCAATGAAAAGCTTGCATCCATAAAATGCGACTCTCAGCTTGGGGGTGAAAACAGAAGCAGAAAGGATACGAGGGATTGCGAAGAGCTGAGCAAACACGTGAAAGGAGGAGCCCCAGGCCATCTGCCAGGGAGCCACATATGTCATGACGAACTGTAGCTTCTGAAGCAGGTCCCCGAGCTGAAAGCAAAAGAGACAGAGACTCATCAGGAATGACAAACACAGTGGCAGCCATGTCACAGTCAGTTAAGGCTCCCGAGTTACCCTCAGGAAGGGCAGCGAGACTCCCGTTTGTCCTCTCCTTCCTACCTTCTTCTGTCCCATGTGCCAGGCACCTGTTTAAAGACATTTTCAAACAGCAACAAGATGATCAGAAGAAACCTGTGTGGCGAATCTCACCGGGCTCATTATTGGGGCCACAGGTATGGCGTCTCTTGGTGTTTCCTGCCTGGATCACTCACAGCTTGGCCTTCCCTCCCTCTCTCACACTGGGTCTTTCAGAGGGAGGTTCATATAAAAACCCATCACCATGACCACTGTTCCTGCTCTTGTACCAGGGTGTCCGCTGACCTCCTTGGCTGCTCTTGCTGGGGAAAATCACTCCCTACCACTGGACTGCAAGTGACAAAGTGCATAGGAAGCCATGACTGGATACGGGGCCCCTTGCATTTGCTAGACAAGCCAGCATGGAGAAAACTGAGTTCTGGGGGAGGAGAAGCGGGTGGAGAGAAGAGACCTTATGTGGCCTAAGGATGAACAGGAGCGGAAATGTGCTCAGGGGTTTGGGCTGGAGATTTGGAAAACGAATGTGCCGAGGAGGATGGAGAAGGACAGACTCCCTGCCTCGTCTAATCTTGCTTTGTGGTGAGAAGTGACTGATGGACCCCAGATGTGAAATTCTATAGCTGTCACGTCTACATGCCATCAGAGGGAATCCTACCAACACTGCCTCTGGACTCCACTCTTCATCCATGATGGACACTTCTCTTTTCAAAAAGCTGAAGTTTAGTTGATTTACAATGTTGTGTTAGTTTCAGGTGTACAGCATAGTGACTCAGTTATACATATACACGCATCCTTTCTTGTTCAGATTCTTTTCCCATATAGGCCACTGAACAGGACTGAGTAGAGTCCCCTGTGCTATACAGCAGGTCCTTTCTTGTTACCCATTTTATATATAGTAGTGTGTACATGTTCATCCTAACCTCATAATTTATCCTTCCTCCTGCTTTTCCTTGCAGTAAATAATGACCCGTCGGTTCTCTGTGTCCATGATATGTTTCTGTTTGGCAGATAGGATCCATATGTGCCATATTTTAGATTCTACATATAAGTGATATCATATGGTATTTGTCTTTCTCTGTCTGACTTACTTCACTTAGTATGAGAATCTCTAGGTCCACCCATGTTGCTGCAAATGGCGTTATTTCATTCCTTTTTATGGCTGAATAATATTCCACAATAATGGAAACGTCAAATGGCAGGATGTGTTTGTCCCGAGACTGATTAGCATACGAGACAGTGAGACACATTCACCAAAGCCATAATGTGAAAAGAGAGGCAAAATTAGAATTCTTAATTAGGCTCAGTAGGTGTTACATAGGATATCAAAAGACCACAATGAAAAGAAGGCAAAGGCTGGAAGATGGGACCATTAAGAGACGGTTCAAGGAACCAAGATAACTAAACCCTTCGGCGAAAGGCCAACCTTGTGATTTTGGCACCAAATGATGAGGTTATCTTGAACTGTTTCATGAAAGTGTCATGAGGGAAAATAAGGTTAATTAGAATCCTCTTCAAATCTTCCTTTTAATTTTCTTATCTCACCATAGTCTCATAAATGTCCTGGTTTTGCTATAATTTGAAATGATACATGCACCCCAATGTTCATAGCAGCACTGTTGACAATAACCAAGACAAGGAAACAACCTAAATGTCTATCAACAGAGGAATGGTTGAAAAAGATGTGATACATATACACACTGGAATACTACTCAGCCATAAAAAGGATGAAATAATGCCATTTGCAGGAACATAAATAGACCTAGAGAATATTTTGCCTAGTAAAATAAGTCAGGCAGAGAAAGACAAATCTAAAATATGACACAAACAAACTTTTATGAAACAGAAGCAGATGCACAGACATAAAGAACAGGCTTGTAGTTGCCAAGGGGGTGATGGGGGAAAGGATAGATTGAGAGTTTGAGGTTAGCAGATGCCAATTATTTTATCTAAAATGGATAAAAAACAAGGTCCTACTGTATAGCACAGAAAAGTATATTCAATATATGGTAATAAACCATAATGTAAAAGAATATAAAAAAGAATATAAATATCTATATATCATAAACTAACACAACATTGTAAATCAATTACATTTCAATAAAATAAATTTTTAAAAAATTTTAGGAATTCCCATTAAGGCTCAGTGATAATGAACCTGACTAGTATCAATGAGGCTGTAGGTTCCATCCCCGGCCTCGCTTAAGGATCTGGCGTTGCCGTGAGCTGTGGTGTAGGTATAGGTTGCAGACTTGGCTCAGATCCTGAATTGCTGTGGCTGTTGCGTGGGGCAGTAGCTACAGCTCCGATTCAACCCCTGGCCTAGAAACCTCCATATGCCACAAGTGCGGCCTTAGGAAGACAAAAAAAAATTTTTTAAGTATTCTGGTTTTGAAGAATAACTTTATTTTTTTTTTTTTGAAGAATAACTTTAAAGTGGAATTAAATATCGTTGGACTGGCCAAGGATAAATTTTCTTTTGAAAAACACAGCAAACATGGAGTTCTTAAGAAGTGACCAGCATCTGGTTGTGTACAGAACCCTTGGGTCTAGATGTGTTCACTGGGGTCTGTAGCCATAGACCTAGCAGTGAAGAATCGAAGGCAAAGAGAAGGTAATGGTGACAGAGAAAGAGAGAAGATAGAGCGAGGGACAGATAAAAACATATGATACCACTTACATGTGAAATCTAAAATACAGTACAAATCAACATATCTATGAAACAGAAAGACTTGTGGTTGCCAAGAGGGAGGGGGGAAGGGAGGGATAGACTGGGAGCTTGGGATGAGCAGGTGCAAACTAGTATATACAGGATGGATAAACAACGAGGTCCTACTGTATAGCACAAGGAACTATATTCAAAGTCCTATGATAAACCATAATGGAAATTTGAATATGAAAAAGAATAAATGTGTGTGTAACTGAATCACTTTGCTGTACAGCAGAAATCAACACAGTTTTGTAAATCAACTATATTTCAATACGATAAATTAAAAATAAAATATTAAAGGGAAATGAAGGAGGAAAATGATGTGATCGAACTCTGAAGGAATATGAATGCTGGGAAAGAAAAAGTTTTTTTTCTATTAACTTTCTGTTTCCAAAAATTTTTATTTTTATTATTATAGTTAATTTACAATGTTCTGTCAATTTCTTCTGTACAGCAAAGAAGGGTCAAACATATGTATGATGTATAGGCATAGACATATAGACATACAGACGTTCAAACACAGGACTACAGATTATATATATATACACACATTCTTTTTCTCACATTATCCTCTATCATGTTCCATCACAAGTGACTAGATTTAGTTCCCTGTGCTACACAGCAGGATCCTTGTAACTTTTTGCTTTCTTCCCTCTGGCATCCACCAGAGAGCTGATTCACTTGGCTTCCAAGTTCTCTGATAGAGGCCACTTCAGTGTTAATCCTGCAGTTGGTTTAAGCTTTGTGACTCCTGGATCTGGGCAGGGCCCCACAGCTCCTGGGACCTTGAGGTTCCGAGGATTGAGAGAGCAACAGTTTACTCTGTTATGTCAGCTGGAGGTTGTATCTCTGAGATTCACATAAAAACTGGTCTCCTCCCATCATCTTATCTCAGTCATCCCCCACCCCGGCCCAGTCAATAGGTGATTGGACAGACAGCTCTCACCCAGACTCAAACACTTGACTCGCTTCTGTTAAAAGACATGACTTCCTTTTTTTTTTTTTTTTTTTGCCTTTTTTGTCCCTATCGGACCGCACCAGCGGCATATGTAGGTTCCCAGGCTAGGGGTCCAATTGGAGCTATAGCTGCCGGCCTACACCACAGCCACAGCAATGTCAGATCCAAGCCGTGTCTGGGACCTACACCACATATCAAGGCAATGCTGGATCCTTAACCCACTAAGCAAGGCCAGGGATTGAACCTGCGTCCTCATGGATCCTCGTCAGATTCGTTTCTTATGTTTCAATTAAAACTTTCTTTTAAAAAAAGTTCTTGGTCTGGTTATTAAGAATTCATCCTGTGACTCATGCCTTGGTGAAAATTGGAAGCAGGAGCCAAATTACCTTATGTGATATATGACCCCCCAAATGCCCTAAAAATGAATCATGGGCTTTGCAAAGTTACTCCTGTTGGGTTTTCAGTGGATGACTATATCCTGGGAGGCTTTTAAGCCACTTCCTGGAAAAGCTGATAAGTAGGTCAGGCATTGCAACTACAATCAGACAGGCAGCCCCAGGGAAAGCCTCATCTGCAAGTGTAAAGCTCCTAACAAGTTAAACTTGGCTGCATGATGAATAAGTGAATCTATTACAATTATTTTTTGCTTAGCACAGCGAATTGTATTTACACATAAGCAAAACCAGTAATCAGGTGCATGCACTCTCACGCTCTAATAGCAGCCAAGGCCCCAGGTATCTTCGCTCTTTTCCTGTCTCCCTGTGCCTCATCTTCATGAACTTAGTGAAGAATAAAATGCAAGCTTTGTAAAGGATTTTCAATATGCAGCTCATAAAATAGACTCTGTTGTTCTTAATCACTGAGGCCAGACCTCCTGAATGCCAATTCTCTGTACATGAACGATTCCCCATCAACCCGATAATTTAATGCTCTTCCATAAAGCCCACCAGAAAAAGGAGGTTCTGGAGATGTGTCAGGTGTCAACACTACAGTGTTTAAGGGCCTGGGCCTCGGGGCTTGAATCCCAGCTGGCACCTAGCTTAGGGGCAAGACTAGGACCTTCCCTTACTGTTGCTGGAGGATTTAATGGCTTCACCTTTGTTAAGCACTTAGAAGAGTGCCTGGCAACTGTCAGTGCAAGATAAGGGTTTAATAAATAAACGTTAGGGAGTTCCTGCTGTGGCGCAGTGGAAATGAATCTGACTAGGAACCATGAGGTTGCAGGTTTGATCCCTGGCCTCGCTCAGTGGGTTAGGGATCTGGTGTTGCCGTGAGCTGTGGTGTAGGCTACAGACGAGGCTCGGATCTGGCGTGGCTGTGGCTGTGGCTGTGGCGTAGGCCAGCAGCTGTAGCTCCAATTCGACCCCTAGCCTGGGAACCTCCATGTGCTGCGGGTGTGGCCCTAAAAGGACAAAAGATAAAAAAAAAAAAAAAATGTTAGGACAAGCGGATATCTCATCTTGAGAGTGTACTTAGCTCACAATCAGGAAATTCTAGGGGTCCCTCTAAAACAACCGAAACTTGGCGTTCCCTGGTGGTGCAGGCAGTTAAGGATCTGGCATTGTCATTGCAGTGGCTGGGGTTGCTGCTGTGGCATGGGTTCAGTCCCTGGCCTGGGGATTCTGCATGCTACAAGTGAGGCCAAAAATAAAAAATTAAAAAATATAAAACAACTGGAACTTACCAAGTCCAGGTGCTCTTATTTTTCAGAGAAGGAAACCAGACTCGGAGAGGCTGAGTGAGCTGCTAAGGTCAGACAGTGAGTCACTGGTCTACGTGAATGAAATTCCTGGTTCTCTGCCTGGTCATAGATGTTTCTACCCCCCAACTTCACCATATCTCCTTGAGGCCATAAAGTACTTTCTGGAAGGACAGCAGTGGGGAAAACCTGCCTGTGCAGCACCTGAGAAAAGGCCTGCTCTACCTACACCTCCTGCTGAGAGCAATGGGGCAGCGTCACGAGTGTGAATATGACAATCGTGGCTGCAGCCACTACTGGGGACCTCTTCTGCATGTGCATGGTGACAAAGGGCTCTGCTCTGTCTGGGAACACCCTTCTCAGTATAAACGCCAAATTAGCGAAAGATGACACCATCTAACAAGCCAAGTGACACTAGAGTGGGCTCAACAAGATAGGCTGCTGGGTTACCTGCGCTGCTGCTTCTTTTTTTTTTTTTTTTTTCTTGACCTCGCATCCCACATGTGAAAGTTCCCAGGGCCAGAAATCAAACCCATGCCACAGAAGTGACCTGAGCCACAGCAGCGACAATGCCAGATCCTTAACCCACTGAGCCATCAGGGAAGTCCTACCTGCACTTCTTCTTCTTCTTCTTCTTCTTCTTTTTTTTTTTTGCTTCTTAGAGCCACACCCGTGGCATATGGAGGTTCCCAGGCTAGGGGTCCAATCAGAGCTATAACCGCTGGCCTACACCACAGCCACAGCAACACGGGATCCAAGCTGCATCTGTGACCTACGCCACAGCTCACGGCAATGCCAATTCTTAACCCGCTGAACAAGGCCAGGGATGGAACCTGGGTCCTCATGCGTACTAGTCAGATTTGTTCCCGCTGAGCCATGACGGGGACTCCCTACCTGAACTTCTTAAATGTACAGATCCAAGAAGATTGATGTGGCTTACATATGTTTTTTGGCCAAAAGGTTTGGAAAGGTGTGCTTCAGGTTAAAAGACTCAACTTCCACATTTTCTCTTTACACTTTTTCTTTCTCTTTTAGGATTCAGTCAGGGGAAAAAAATGAAAAATTGGGGGAGGGGGCTGGGGTGGGATGGACTGGGAATCTGGGGTTAACAGATACAAACCATTGCTTTTGGAGTGGGTAAGCAATGAGATCCTACTGTATAGCACAGGGAACTATATCCAGTCACTTAGCATGAAGCATGAAGGAGGATAATGTGAGAGAAAGAATGTATATCTACGTATGACTGGGTCACTTTGCTGTACATTAGAAATTGACAGAATACTGTAAATCAGCTATAATGGAAAAAATTAAAATAATTAAAAAAAGACAAAATGAAAAGTTGTTGGGAATCCAAAAGTGAGGTCTAAGCACAAAAGGAAACTTATATGTTGGTCATTAAGAAGTACGTATGAAGAGGCACTTTCTGCACCATATTAGGCCACTGTGTATAAAATAATAAAACATTTAAGGTAAGAGTTAATAGAAACAGCAACACCAGCACTGCCACATGCAGCATAGCGTGGTATTGAAGTACTTTAAATAGAAACCCCATTTCAATTAGCTATGAACTTGAATCTCTTCAGACAGTTTTTAGGAAGCTTGTCTCATTCCTAATGTTCTGCTTCCAAGATCTTAAATCTCAGCCCTATCAAAGCATAATATAAACTTCCCAAGTTACGCAGGGATGATGATAAGAGAAAACAGAGTCATTTGGGTCTTTCCCATTGAAAACACTAGGAAAAGACTAAAGAAAGTCACAATGGAATAATTCTGGCTGTTTCCTAAAGAAAGACACCATAAATACTCTCACTCCAGATAACCCTTTTTGGAAGTATCTTTTCCACTAGGCATAGACAGGCTGTTATATCTCTGCATAAATTCACAAACCATCTTAAAAGAAGTATCACCAAATAAAGGTGACCCTAATACATTTCTTTGCTAAATAAAACATAGGCCATCTTCCCTCTGGGGACTCCCTCCCCTCGCCCACAATGAAAGAACTCATCATTTGCTGGATGCTCTCAGACTGGGCATTTTCTTGGGGATTAAGTCCATGCCATATTCCATTTGACGAAAGTATGATTTTCAGAGTTCCATCATGACTCAGCAGTAACGAACCCCTCTAGCATCCATGAGGACTCGGGTTCCATCCCTGGCCTCACTCAGTGGGTTAAGTATCCGGTGTTGCCATGAGCGGTGGTGTAGGTCACAGGTTCGGCTCAGATCCTGCATTGCTGTGGCTCCAAATGGACCCCTAGCCTGGAAACCTCCATATGCCACAGGTGCAGCCCTCAAAAGACAAAAACAAACAAACAAGTGTGATTTTTCCCTCCCAATCCCAATCACTATTTTTTATCCTACTGCTCCAGCCATACTAGTCTCCCAGATTAGTTCTATCACTTGTCCCCTGCCTTTTTGCATTTTTTGGTCAAATTTAGCTATTTTTTTTCCTTGGAAAAATATGCAACTTGTGATTATCAGCGTTTGATCTTGAAGAGGCATGCATACAAGGTTGAAAAGATTCCCAGGGAGAGGCTGTTGAATTAAAGTTGAACTGAGTTCAAAATGAGAGAACACTGAGGGAGCAGAGACAGGAGTGCCTGGAAGGGAGATAGACAAATGGGAGGAAATTTGGAGGTTCAAGAGAGGGAAAAAGTTGAACTCAGATGGGAGCCAATTGAGGGATTGAAAGGCAGGAACAAAAGAATTGGGGAAAACTATCAAGATATTTTGATGCCCAGGTAGTAATGGGGGGGGGGGGTAGAAAAATTGTCAGGAAAGAATGGAAAAAGTCAAGCTAGTGAGATTTCAAATGTGGGATACTGCTTTTGGGGGGAGGGGGCTCCCCTTTTATAGAATAACAGATTGATAACAGCAAGTATGACAATTAAATTTGGGGATATTAGCTTTAAAAACATAAATATTCTCAAATGGGGCAGACAGTATGAGTTAGAGTTTTATAAACATATTCAGGCAGTGGTTATAACTTGTTACACAACTGAATTTCAGAATGTGAGAAATGGAGTCTATCTCAGTACACAGTGTATGTTGGGAGACTATCACATTGGTTAGCAAAATATGGTTGAGCTTCAGAGAGCATAGGAATGCATAAAGGTTACTATCCCACTATAAAAATGACACTAAAAATAAAAAAAAAAAATTCAGAGTTCCCGTCATGGCTCAGCAGAAACGAATCTGACTAGCATCCATGAAGACGTAGTTTCAATCCCTGGCCTTGCTCAGTGGGTTAAGGATCCGGCATTGCCATTGAGCTATGGGGTAGGTCGCGGGCATGGCTTGGATCCCGCATTGCTGTGGCTGTGGTCTAGGCCTGCAACTACAGCTCCAATTTGACCCCTAGCCTGAGAACCTCCATTTGCTGTGAGTGTAGCCCCCCTGAAGATTAAAAATTAAAAAAAAATTGTAAGAAAATTTAATTAATAGCTCAATTCAAAAGAAGGAAAATTCTCCAATAGTCAGACCCAAAGAGGGAATTTAAAATGAGCATGTTAAGTCTGAATATGTGCTACATGGATCTGAAGGGCAGCCATGCCCACTGAAGCATGAATTAGAGAAGACCCACCTACCAGTGCTGGGAAAAAGCAAAAGATTTTCCTTCTGCCTGGTATAGGGTAGATAAAAATCTATCACCAACAATACACCAAAGCTTTGGCCATCATAATGTAGGAGGGTGGAGTTTAAACTATTCAGAAGAGCAGGAATGCAAAACTGAGAGACTAACATTAAAAGCAGTGGAGGATGACACATTTTTCTTGCATAAATTGTCTTCAGGGACACTTCCACAACCAGAATATGTAGGCCTCCCACAGATAAAACAACTTCCCAATGAAGATCAGTCTACCATGAAAATTACAAACTACACAAGGAAATGAGCAAATGAGAAAAAAATCAGTAGATGCAACACCCAGGACCACTAGCATCCCAAGAATTGGAAGTAATAAAAAATATAAAAGATTCTAAATAAATGAGTTAAGAGCTGACAAAAAGGAAGCAATAACTTTAAAAAGTAACATAATATGCAAAATGAACAAATGGAATTGAAAAAGAAATACCAATTCTAGAAGTGGAAATGAAGTTATTAAAATAAAACCCCCAGGAGATGGTTTAAAAGCAAATTAGTTACAAAACAAAAAAGTAGAGAAAATGGGAGGCCTGAGTAAATTATCTGTAACACAGCACAGAAAGATGAAAAGGAAAACTTTTGAAAGGCTAAGAAACAGAAGGGACAGGAGAAAAAAAAAAAAAAAAAGATATAATATACTCCAGTTGGAGTTCCAGGAAAAAAAAAAATACAGTGAGAAAGTGGAGAAAAAAATATTTGAAGGGCAAATGGTTAAGAATTTTCCAGAATTTAGGAAAACCTGAGTTCTTCATTGAAGAATCATATCAAGTCCTACAGAGGATAAATAAAAACAATCCACACCTTGCTATCTATCATAGTAAAAGGTGTAATATCAAAGCCAAATAAAAAAATACTTCTTACAGATTACCTGCAATGGAACTGTGAACAGACAGCAGACTTTTCATTAGCGAAAATATATGCCAGAAGACAATGAAACAATGTTTATAAGGTTATAAGAGAAATATTTATCAAATTAGAGTTTTGTACAGCACTCCAGTATCATTTAGTGTGAGGTAGAAATAAAGACCTTTTGGATAAAGACTGAGATAATTTATTACTCATGGAACTTTGAATAAAGGACAACTAATGATGTACTTCAGTAGGTAGGAAACTCACCCTTAAATGGAGAAAGAACATCTAAGAAGAAAAGATGAGGGGGGAAAGCCTGCTAAAGTGTTAAAATATCAATATGCTGATGAATTGCGAAAGTAATCATAAAAATAGGGACTCATCTGAAGGTTAAACAAAGTACTAGGTAACATAAAAATTTAAGATGCGAGAGGGGAATTGGAGAGAAAACACTAAGTCTTTGGACTGTGTGAGAGAAGAAAAGATACTTTCATTTCATATGCTAACCTTAATAATTTAAGAGTAACCACCAAACCACTACAGTTTTCAAACTTCAACATGTATCCGAATCACTTGGCAAGCTTGTAAATCAAAGATTCTGGTTCCCACTTGCAGAGGTCCTGATACAGTAGGTTTAAGACGGATCCAAGAATAACTTCCCAAGTGATGCTGATGGTGCTCTTCTGTGGACCACACACATTGAGAGTCATTGCACTAAAGGATTGGAAACAATAATCAAATAATCAATGTCCAAAGCACTAACAGGAAAGAAAGGATCAAATAATAAATATTTAATTCAATAGAAGGCCAAAAAAGAAGGGGTAGGGGAACAAAGAAAAACATCATACATAGAAAGCAAAAAATTTCATGATAGAGAAAAGTGCAAACATATCAGTAATCAGAGTAAATATAAATGGATAAAATTTGTACATTAAAGTACAGAGATTCTCAATTTGAGCTAAAGAGAAAAAATTTTTTTTTTCTTTTAGGGCCGCACCCATGGCATATGAAAGTTCCCAGGGGTCGAACTGGAGCTGCAGCTGCCAGCCTATGCCATAGCCACAGCAACACGGGATCCAAGCCATATTTGCAAACTACACCACAGCTCACAGCAATGCTGGATCCTCAACCCACCAAGTGGAGCCAGGGATTGAACCCACATCCTCATGTCTAGTTCAATACCATTGAGCTACAATGGGAACTCTCCAAAGAGAAAAATTATGCTAGATGCTTTTATAAGAAGTATTAAAACTGACTTATAAAGTTTTAGATATGAGAATAAAAAATATCTACCAGGTAAATCCTAATCAAAAGAGAGCTTGCTTACCTATATTAATATTAGACAAAATAGACTTTTACTCAAAAAAGGATAAAAAGCAGTATATAATGATGAAAAGAAAGAGTCACCGATGAAGATAAAATAATTGGAATGTATATTCTTGACCATATAGATCAAAACATCTAATTAAAAATGGACAGGATTACAACAGAAGATTAACAAATCTATACCATAGGGGGAGATATTAAGACAGGCATCTCAGAAAATAATCATTTCATTAGGCAATAAATAAATAAGGATGTAAAATATGTGGCCAACAGAATTAACAAGTTTATCTAAGAGGTATGTGTATCAGAACCTTGTAGCCAACACAAAGACAAAGAATACGATGTTCAAGCAATGTATCTTTATAAGAATTTATGAATTACTACAAAAGAAGGCTTAACTAATGCTAAGAATTGACATTATGCAAATTGCTTTACAATCAAATTGGGAGTCAATAATAAAAAGCAACAAAATAGTAATAGCAATAGCAACCACAAATTTTGCATATGGATATGATAATAATAAAAACAACACTGAATTAACAGAATAAATCATAATCAAAATTAGAAACTACTTTAAAATAAATGATGATGAAAAGCAGTAACTTGTGGGACTCAGTTAAAGCATTTTGTAGAGGAAAAGACACAGCCTTGAAATGTGCACCTTAGAAAAACTTAACAGTTTATATTGGGGGTCTATTTTGTAACACAAGAAATGAAGAAGAATATTATCGGAAAGGAAAATACAGATGTTCTGATCCATTAATAAAAACTCAGAACTCCTCAATAAAATATTTGCAAAATGAATCTATAATGTATAAAAATACATCATGATCAAATGTAATTCAGTTCATCACATAATGGCTTAATAATTTGAAAAAAGTCAATAAAATTCGCAAAAAAAGAAAAACCATAAGATGTCCAATTGAGGCAGAAAGGATGCTGAAAAATTTAACACTCGCTCACAAAAATCCCTTGAAATCTGGTAATAAAAATGTTCTACTTGGAGTTCTCATTGTGGCTCAGCAGGTTAGGAATCTAACAGTGTCCATGAGGGTGTGGGTTCAATCCCTGGCCTTGAGCAGTGCGTTAAGGATTTGGCATTGCCACAAGCTGCAGCACAATTCGCAGATGCAGCTCAGATCAGGTGTTGCTGTGGCTGTAGCATAGGCCTCGGCTACAGCTCCCTTTCAACCTCTAGTCTGGGAACTTCCATATGCCACAGGTGTGGCCATAAAAAGAACAAAAAAAAAAAGTTCTTCTTAACCTGATAGAGTATCAGTGCTATAGTGCAGTAAACACCATATTTAATAGTAAAATGAAAATTTCAGGACTATTCAGGTAAGAGGTATCTGATTAACCACAACAGAAAAGTGAAAATAGAACATTAAAGAAGACAAATATCTAAGGAACAAGAAAGGGAACCTGGGATATTAGGCTATCATCTGTGAAGAGCACTTTAGAAAATTATAACTAAGAACAGAAATCGGGATGATAGAGGCATGAAGGTACCCAGCAGGGGTAGGCTACTTAGGCAAATGAATGTGCAACTAATAAAGGAATATGCGACAAGCCCTGATTCTTTGATTAGCTAACCTTATGCAGCCTAACAAATTCAGACCCCGAGGAGAACATGACAGAAAATGTTAGGTTCATATTTCATAAGTGCTAATTAGTGCACCCATAAATGCAAATGAACTCACCATTGCACATTTAAATTTTATAACCTACCAAAAGGTAGAAACGCACAAAATAAAAGGTCTTGCTGAGAACCCTAAGGACTAGGAATTAAATGTAATCCTGCATCTGTGTGTGTGTTTCTGCTTGGGGGGGAGAGTAGAGGTACAGGCTCCGGTGTGTGGGGAGGTGGAGGTGGGGGTGGACAGATGACGAAAGCAACTGGGAAGAGAGCTTGGTTCTTTAAGCGTCCCGCCCCAAATGAACTTGGACTGAAATGTACTGTTAGTGTATACGTTCTGCCTTCCTTTCCAATTTCTTGGTGCTTTAAATTCCGTGTGTTAGCTTCATCCAACCCCTCTGTATAGAAGAGTCTGCTGTTCTTTGTTTTGGATTTTATTTAGCTTTCTCTTCCCTGTGGGGAAAAGGGAGCCTTCTGGATTATGCTTTTGGGGGCTTCCTCCCTCTCAAAGATTCATTATAACCCTAAGAGTGATAAATGTAGTTTTTAGGAAGAGGGTGTGAAGGCCAAGTTCATAAGCCTCCTCTCAGGACACAAGCTGCTGCTTTTACCCTTATAGCATTTTAGTAAGAGAAACAAATAATGCTAATATATGCAGCTGTGAGACAGCTTTTTCTCCATCTTTTTTGAAGGTCCCATCCCCCACATACCTCTTGGGTCCCTAACTCATGCACTGTCCTGAGATTTTATACCTGCAAAAACATTTCATTAATCCAGTGCACACAGGAGTAAGGTGATGCAGTAAGGTTCCGTATAGCAAAAGCTTTCTGCTTTATGCGCCTAAACTTTATGGTGATAATACAGCCTTGCTCTAAAACATGAAATAGTTTAGGAGTTCCCTGGTGTCAAAGCAGGTTGAGGATCCAGCATTGTCACTGCTGTGGTTTGGGTCACTTCTGTGGGGCAGGTTTAATCCCTGGCCTGGGAACTTCCACATGCCTCGGGTGTGACCAAAAAGAAAAAAACAAAAACAAAAAAACAACAAAGAGTTCAGAACTGCACAAATTATAAGGTGAATACTCTTGTTACCTACATCATTCTGAACTAACTTCCAGAACTAGCCACAGTTAAGGACTGGTTGAGGAGTAATCCTTCCTGGAATTTTCTTTTCTTTTTGCATTTTAGGGCTGTGCCTGTGGCATATGGAGGTTCCCAGGCTAGGGACTGAATTGGAGCTATAGCTCCCAGCCTACACACAGCCACAGCAATGAGGGATCCAAGCTGTGTCTTCAGCTTACATCACAGCTCACAGCAATGCTGGATCCTTTAACCCACTGAGCGAGGCCAGGGATAGAACCTACATCCTCATGGATACTAGCTGGGCTTATTATAGGTGAGCCACGACAGGAACTCCCCTTCCTGGAATTTTCTGCATGTGCACATGGGCAATGCATGCATGGATGGGTGTGTCTGTCTGTGTGTGTGTGCTTTTTATTTAAATTAAATTAGCAATATACACTGCTCTGAAACTTTATTTTTCAGTTTCACATTTCATGGACATCTTTCAATGTTGGTATAAGTTGTTCTTCCTTGCATCTAATCAACTGCATAATATTCTATTGTTCAGTCAGATAATCTATTGAATCATTATACTACTGATAGACATCCAGGTTGCAAAAACAAATTTAAAACCACAGTTGAAGAGGAATTCCCACTGTGGTACAAAGGGATCAGCAGTGTCTTTGCAGCATTAGGATGCAAGTTCGATCCCTGGCCCTGCACAGTGGGTTAAAAGATCCAGTGTAGGTCAAAACTGCAGCTTGGGAGTTCCAGTTGTGGCACAGTGTTAACCAACCTGACCTTAGTGCATGAGGATGCACGTTTGATCCCTGGCCTCACTCAGTGGGTTAAAGGGTTTGGTGTTGCCTGAGCTGCGGTGTAGGTTGCAAATGTGGCTCAGATCTGGCATTGCTGTGGCTGTGGCGTTGCCATCAGCTGTAGCTCTGATTCAACCCCTAGCCTGGGAACTTCCATATGCTGCACCTGCAGCCCTAAAAAGCAAAAAATAAAAATAAAAACAAAACTAAATAAACCCTGCAGCTTGGATCTGATCCTTGGCCCAGTAACTCCATATGCTGTGGGTGCAGTCGAAAACAAACAAAACCCCTCCAAATGCAAAAAAACACAGTTGGAGAAACTTTCACACACTTATCTAAGAGATCACACAAAGCCAGTGCGATGGCTTTAATACAGGGCACTCCCCTGACTTTGATCACTGGGTGGGCACATGGTCCACACTGGGACAGTCATGACATCCCCCTCTGGCCGTGATAACTAATGGTAGGCTTAAGAATGGTCTGAGATACAGACAACAGGTACAGGTTGTTAATTTCACCAGCATTGCTCTATGAAGGTGGGGCTTCTGGGAGCTAACTCCCTGTAAGGGAAATGAATCCAAGCAGAATTAAGCAAAAAATAAGCAAGAATGAGTGAGCAAAAAGAATTGAGATACCATTGTTCTCTCTGGCTACTGTCACATCTCACATGAGATCAGGTACCCAGTCATATGTAGTAATATAGTCCCAACTTTAATCTGAGTTTTTCTCACCTGCCATCAAAATGTTCTCATATACCAAATTTATCAAAAGGTCAAATAAAATGGAAGAGTAGTTGAAAGAGCTTCTGGTTTCTTCTCCTGGACAGAGAAAGCTGGAGAGAGCAGAATTCCTCCAACCCTTACAATAAAAAACAGCCAGATGAACTTGAAATTTATGGCTAGTGCTTTTTTTTTTTTTTTTTAACCTATTGGAGAACTGGGCTATAGAGAAGCCAGCTAGCCCACAGTCTAAGGGCAGACAAACACCTTTGGGGAGAGAACATATAAGAAGTACTCGATCCCCTGGCGTAGACATGATCAGAAGCTGGTAGGAAGAGTTTGTCCAAAAGAGATGATGAACTGGTGACAGTCAGGTGTAGGTTGGTGGGACACAAGGGGGCCCCTGGGGAAGACAGACACGGCAGTCTCCATGCACTCCAGTGGGTGCTCACAGCAAAGATGGAGGGAATCCTAAGGATGTGTCTGATTCAGTACAGACCCCAAGGAAGGAAGCAGCAGACATGTGGAGGGACATGAAGATCTGCTAGACCCTTTCCCCCGACCCCTCTCATGGGACACAGAGTCTAGTCTGTGGAAGAAAGGTCAGCAGACACTGCTGGCTTCAAGGCATTGGTGAAAAGTCACTGCTCCTGGGGGAAGGGACCAACACTACAGCAACAAAGATCTCCCCTCCTGAAGAAGGGGCTGGAGTGCCTGCTGGACCCAACTGCAGTTGGAGGAGGGACAGGAGACATGAGAAGGACACAGCCCTGAGAGCAAGGGACTGGGTGAAAGCCTAAGACTGAGTTTAAGTAGAAAAAAGAGAACATCCTCCCCATGCACCCCACCCCCCTGCCATCAAGCTAACAAGTTTCAAGTAAAAAGTAAGTAGATGTTGATGGGTGAGGGACAGGAAAGGCAAAGGAGCATGCGAAGAGCCATGCCAGAGTAGCATGGACATACAGCTGAGCACTGAGCAGATGCTGCTCTGGAAACCAACCCCCAACCTAAACACAGGTATCCTTCAGGAGTTGTGAAGTCTATGGTGCCATGAGGGTAATCATGGCAACCACAAATCCCCAACCTGGCCCATTCTCAAACTTTGTTAATTCAAACCCGCATTAAGGAGTTCCCATGTGGCTTAGTGGGTTAAGAACCCAACTTTGTGTCTGTGAGGATATGGATTTGATTCCTGGCCTCACTCAGTGGGTTAAGAATCCAGCATTGCTGTCAGCTGTGGCCTAGGTTGCAGATGCAGCTCAGATACAGTGTTTCTGTGGTTTTGGCATAGCCCAGCAGCTCTGATTCAACCCTTACCCTGTGAACTTCTATATGCTGTAGGTGTGGCCCTAAAAAGAAAAAAAAAAAAATCCTGCATTAAAAATCCAGCAGAAGAAAGGCATGCTCAGCTCCAGACATAAAAGCTATTTATTTTATTCTCTATGTCCTCCACAGATGTCTAGCTTCCAACACAAAATAAGACATATGAAAAGGCAAGAAAAGATAGATTCCAAAACGAATAAGCAACAATTAGAACCAGACTCAGATATGAAACATATGTTGGAACTACCTGACTGGGAAATTAAAATAACTGATTAATATGTTAAAGGCTCTAATGGAAAAGGTATGCAATGTGAAAGATTAAATGGAAATTTTCAGCAGGGAGATGGAAAGTATAAAAGACTCAAATGGAAATGACAGAAATGGAAAACACAGTAAAAGAGATACAGAATGTTTTCAGCAGGCTCATCCCACTAATACAGTCAAGGAGAGAATCAATGAGCTTGAGTATAGGTCAGTAAAAATGACCTAAACTGAGTGAATTCAAAAAAGAAAACATTATGAGTATCCAAGAGATAAATAACAATATCAGGCTAACATTATTTGCATTTTGAACCTCAGAAAAAGGGCAGAACAAAGAAGTGTTTGAAGATATAATGGGCAAGAAATTTCCAAAATAATGACAGACATCAAGCCACAGATTCAAGAAGATTGTATAACACCAAGGAGGATAAATAACCCAAACAAGAAACTGAATAAACAAATAACAACAATAATCCCTATACAACACTAGACATATCATAATCACATTGCTAAGAATAAAAGAGAGAAAATCTTGGAGGCAGCCCCCTAAAAAGACACATTACACAGAGAACAAAAGAAAAACTACAGAAGACTTTCTGTAGGCCAGAAGATGATGGAGTGACATTTTTTAAGTGCTTGGGAGGGGGGTCATGTGCTCAGGAACTGTCAACACAGAATTCTATACCCAGTAAAAATATCTTTCAAAAATAAAAGAGAAATACTCTCTCAGGCAAACAAAACTGAAAAAAAAAATCATTGCCAATAGACCTACACTATAAGAACTAACTTTTCAGGAAGTTCAAGCAGAAGAAATATGATATAGGTTGGAAATTTGGATCTACACAAAGAAATAGAGCATCCAAAATGACATAAGTGACAATAAATAATGCTTTCTTATTTTAAATTGTCCTAAAAGAACAATTTTGCTCTAAAGCAAAAATAGTAACCATACTTAAGTTCTCTTTGGCTCAGCAGGTTAAGGATCTGGCATTGTCAGTGCTGGGGCTTGGGTCACTGCTGTGGCCCAGGTTCAATCCTTGGCCTGGGAATTTCCACATGCCATGGGCGAGGCCAAAAAAAAGGAGACCATTTAAACCAAGAGACTATAAGCTGATACACAGTAAGCATTCAGTAAAAATTTAATTCATTACCTAAAAATATTAACAATGTATCATGTGTTTTTAGCATACGTAAAAATAAAGCATGTAACAATAAGACTGAGGATGCCACTGTTGAAATTCCTTACACTACATGAGCAATGGCATAATACTATTTGAAGGTAGATTCTGGTGAATTTAAGTCTCATATGCTTAATGGAATAGCAATGACTTTAAAAAAAAAGAGGTATAAATAATAGTCAATAGAAGAAATAAAATGGAATAAAAAAGTAATTCAGAGTTTTTTCTGCTACTCTTTGCTTCACAGCCCTAATCAGAGGCTCCCTCCAGGGGTCCCCATAATATGTGGCTTATTACTTCATATCACATGGAAAGGGGAACAGCATCCGGCTGATAAGAATGGGATCTGGAATTAGACAGAGCTAGGATCTCATCCCAATACCACCTTTCACTAGTTGTGTGATCTTGGACAAGCTCTGCTCCTCTGAGCCTTAGTTTTCCCATCTGCAAAGTAAATACAGTAATGGTATCTATCTCAGAACTTTTTATTGTGAAGAGTGGATGAAATCATCCATGTTAAGTTTTTAGCACAGGACCAAACATATAATAAGTGCTCAATAAATACAGATTATTTTATTTATTGCCCTTATGACAGTGTTTCAAAATTAGTTTTTAAATGTTTTCTCATATGTGTATACGCGCTGCCAGTGATAACTGTATTTGTTGCAGGCTTTTGGTTATCTTGGAGTGTAGCTGTATATGTATTGTCACATATTGGACATTGTGCACTGTCAACCACACTCTGTTAGTTACAGGTGTACAGTTTTGGGTATATGTGCGTTGTCAGTGATACTGTATTTATTACAGATGTATAGTTATCTTCTAGCAAGTAAGTAATACAGACACATAGTGAATTTGAGTGCAGTAAGTATTTTTCAGGAAGTGAAACAATGAGTTAAAAAAAGCCTCAGGTGTTTTCATAATCATCCAGTGCACAGGCTATAAGAGGCATGGTCGGGGGGTGCTCAATGGAATTTACCTTGTTATTTCTTGAATCTCATTTACATGCCAGATCTTTGCAATTGTCACTGATTTTCCTGATAAGAGTGGTATTCCCCCTCTTTTTCTCCACGGATATTTTAAACTTCACATAATAACCATCTTGGTGTCACTGACTGCTTTTCTGCCACTAAGGCAGAAGCACCATGGTTTGGCCCGCTCAAAGTACTTCCAAAAACTGGCAGAAAAAGGAAAGAAGGAATGAGAAGGAATGTGACTTCAAAGATCTTGTCCTAAATATGAATCCCTGGGAGTTCCTGTCGTGGCTCAGTGGTTAATGAATCTGACTAGGAACCATGAGGTTGCGGGTTCGATCCCTGGCCTTGCTCAGTGGGTTAAGGATCCGGTGTTGCCGTGAGCTGTGGTGTAGGTTGCAGGTGCGGCTTGGATCCTGTGTTGCTGTGGCTGTGGTGTAGGCTGGCAGCTATGGCTCCGATTCAACCCCTAGCCTGGGAACCTCCATATGCCATGGGAGCAGCCCAAGAAACGGCAAAAAGACCAAAAAAAAAAAAAAAAAAGAACCCATGGTAAAGGACACTATTTGGAATCTGCAGATTCCTCTCTGCAAATCCTGCAGAACCAGAAGCCTCCTCCCAGTGAAGGAGAGCAGATGCCAGTTGTTAGCCTGCTAAAGAAGATGATGCCCTGGCTCATAACTGCATCGAGAGCTCTCTTCAGGAGGGATTTTAAGGAGGGCATGCCTCATTGCTGAGTAAGGAAGATTTTCAAAATGCTTTCAGTGAAGAGAGTTTAGGTTTTGTTTTTGTTTGTTTTTTTTTTTTTGGTCTTTTGTTTTTTTAGGGCTGCCCCCATGGCATATGGAGGTTCCCAGGCTAAAGGTTGAATCAGAGCTGTAGCTGCCAGCCTACAGCACAGCCACAGCAATGCCAGGTCCAAGTTGCAGATGTGAGGCGAACTTGATAACCACTATACTACGGAAACTTACTGAGCCACAGATGTGACCTACACCAGAGCTCATGGTCATGCCAGATCCTTAACCCACTGAGAGAGGCCAGAGATTGTACCTGAGTCCTCATGGGTGCTAGCTGGGTTCGTTCACCACTGAGCCATGAGGGGAACTCTGAGAGTTTAGATTTTTCACCTCTCCTGAATTTCCTGAAGCCACGCTTGTAGCTTATGCATGCCTCAAACACACACCACTTCCCCTTCTCTGATGATTCAGCCGCTGTAGCTCTTCAATTCTACAGCAAAAGCTAGAGACATTTTTAAAAATGACAGTCCATAAATACTTCTTTGACATATTAGCAGGGACACACTTGGCTATGCAGATCGTTGAACAACATGACTAAATCCAGAATTTAATAGCATATACTCTGGCAGGAGAATAAAGGGAAAATGAAGGGGGAAAAAAAAAAAAGACATAACTCCTACTCGGCTTGAGGTCCCAAAGGTGGAGGGAAAACTGACCCTTCTTTGAAGGCTGAGATGCAGAGATGCTGCTATAACATTCATTTCAGCCTTCCTTCCCTTCCCAGGAGAGGAATTACAGAAACTCACATGGTTTGAATTAAAAGAACCCCATCCTCTTCGTATGTGGGTGTGACGTGGGCAGAAGACAAGAAAGTTGATGAGTTAGGTTATAAATCTTGACTAAAGGCACTTCCCAGCAGTTACAAGACACAGTTAAGGAGGAGTCACAGCCCTGACCATATGTGGCCAACGGGGGGACAGCAGCTTGTCGCAACTGGGGTAGATCTACAGCTAGAAGCAGATTGCGTTTTACCCTCTCAGTTTTGCAAAAGGGGCTGATTCCGGAGCACAGAGCAAAGGCTCACAGCTGAATAGCCAGCTCTGCTGGCCATGTATTTAGTCCCCCACTGTGGACAGGACAGCAGGCAGCCGTGCGGCAGCTAAACAAGATTTATTACAAGCCAAGGAAATCAAAACACACACCATGAAAAGCCCAAGAAGGGAACTCTAAGTGACCTGTGTGCTCAGTCTAAAACCACCCCTCCCCTCATGTCCTCTCTTGCCCCTCACTGTGACTCACCATCTCTCTAGAGTAATAAGACGTCATGCAACGCCAAATCCAAGCTAAGATTCCACGTCTGACAAACCAGTTTTTCCATCTTTGTGCTTTCAACCGAAGTCAATTGTATATGTACTGAGTCATCACCATGACCGTGCGTTTCGTTTGATGTTTCAGGAGGTAGGAAATAAATAAGCACCCCATGGTCCCAGGATTTGAGGAGTTTCCAATCTTCTTGGGAACCCAGACACATCAGGCTGTACTTTTTGTTTCTGGACACAGCACAGAGCCTGTGAAATCCTTCTGACCATCCTGGGTGGCAGCTACAAGTGAACATGAGTCTCTGAGCACCTGGAAGTTGTGCTAGATTCTTGCAGTGGTTTTGTGCAAACCACTTCTGCAAACCAGCTTTTTTTTTAAGGGCTGCACCTGCAGCATATAGAAGTTTCTGGATTGGGGTCGAATCAGAGCTGCAGCTGCTGGCCTACACCACAGCCAGGGCAACACTGGATCCTGAAGCCACTGAGCAAGGCCAGGGATCAAACCCAAATTCTCAGAGACAACATTGGGTCCTTAACCCACTGAGCCACAACAGGAACTCTGCAAACCAGGTTTTACTCCCAGGTTGGGGCAGACTGGGAATGGGACCAAGTTCAAGTCTAGCTCTGGTGGTAAGTGACTCTGGGTAAGTTACTGACCCAGAGTCTGTGCAAAAGAGCACCACAGAGGTTTACTGCTTTCCTGCTGTGTGCCTGATCCGGTTCTGGAAACTGGAACATGTCAGTAAACACACAAATATCTTGGTCCTCAGAGAACCTGCAATCTAGTGGGAGAGACAATAAAATGCTAAGGAAGTCAAGGATAGAGTTATGTTAGAAGGCGGCGAATGGCACAGCAAATAGGTGACCCAGCGCAGTGGGGGAAGATGGGGAAGCTGGATGGAGGGTAGAGCAGAGGCAAGTTGCAGTACAAGTCAGTGGTCAGGGAGGTCTGACTGAAGTGAACCCAGAGCCTAATGCCTTGAAACTGCTGCTGGAGTGAGCCAGTCAATGTCTGGGGAGAAGCGCGAAGCAAGAGCTGGAGCCAGAGGCGTGAAATGACAGCAGGCTTCCTGCAATGGACGAACTCCAGTGACAGCGGGATTAAGCAAGGGCGAGACCAGGAAGGGGGCCAGAGTGGTGATGGAGAGACAGCTGGAGCTGGCCTAGGGGCCAGGGGAAGGGGTTTGGCTTTTACCCTCTATGAAACGAGGAGCCATTTCAGGGTTCCAAGCAGGGACAAGATCTGGTTTGTGTTTTCAAGGGAAAACCTGAGGGATTTCTACTTTCAGTGCCAACACGAAAAGAGACGGGAAGTTGTCACTTTCACAAGACGAAAAACCAGACAAACTCAAAACCAATGACTCTTTTTAGACCCATCAGATGTCTGATGCTTCAGGGAAAGCCACCTTGCTGGAATCTGGGGATACAGGGGAGTCCAAAGTGTCAGTGGGACCTGCTTACCTGAGGCAGAGCTGCTAGAACCACGACACTGAAATGATGATGCTGACAGTTGCTGGAGGCATAAGACTGAGAAATTCCTGGGCACCACAGTTTTGGGGGCCCCTACCCTTTCATAGGTGTTGCATCTAGAAATACCAGCAGGTTATCATGGTGAAAAGTCCAAAAGGATCCCCTTGTGGGTCTGGCAGGGGTGCAGGGGGCGGGGGGGATTAACCCTTGTGAAGCACAATGCCCCACCACCAAGGGCAAAGGGGTTTACCTGGGCCTTATCCCAGTGGAGGGAAGGGAATTCCTCCCACTTCAGCTAATCCCGCCCAAGGGAGGAAAAAGCCGTCAATAGGTCAAGGCTTCAAAGGACTAGACTGAAGATGCTACCCACCCGGGGCAGGGGTGGAGCACATGGGAAGAAGGAAATCTCCAGCATTCTGGAAGCGCTTATGAAGGACACAGCCCTTAAGAAAAGACTGAAAAAAAATTTTTATGAAAGAAAAAAGCAAAACAAAACAAAAGCTCTAGGAGTTCCCTTCGTGGCTCAATGGTTAACGAACCCAACTAGCATCCATGAGGATGCAGGTTTGATCCCTGGCCATGCTCAGTAGATTAAGGATCCAGCATTGCCATGAGCTGTGGTGCAGGTCACAGATGAAGCTCGGATCTGGCGTTGCTGTGGCTGTGGCGTAGGCCAGTGGCTACAGCTGCTAGTTGATCCCTAGCCTGGGAACTCCAGTATGTCTCAGGTGCAGCCCTAAAAAGACAAACAAAAACAAAAACAAAAACAAAAACAAAACTCTATAAGGCCCTCAGTTTTCTTTTGAATACAGATTGGTGTCCATATAATAGCTGAAAGAATGGCATATAATTATTACTGTAACTACCCAGAAATACCATGAGCACCACTTGATAAAGCAGAAAACTTCATCTCTTAAAGAAAGACTGGAATGTATCACTCCTTAAAATCTGGGATGCAATGCTGATCAGACACCCATTGTTTGGGTGGGGCACAAAAGGAAGTAGATGACGAACAGGTTAACCAAGTGGGCTCAGACAGTGCAGCAACGGAGCAATTCGAGGATATGCTGAGGGAGTTCCCGTGGTGGCTCAGCAGGTTAGGAACCCAAAGAGTATCCATGAGGATGCCAGTTCTATCCCTGGACTCGCTCAGTGGGTTAAGGATCCAGTGTGGCTGAGAACTGTGGTGTAGGTCACAGACGTGGCTCAGATCTGGGGTTGCTGTGGCTGTGGTGTAGTCTCCACACTTAACAATTATCTGGCAGTTCCGGGAGCAGGCCAAACCCTCGCTCGTGTGTATGGCTTTGCACGTGCCCTTTCCTCTGTGCAGCTCTGTTTCCCCTGCCTTTCCTGACTCCCTCCCTCCTTCTTCAAAGGTCAAAGCAAGCACTATTGCTTCTCATTCTCCCGGTGGGACTGGGTCCCATGTCTACGCACACTCTTGAAGTTCACTGCCCCAGCCGCCTCCCTTATCCCACTTGACCGTACTTATCTCTTTGCCTATGTGCCTTCTTTTCAGACTCCCCAGACAGAGAGGTCACTAAGGATGGCCTCAGAGCAGAATCCTGCTCTACCATGTCATGGCTGTGAGACCCTGAAGAAGGACCTTAATTTCCATGCCTCTGTCTCCTCATCTATATGGTGAAATATACCCAGTCACAAAGCTCTGATGAGGATTAAGCAGGTCAGTCATACAAAGTGCTGAAAAGAGAGCCTGGCTTACGAAAAGCACCAAAGCGCCAAATAAGGACTTGCTACCACTCATATTGTTAACAGTCTGTGTGTCTAGTACAGTTCCTGGCATGGAAGGGAAACACCGCAAATGAATAGGTTTTTGTGCTTTTTTGGAAAAAAGTATTTTGCACCAATACGTCTCTAAAAGCATTCATCCCCCTAAAAGTGCTTCCATTTTCATATAAGACTTCCACCTGCATTCAGAAAATAAAGGAAAATGGAGTTCCTGTTGTGGCTTAGCGGTTAGTGAACCCGACTAGCACCCAAGAGGACACAGGTTCAGGAGTTCCCATCATAGCTCAGTGGTTAACAAATTCAACTAGGAACCATGAGGTTGCGGGTTCGATCCCTGGCCTTGCTCAGTGGGTTAAGGATCCAGCGTTGCTGTGAGCTGTGGTGTAGGCCAGTGGCTACAGCTCCGATTAGACCCCTAGTCTGGGAACATACATATGCTGAGGGTGAGGCCCCCAAAAAAGAAAAGACAGAAAAAAAAAAGAAAGAAAGAAAAGTAAAGAAAGGAAAATGCCATTTGGATACTGATTTCAAATAACTTGAATGCTAACTGCAGTCATCCACTCATCATAGCTCTGGTGCCATAGTTTTATGTAAAAACAACCTTGCCTGTTAATTTTCATTTCATAAACAGTAAAAGCCTCCACACTGAACTAATGGCCTGTAGAATTTCACATGTAACACAGTCTGGATATACTGGCAAAATTATCCTCTGGCAGGGTTTTCTTTTTTTCAAGTCCTGCTTCTCCAAGTAAAATTACTCAAAGTTCCAAAACCAGATGGTTTCCAAGAACTTTTTCCGGGCAAGTGGGAGAGCATGAAACCTTTGTTCTTGTCACAACCAAATACTCCTCACAACCTCAGCATGACTTAACTGTCCCCTCAAGACCTAGGCAAACCAGAAATGTTATAAATTTATTCTGTCTCTTGGTTCTTAAAAAAGAAAAAGAAAGGATGAGGCAGAAGAGACAGAGGAGAGAAACCGAGAGGCCGAGGGATCGAGGACAGATGCGGGTGCATTTGCAGTGTCCCAAGTCTCAGGATGGGCTATGAGGAGGCCCTTCTTTCCCTCTGCCCCTCGCCACCCCGGCCCCCATCCGCTATGAATGTCCCGCCCTCTGTGTCACTGCGTGGGCTGCATGCACGACATCTTTCCTGCTGAGCTCTGGCCCTGGAACGTATGATAACTCACCCTTTCCCATTTTCCACAGGATCTGGCCAACAGTCATCTTCCAAACCTCGGGGGTGGGGGATTCGTGGAGGGAGAGACTAACACACAGGCTTCTGGAATCTCAATATCTCAACACCTCATCTCTGTATAATTGCATCTCCTCTTTCTTTCTACCTATAAAGCCTGGAGGATTGGAGGCAACTGACCTACAATCATAATGAGTCCTAGACTCACATAGCTCCTTTCTCCCCAGGAAACCAGAGCCCCTTCCAAAGTCTCTTCGTAAATCTTGTGGCCCCTCTGTGAGGTGGGCTGCCAGGCTCACAACGACCAACCCTGCTCTTCAGCAGAGTGGGAGTAGGGTTGGGGAAAAAGCTCGGTGGTTTTGCAATGGTAAATGAGAGGTTGTGTCCTAAGCAGGACTCTGCAGAGTCTACTGAACAAAGAAAATCACCTATTGTGCAATGAGTATGCAGAAAGGGCAGTATTTCCAGCAAAACCAATGCTGAAGGTTTCTAGAAGGTCTTTAGGAAAGATATTAATAGAGACAATTTTCTTTGGCCACACCCACAGCATATGGAGGTTCCCAGGCTAGGGGTCTAATCAGAGCTGTAGCTGCCGGCCTACACCACAGCCAGAGCAATGCAGGATCCGAGCCGAATCTGCAATCTATTCCACAGCTCATGGCAATGCTGGATCCTTAACCCTCTGAGCGAGGCCAGGGATTGAACCTGCAACCTCATGGTTCCTAGTCGGATTCATTTCCACTGCGCCACAATGTGAACTCCAAATGGAGACGATTTTTAAAAAGATGTCTTCAAATGAGGAGGGTGAGCAGGAAGTGTCAGTTGGGACTGGAAGGCAGGATGTTGACAAGCAACATTGTGCGTGGGCTTCCACATTGCCACCACTGTTTTCTGTCACTAGTTTCTACTGGCTTTTTCTCCAAAAAGATCTCAAGGGCTGTCTCTTTCTTAAACTATATATATATATATATTTTTTTTTTTTGTCAGGGATTCAGATCTTGTTTGTCATTCCAGAAAATACACTGCTACCAGCTCTGTCAAGATAAAGAGTGAGCAGGCAACAGACGGAGTTAGGGAATGTGTCAGGACTGACTCACTACACAGAACACTTATTTTTCTAGCTTTTGTCTCACTTGACTTTTTTTTTTTTTTTTTTTTTTTTTTTTGCTTTTAGACTCAGCTATTATCCTCAGCCTAAGAGCAGACTATTCAAATTACACGTGCTAATGCTCCTTCAATTAGGGAAAACAGGAACACCGCCACTGTAGTGCTATCTGAAATTCTCATCAGTGTTTTCATGGGTGCTTCGAAAAGATGACGGCGGGTCATCTGAAATGCCTGCAGCACCGAGTTTTTATGGATTAAAAACATTAAACCTGTCCCATCTGGGCCCACCCTGCTCCTCACACAGCGCCCTGGTGGACAGGAAGAAGGAGCTACAGCTCTCCGTAAGGTCCTCCTCTCTCTCCAGCAAGCCTCCTGGGCCAACGCCTGCACCTGCCGCACATCTCAGCAGTGGCCGGCTCCCGGCTGACCAGCAGGCAGCTTGGTCAGTAAAGGCAAATCCCAGTTCCAATTGCTGGTGTGGAATCACTTAGAAGACTCACAGGGCAAGGCCCCCATTCCTCTCTGCTAAGCTTTTGCTCATCTGGGCCGCTCGCCGAGGCAGGATGCTACTGAAATGGACAGGTCAATGAGAAAAACCGGCCATACTCCTCCGCATGCTAAACAGCACGTAACGTCTCTTTCTCGACTGATAATGGCTTCAAAAGTACTGCCTCGTATGTAGAAAGCACATTCTACGTAACAACTTCTTTTCTACTTACATGAATCAACCCTCTCAATGCCCAGGTGAGACTGACATCATTATTTTCAACTTTCTAAGAAACTAAAGGTTCAGAAAGGAATATGAGTATTATTACCATGCCAAAGTATAAATAAGGCCAGAGTTAGGCATTCAACCCATTCCAGCCCATTGTGCATCTGACAATAAGCTCTTACCCCTGTGAGGAGTAAAATTATTTATAACTTCAGAAATGCTTTCAAGATCATAGGTTACAATTTTACATTTACCAAGCGAGATACTGGAAATTCAGACTTGAAGGAAAAGAGAAGAGGGAAGGCTGTGGTTTGACTCCTCAGAAAATTGGGATGAGTTTATCAAGACCAAACAGAACTCTGACAAACAGAAAATAAATGTTGCAATTTCCATATTTAAAATCAACGTAAAGAGGAAGTAAGAAAGGCATATTTAGTCACAAAACCGAATGGAAAGTTTACAAGCCTAGACAATGTCAAATTGACATAACTAGCTGAAACTAAGGGCAGGGGAGGGTGCTCGTTTCTTCATCTTTTGACTGGGAGTCCACAGGTGCGACCTAAGGTGAATGAATCAAAAATTAGGTTTATGCATCGTATTTAAATCATAAAGGCAACTGGGTGTTCAAATAAATAAAAATAATACTAGAACAAAAATCGGCAAAGAGGAGGAGGAGACGCTGAGAGCAGTCTAAGGAAAATTCCATATCTTTCAGAGCAGACTGTCTGTAGATACTGTTTCTCAATCTGTGGATGATTGCTCTGAAAGATAAGAAATGGAATTATAAGTAATCACAATCAGAACCTTAAAAAAAGTGCTAGCTTTCTGAGAATGAGGCCAGAGCTGGAAACGTAAGGACAGAGACATTCACATTTTCTTCTGTTTATGACCTTCTGCCAGTTAATTACTTTTAAATCTGTTGATGGATTATCTTAGGAAGAAGGGAAAGGGGGAGACAAGGAGGTAGAAGAAAGACCACACCTTTCCTGCCTAGACATGGAAACCACCTAAATGTCCATTGACAGATGAATGGATTAAGAAGATGTGGTATATATACACAATGGAATACTACTCAGCCATAAAAAAAGAACAAAATCATGCCATTTGCAACAACATGGATGCAACTTGAGCTTCTCATACTAAGTGAAGTAAGTCAGAAAGAGAAAGACAAATACCATATGATATCACTTATATCTGGAATCTAATATATGGCACAGATGAACCTATTTATGGAACAGCAATAGACTCACAAACATGGAGAACAGATTTGTGGTTGCTAAGGGGGAGGGGAAGGGAGTGAGATGGACGGGAAGTTTGGGGTTGGTAGATGCAAAGTATTACATTTAGAATGAATAAGCAATGAGGTCTTACTGTATAGCACAGGGAACTCTATCCAATCTCCTGAAACAGACTGTGATAGAAAAGAATATTAAAAATGAACGGGGAGTTCCCGTTGTGGTGCAGTGGAAATGAATCCGACAAGGAACCATGAGGTTGCAGGTTCGATCCTTGGCCTTGCTCAGTGGGTTAACCATCAGGTGTTGCTGTGAGCTTCGGTGTAGGTTGAAGACATGGCTGGGATCTGGTGTTGCTGTGGCTGTGGTGTAGGCTGACAGCTATAGCTCCAGTTCAACCCCTAGCCTGGAAACCTCCATATGCTGCTGGTGTGGCCCTAAAAAAAAAAAGAACATATACATATGTGTGACTGGGTCACTATGCTATACAGTGGAAATTGACAGAACATTGTAAATCAACTGTAATAAAAAATACTGAAAAAGAAAAAAGAGAAAAGCTGTGAGGAAAGGGCCAACTCGATCCAAAGTTCGGGAATAAGATGTGGACACTGGGGCCTGCTGCCAAATAATATGACATTTGTAATATTTGAATTTTCATCACTTAATTAAGAGAATTGATTCAAAAAGGGGGGGGGAATGAATTCGGTGGGGGGGAAGCCTTAGAATTTAAAATTTTTTAATCAAATGGGGGAAGGTATTGGTTAAGTCAATCTAAGGGCAGAAAACCCATGGCTGCTGAATTGAACAGAGAATGTGAGGAAGGAGTTTTCCAAATTCCTTTTCATTTCTATTTGCACACCCTGGCTTTGCTACATATGCTCAGACTGGTATCCTGAGAACCTTACTTACCATCAGGCCCATGTCCACTTGCCTGAACTGAGAGTAGGGTCTCTCACTACCTATGGATGAATTTACAACAGATAAAGTCTTTTTTTTTAACAGCCACACCCATGGTATATGGAAGTTCCGGGCTATGAGTCGAATCAGAGCTGCAGCTGCTGGCCTACACCACAGCCACAGCAAGCCAGACCCTTAACCCACTGAGTGAAGCCAGGGATCAAAGGCAAATCCTCATGGACACTATGTTGGGATCTTAACCTGCTGAGCCATAGTGGGAACTCCATAACAGGTGAAATCTTGACCTAAGGCAAGCTCAGAGAAAGAAAAAACTCCAAGGGAGCCGGCTTTTAGGTACCAGGTCTCAAACTTTACATCAAGAAGCAAAATGCTCAGTTAAAAAATTAAAAAGGGAGAAGTTCCTCTGGTGGCACAGTGGAAACAAATTCAATTAGTATCCATGAGGAAGTGGATTCTATCCCTGGCCTCCCTCAGTGGGTCAGGGATCTGGTGTTGCCATGAGCTGTGGTGTAGGTCTCAGGCATGGCTCGGATTCCACATTGCTGTGGCTGTGGTGCAGGCCGGCAGCTGCAGCTCTCATTCAACTTCTAGCCTGGGAACTTCCATATGCTGCAGGGGCTGCCCTAAAAAGAAGGAAAAAAAAAAAGGAAAAGAAAAAGAAAATTAGTTTGGTTGCTAATTTTTTTTTGTCTTTTGTCTTTTTGTTGTTGTTGTTGTTGTTGTTGTTGTTGTTGTTGTTGTTGTTGTTGTTGCTATTTCTTGGGCCGCTCCCGCGGCATATGGAGGTTCCCAGGCCAGGGGTTGAATCAGAGCTGTAGCCACCGGCCTACGCCAGAGCCACAGCAACGCGGGATCCGAGCCGCGTCTGCAACCTACACCACAGCTCACGGCAACGCCGGATCCTTAACCCACTGAGCAAGGCCAGGGACCGAACCCGCAATCTCATGGTTCCTAGTCGGATTCGTTAACCACTGCGCCACGACGGGAACTCCTGGTTGCTAATTTTTAATTCAGAGAATTTTGAGCTCTTGGAAGTTCTATAGCAAGACCGTTAACAGAGATGAAAGTCATACACTTTCAAGCAACAAGAATGGCTCATTCATTTTAATTAGTGATTTTGGGCAAATAACGTGGCAAATTTCTATTCCGGGGGGATGTTCCTCAAATGGCAGCAGGGGTGTGACACACAGATGTAGTTCAATTTAAGTTCCTGCTATAATTTTTTTTAAGAAAACGGTTAACACTCCTAATGCGCCTTTTGTACTTGAAAGTGAAGAAAACAGCGAGTTAACTTGCCTTGCTAAATAAAATGGACACCATGAAGAAATCCAGTAAGAAACTCTCTGAAATATCTTTGTAGTCGAAGTGGAAGAAGATCACGGTGAAGCCCAGGTGGGTAAACTGGTGGACGGGGTTACAGAACGAGGTCCGCAGCAGCTTCATCCCAGCGATGACCATCAGGAAGATGTCCCAGCTGTCGACAAGGAAAGAAAAGACGTTGTTAGGTTTGCCGAGGGAGGAGCGCTCTAGGCCAAGTTGGTAAAGCAAAAGAGATTTATGAAGGCATCAGAGGGGCATGGGCTGAGCTCAAGATGGCACCAGCCCTGACTGTGCGGAGGTGCTAAGCTTATAGAGGATCTGTGGTGGGAATCTGCAGCTGGATGGAGCTCATGGAGGAAACACGTGGCTGGAACGATGAAGAAGGAGGAGGGGAAGGTCAAGGGAGGGGCAGGGGATGGAGTCCCGTGACAGAGGGCAGTTAATCCTTGTAGGCGGCTAATCTATGCTCCACATTTCAGGAAAAGGTGTAGGTCTTATGCTGGGCTCTACCCATGTCCGCAGCAGGTCTCCAGGTGAACAGCATTTTGGGGGTGGGAGTGGGGTCCATCTCCATCCTCCTGGGGACCTATCAGTTATCAGTGATGGCTGGCACACTGCTGGGTGAGTTGCAGAGGCCCACGTCTCTTTAGCATTTCACAAAAAGCCAAGACAGTGGATTCTGTCATTATCCTCATCTTATGGACGAGCAACTACAGAGCTTGAGTCACTCGTCTAAGGTGTTACAGGGTGAAGGTCAGATTGAAACAGTCCAGGAGACTCGCTCGCCCGCGTAGACGCTGCCACTAAAGGTAGGTCCCTTCACCACATGCTTTCACAATCTAGGACACAGAGCTTCCTGGGAGCTGACCCGAGGGACCGCTGCACTGCCAGGTCCCACAGGAGGCTTGGTGGCAAGTGAGGACACAGAGCAGGGTGTGCCTTTCGCATCTGCTCTGTGGACGCCTTTCTATCACGAGAGAATCTCGCTGAAGCAATGACTTAACCACAGCTAATATTAAATTCTGAAAAGAGGGACAATCCCCCTATCTCAATAAGGTCGTTAGTACCTCTGCATATGAACTTATGTTTTCCACCATATTCCTTCTCTGAGTAAACCTAAGTGTTCTGATCTCCCTTGTTTTTCCCCTGAAAACTATATTGTCGACATGACACAGGCCCCCGTGACATAGGCCATTTCAGTGAAGGGACACAACAGAGGCAGTTCCACAAAGAAAGAGCAGGACTTTGCTGAGCAGGTTGAACTCCTGAATGCCGCTGTGTAGCAAGGCAGGTCACTAACCTGTGTCATGAGCCTGTGCCATGTGTACGAATCCAGCAGACGACATGGTCAACAGTCTATCCACTTGAGCTGGGAAGGCATCTGATAACTGCCCAGAATAGCCAGAAAGAGCAAAAGCCACTACCTCCTTAAGGGGTGGGGGGATGGGGGGGCGGGGGTCTGTCTTTCTGAAAGAAGGACTTAACACATTTTAAGCAGCTTCCCCTCCAAGTAGAACATCCTATTTGGCAACTCAAGAGAAAGATAGAAATGTCAACACTTTCCCGAGAAGGGCTGCAACTTGAAAGAGAGGTGTTCTAAGTATTGAGAAGGGGAGTGAGGGGAGGGGCTTGGCTCAATTTCCCTAATCCTAGAAGGATCCTGAGCTCCAGACCCTGATCAGCATTAACAACACCCTGTCTCAGGATCAGGGCATTTAAAAAGGGTTTCTGAAGTCTTGGCATCTATCAAGCACAGAACTGTTGTTTCTGTCATCAAAAAGATCTCATGTTAGCAATGCCATTTGCCTCAATCTGATATTTTTATGTGCTTTCGGACCTAGGGCTGCCATTGGTTCCACGCTGTCATAGGATGTGTCTAGTGAGATTTACCCAAAGTCCTGTGTGAGGGGCTGAGATTTGGCTTCTGAGAAAAACCAGCCTTGATCACATGCAGATTTGTGGAGAGTGGGAAGATGGTGAGTAATCCCTGTTCCCACAGTGAGTCTGTGCACTTCTCCATAACCCACCTCCCCCTTGCTTTTGACAACAGCCAAGGTACGAGAATCCCTAATAACAACCAAAGCCCCTGGGGGGGACCCCAATGATAAGGTGTCCTCGAGACTAGGGATATTCTGGTTTTCAAAGCAGATCTGTGATTTTCTGGGTTATTCAGGCCAAATTTAGTTGAGGGTCAACTCTAAACATTGTTTTCCATGACTATGATTGATATTGACAGCATTCGCTGTATGTTTATGAATGAAGACTGGAGTAAACACTATAGGGATCTTAAGGAATGATGTTCATGGCTCTTCTAACATTGCAACAGTAATGGTTATAGTCCATGGTTCATAGGTTGTTGTAGGCTTAGGGAAAGAGTTTTGGGGGTTTTTTGGTTTGTTTGATTTTCTTTGTTTTTAGGGCCAACCATGCAGCATATGGAAGTCTCTGGACCAGGGGTTGAATTACAGCTGCAGCTGCTGGCCTACATCAGCCACAGCAACCCAGATCTGAGCTGCATCTGTGACCTACACCACAGTGTGTGGCAATGCAGGATCTCTTAACCCACCCAGGGAGGCTACGGATGGAACCTGCATCCTCATGGATACTAGTCAGGTTCTTAATCTGCTGAGCCACGGCAAGAACTCCTAGCTAAAGCTTTTATAAAGGCAATCAGTGAACAGTGGCCTGACACAGATGCAGAGCATCCCTTGAAATCAGGCTGGGAAAGAGAAATACCTAACAAGATACCACAATTCACCCACTCATCAGGTACCAGACCCTCCCTCATCTATCCATCTATCTTTCCACCATTTACTGGATGGTTGGGACAGAAAGGTCAATAGGAAACAGTGCCTGCTATTGGAGAGTTCACCATCTGTACAGTGGTTCCTGATGAGGGCAGGGTGTGGCCTGGGCTCACACAGTCTGAAACAGGTCTAGGTGATACCAGTAAGTGGCCTCCTACTGTCCCATCAGAGAAGAGCTGATCTAGTGGGGTGTCGGAAATCTTCAGAGGTTTTTTTTTTTTTTTTTAAAGCATTCAGATAGATGCCTCAGGAATATAAAGGAATTAGCATCTTTGGGCTCTGAACAAAAGAATTCTCTTGGGATCATCTGGGAGTTAAGAGTATTCGGTGGTACACAGGTAAGGTGCTCCTTTCTGAATTTAAGTGTCCAGAAAAACAAATCACAGGGCAGAGCGATGAATGTCACTTGACACTGGATTGTCTCCAAGCTGTTTACATGACTGTGTGGGATTTCCAACCCTTGTGTCCATCCTCTGCCAATAGCCAGAGCTGTCTGGCCCCAATGGCAGGCTTAGCTCAAGGTCCTAGACCTGATGTGGAGAAGGGAGACCTTTAAATCCATTACCCCATTACCCCAGGACAGCTTGTGGCTGCTTTGGTTCTAATGGTGAGTCTTTGTTCTGGTAACTGAGGGTCTTGTTCCAGAAGGTCGTCATGGGGTGACCCACGCTGGTACCACCCTGGAAACACCTGCCACTAGCAAAGCACTCAGTGCTCCAGATGTAGGGTCAGCCCCCATCACCCGCCTTCTTTAACTGATGAGATGAAGTCTCACCCCCACATCTGAAGTCTGGGATTTTTACCCAAAGGTGTGGACTTCTTGCCCTGGCCTGACGGAAACAGGTCCGGTCTGGAAAGAAGGCAGGGTCTGACAAAGACAGGAGGATTATAGGGGCCTTTCATTTAGCATCAGCTTTGTGTGACCCTCGAATCTACTCAAACAGAGGCATCATGTGCCTCTCCTGTTAGTTTGCCTAATCTTTGGCAAATATGAATTAATGTGTCCTCCCTGCTCCCTGAAAGGATGAGCAGGCATGCGTGGGAGAGTGCATCACGGTTGACTTGGGCATGTAACGTTTAAGCAACATGACTCATAAGCCAATCTGGGAAGGATTTCTCTTTCACATCCTCCTCCTCTAAGAACCTATTTGACCAGAAATGTCAACCTTTCGCCGGAACAACAAATTATTGAGTAGCTTTTTGATTGTAAATTCAGGGTTCATTGAAAAACATGAAAGCGATAACTCAGCTGGACACTGGCAATGCTTTGCAAAAGCCCGGGCATCATGATGACATGAAGTCTGTCTGTGGCCCATTTTTAAAATGATGAGGCTTCTCCTGGTAAATGCAGAGAATAGCGACAGTGATTAATCGCCCCCCTCCCTCCCGCCCAAATGATAGAGTGTTTGCTAAGTGAAATGACACGAGGCCGTTCCGAAAGCTCTAAGCATGATGCTAGGAACTGCAGGAGCCCCGGAGCCACACTGTGCTTCCGCCATCTCATTAAGGCTCCTGACGGAATGTTCTCGCAAGATGATTTTCAAATCTGCTGACATTTATTCACAGAATCACTTCAAGCAGATCTAACTTCATTTGCACCCCAGTCACTCTACAGTAACCCTCCAGCTCTAGCCAGGTGGGGTAAAAGACCACCATGGCTAATGGTGACGTGGCCAAAAAATGAGCAGACAGAAGCTGGCTTCTGCTACAGCCCATTCAGAGAAAAATCCACCAGATTTTGAACACCTCGACACAATCCAAACCATGATGAGAAGAAACCAATATCCACTTACTGGGTACCAAGTCTCCGGTAATTGCTTATTGAAAAGGCATCAAGGGTGAGAGCGTTCAAAATTATTGCTGGGTACAAGACATATTTTTCAAAACACTGAAGCCAGACATAGAGTTTTTCAAACCACATTAAATGGGCAACATCTGAAAGAAACACAAAAACTGTTTTAGAATAGCCACTGATCAGATTATGGTTCCTTAAATACATATGATAGTAAGTAATACCTCTCCCCTTTAATTCAAAAGCTGAAGAACTCCAGATACTAGACATGATATACCAATTTTCTTTCCAGGTAGAGACTCTTAGCTTTGTTTCTACATAGCTCATAAATAATAATATATAGCAATGTAGGCCACTATCCCAATTTTTCAAGTCAACTGATTTTTCCATATTAATTATCACTGGGACCAATGAAATGAGGTGTCACACAATATCGAGGCATCGTAGAGTGAGTAAAGGCATAAAGTGAAGGATGGGAATTGGGAAAAAAAATCTCATGGGCCCATTTCCACTAAAGCTTGGGGTTGTTTCTGAGGCTGGGACTAGCTGTGGGGCTCTCTTCTCCCTCTTTTTAGGATATAAGTCAATCAAATGCCTGGACAATCTCCACACATAAGAGAAAGCAGACCATCCCCCTCCAAGCCCTTATCAATGCAGATGTATTACATCCCCGTGAACCTTCACAAGGAAGGAAGCATCTTGGAGCATGAGGTCCATTCTCACATGGGATGAGGCTTTAAGTCACACCAGCCTGGGTTTGCTTCCAGACTCTGCCAACCACAAGTGTGTGTCATGAGCTATTGCCTTTGTCTTTCTGAGCCTCCCTTTTGTGTGTTCTGCCCATCTTCCCTGTCTGCTCCTGGGATAGTGGTCATCTCTCTTTTCCTATTACCCATGACAGAGAAGTCAGCCCTCCTCCCCAGAATATATACTTACAATGCCTCTTTCTGAATTTTCTTACTACTTCTCTCTCTGGAGAGGAATGACTGGTTTGCTTGGACAGAACACAAATTTCCTTGGGCTCTGGCATCAGGAGGTGAGAGACACTGCAACCCTGCCCTCCTTTGCTTCCTGCCTCCCCCAGGAAGGGGGTCCATCCCCCTCCAAGCCCTTATCAATGCGTTGCTGTGGCTGTGGTGTAGGCTGCCAGCTACAGCTCTGATTCAACCCCTAGCCCAGGAACCTCCATATGCCGTGGGAAGGGCCCTAGAAAAAGGCAAAAAGACAAAAACACAACAAAACAAAACAAAAACAATTTATGATTTTAAAGATCTTACACCTCAATAATCTAGAATAAAAATAATTTATAGTAATCATCTATAGTAAAAAATAATCTATAGTAATCTATAGTAAGAATAATCTATAGTATCCTTACTAAACATCTATGGTAAGAATAATGTATGTTAATTTATAGTAAACATCTGTAGTAATAATATATAGTAATTTATAGTAATCATCTATAGTAAGAATAATCTATAATAATCTACAATAAACATCTATAGTAGGAATAATACATAATAATCTATTGTAATTATCTATACTAAAAATAATCTGCAGTTATCTATAGTATCATCTATAATAAGCATAATCTATAGTAGTCTATAGTAATTATCTATAATAACAAACCAAAAGAGCCATGTAGGTTTTACACTGTTTGGATTACACAAGAACTAACTCATGAAAGAGCTGACACACACATTGTACAGAGTGACATGGCAGTGACTGAAAATGAGCCATCCCTTCCAGGCTTCTTACCCAGATTAGGAGACAAATTACCTCACATTGTCATATCCGATGGTCAGCCTCAGGCCTCATCTTACTCAATCTCCCAGCAGTGTGTGACCACACTAATTATTCCCTATTTGTCTACATGATCTTATCCAGTTCCAGGGCTTTAAATGTCAATAGTCAACACACCATTGACTGCTTAAAAGACCTCTCCATGTATGACCTCTTTTCTGGACTCCAAACCCATGTATCCAACATACTTTGAATGTTAAATGAGCAAAGGTCTTTATTCCATGATCTCACCTAAACCATCCCTCCCCAGAGCTCACCCTCATTCCATTCCACAAATAAGCCAGACCACCCTGTGCCAGACCCTCTTTCCAGGCACGTGGGGTAATAAGTGCCCCAAACATCACAAAATCTCTGCCCCAATGGCACTTAGCTTCTAATATGGACAATAAGCAATCGACATAATAAACAGGCACATTACATAGTACATCAGAAGGGATGGGTGGTAAGTGAATGTACAGAGCAGAGTGAAGAGGATCGAGAGTTCTGGGTGCTTCATGAGGACCACAGTGTAAAACAGGGTGACCTGGGAGACATAAGTAAGAAGGTGACACTTGAGGGGAAAGATGCCATGGTGATGTCATCTCATGAAAGGGCACCATCTAGTCGCCTAGTTTCTTAGGACAAAATTCTTTCCCTATTCCCTTCAGTATCTTACATATCCAACCTATAGCCAAATCTTACGGGCTCCACCTTCAAAATCTACCCCATGTTCAATGATATTTCTCCCCCTGTGCTGCCACCATCCTAATCCAAGTCATCATCATGTCTAACCTAAACCAATGAAACGTCCCTAAACCTGGTCTCCTTGCTTCTTTAATGTTCCCAGACCCACAGATTATAATTCAACCAACAGCCAGTGGGGTAAGACTTTGTGATCGCCCTATTAATGCATCCTAATGGCTTTTCATCCTAATTATGATAAAATCTGTGGCAAACAAATTTTAATTAGCAGATCTCCAAAGAGTCATATGTCTTTTTTTTTTTTTCCCCATGGAGCTGATGTGAGGAAGTGGCTGCCCAGCTGGGGATTACATTTCCCAGTTATTCCTTGCATATAGTAGGATGACGTGACCCATTCTTGCCAAGAGAATGAAAGCAGAAGTTATGTGTGTCACTTCCAGACCAACTGGTTAAGTACTGTGCACAGGTCCTCCGTGCTTCTTCTTCTTTCTATCTGCTGGCTCAAGAATGTTAGGATTCAAGAGTGACCTCGAAACCATAAGATGATGGATTCTCAGTATTGAAAAAGCCTGGTCCTCAAGCGACCATGATCCTCTACTATGCAAGAGGCAGTGACTAGGAAAAACCTTTGACCAAATCCCACTGGATTTTGCATGAACGAAAAATAAATAAGCTTTTATTTTGTTAAGCCACTGAGATTTGGAGGTATTTGCTATATTTACCTTCCTCCCATCTACTGACTAACAGAAAACCCAATATCTTTAGCATGTTTTAGAAGACCCTCATGATTTGGTACCTAACTACTTTTTTTAATATTATTTCCAACCTCTTTCTCCATCATGCACTCTCATCCTTGGTGACACTCCTTGAATACTAAAGACATCAAGTTTTTTCCCCTTCAGAAGCTTTGCATCTGCTGTTCACTCTCCTGGCATTCTCCTCTCCAGAGAGTTTTACGACTCACTTCCTCATCCTGTTCAGGTCTCTGCTCAAGTGGCACATCCTCAGTGGATCCTCTCCTGACCACCATATCTGAAAGAGCCTCCTCCTTTCACAATTTCTTTAATGAATTAACACCTCCATTTGATATCTTATGTGTATCTCCATTTGTGTATTATTTTATTGTTTGCTTTCCCCACTACAGGGTGAGCTCCATGAGGTCAAGGACTTTGTCTTGTTCACTGCTGATATCCCCCATGTTGACACAGTAATCCTTCAGTAAGTATGAGTTGAGTAAATGAATGAGCGATCTCCTTGGTTCTTGTTTCAAATGCAAATCTAGCCATGGTATCTCAATGGCTCATAACCTTCATTGTTCTCCACTGTGTCCATACCCTCCAAGTGCCTCAACAAGCCCCATAGGCTTTCCATAATCTGCTGCTTTATAATGCTATGGAACCATCTTCAATCGATTTTGCACTTACATCCTATACTGAACTGGCTACCTGAATTACCGATGTTGGATTTCTTATAAACATTTTTGTTTAACTCTTTTGTACACAGAAACATGCATAAAACAGACACACACACAGATCTGTGCCCTAGCAACTAGCTTAAAAAAAAAAAACCACCCTCAAAGCCCCCCATGCCTCCTTGCAGTCACTTAGTCACTGCCCAATCCCTGATCACCATGGTTTAGTTTTGCCTACTATTCTTTTGTGCCTTTTGCTCAGGATTGTTTGTGAGATCCCTCTATATTTTTGTGTGTAGTTGCCATTTGTCCATTCTCACTGCCATATCATAATCTACTAAATGAATATTCAGTGTTTTTCCAGTCTACTGTTCATAGGCATTTGGCTAGTTTCCAATATCCATTGTGAAGAGTGCTGCTAGGAACACTCTTGTACATGCCTTTTGGTAAACATAGGCACATCTCTGTGAAGTATATATCAAGACGTGGAATTGCTAGGTTATTAAGTGTGCTGATAGGAAGCTCTAGGAGGTGCCACCAAACAATTTCCCAAAGTTATTGTGCCAATTGACACACCCACAAACAGCTCAAAGGTTTCCTTCCATTTGCTCCACATCCTTGCCAGAACATTTTCCCCCCTCCTTCATTTTAGCTGCACTGATGGGTGTAGATTGGTATTGTGTTATGGTTTTAGTTTGCATTTTCCTGATGACTCACCCAGCTAAGTACCTTTCCATGTCTATACTGGCCATTTGGATTTACACTCTTGTGAAGTGGTTCTTTTCCCTATTGGATTATATATCTTTCTTTCCCGATTTTAAGAGTTCTTTATATATCTTAGGTAGGAGTCTTTAGTCATATACACTCATTGGGAAAATCTTTTCCCATTTTGTGGGATGCTTTTTATAATCTCCTAATGGTATCTTTTGTAAAAAAGAGAGAAAAAGAAGAAAAAGATACTTAATTTTAATATGCTCCAAGTTCTCATTGATTTTTCTATTTAGAGATTTTTTGTTCTGTTTAAAAGACAAAAGTCATGACCACATTCTCCTATTTCCTCTAAAACTTTTATTGTTTTAAATTTTACATTTAGATCTGCAATAATCTAGAATTGATTATTGTGTACAGTGTAAGATAGGGATTGAGACTGATTTTTTTCCATGGGTCTATCTAATGGAGCATCACCATTTATTGACAACTTCTATGTGCCCTTCACGGCAGTCAGGCACACTGTTTTATATGCTTCTAGAAGTGCTGGGTGCCTTCCTGAAATGTGCTTTGTATTGCCTACTTCAAAAACTCCTCATCTTTTTGCTGACCTGTCATCCTGCCATCTGAAGCTTTCCTTGGCCCCCTCCCTTCTTCCTCCCCCCACTCCCAATACAATTACCACCAGTGGTTGCTGGGGGCAGGGCATTCAAAGTCCGGCCCAGTGGAAGGAAGGTTTACCACTGACATTATCCGAACTGTCGGCGTAGGTAATAGTAAAAAGGAACCCAACTTTCAATTGGCTTTATTATTGTCTTAAATTCTTTATAAACAACGCACTCCATGTTCTGCCTGTATTCTGTGCACATTGCCTTTAGTTTTGGGGCGAAATGTGTAATTCTTTGTGCCATTACTGAACACTGTGAATTCTACAATTACAGTACCTATCAATCAGATTCATCTAAATATTAATCTTCCCACTAGATCGTGATTTTGTCAAGAGTAGGCAATATGGAGTTCCTATTGTGGCTCAGTGGGTTAAGAACCCAACTAGCAGAATTCCCATCATGGCTCAGCAGAAACAAATCTAATTAGTATCCATGAGGATGCAGGTTCGATCCCTGGCCCCAGTCAGTGGGCTAAGGATCCAGCGTTGCCATGAGCTCCGGTGTAGGTCGAAGACGAGGCTCAGATCTGGCATTGCTGTGGCTGTGGTGTAGGTCAGCAGCTATAGCTCTGATTCGACCCGTAGCCTAGGGAACCTCCATGTGACGTTGGTGCAGCCTGAAAAGACAAAGAAACAAAAAAACAAAAACCCAACTAGTATCCATGAGGATGCAGGTTCAATCCCTGGACTTGCTCAGTGGGTTATAGATCCAGCATTGCTGTGAGGTGCTGCATAGGTTGGAGACATGGCTCAGATCTGGTGTTGCTGTGGCTATGGTATAGGCTTGCAGCTGTAGCTGTGATATGACCCCTAGCCTGGAAACTTCCATATGCTGCAGTGTAGCCATGAAAAGAAAAAAAGAAAAGAGTAGGTGCCATGTCTTATTCAGTTCCGTATTTCAAGCACCTAGCAGAATCCTGGCCTACAGTTAGGGTTCAGTAAATGTTCCTTTATTACTTATTATTTTTAGTGCTTGGGGGGAAACTCTAAATAATTAAATTAACAAGGAGACTTTTTAAAAAGGCAGTCTTTTGGAATTATTTTTTTAATTACAAACCGAAAAGCTTTCTAATTCCAATATATTAAACAACATTGCCTATTTTAATCTCTCATAAAGTGCAATCGGTTACAGTTAGATTTCCTTCTGTACAAAGTTACTTTTTCCAATTTCTCCATTTATAAGACATCACCGGTGTCAGATTGAGGCCAACACATCAAATGCAATTCAGCCTGCTTATAAAAATACATTCATAGAGTTCTATCAACATCCATCGCCAAATCAGAGAAACATGACAACTTTAGCTAGATTCCTGCAAAAATATGTAAATTAAGAGCCATATACGCCAACCTCCTCCCCCAGTGCTGTTAGAAAAATAACCGAAGTAAAAGAACCGATCCGGTGGCTCATCATTGAGGAATGACCCAGGTGCTGTTGGGATGGGGGAGTGTGATGCAGACTTGTGAATCCTCATCACATTTACTTGTAGCAGGCGATACTTCCTAATAAGTGGGGACAAGGCTGACGGAGTACAGGAAGCAACCCCATTGCAGTGCCCAAGGATTTTCTGCAGATAACAATACCAGATATGGGTGTGCCGTAGAATTTCAGTTTCTTCATTCCAGAAACACACCAAGCAATGAATATCAAATTACACAGAAATCACTAATAAGCTCCAAATTTATCCTCCATGCCTTTCCAAATATTTGAGAGGAAAAGTACTTATTCAGTGAGACGTTAACCTTCTGGGCACACGTGTGAAACTCTATCATAGTCACAACCGTAAGGCATGTAGCTGAGAGAGTTAGGCTCTGAGAAGCCTTGGATTGTAAGCACTGTCCTGCCGTCTGCCTTTCGAACATCAAGTTCATAGGCACTGCCTTCAATGTAGCCACAATAATGTATGTGGACAGTTAAGGCCCTGGATCTTTAGAAGGTAATCACTGAGTCTCTAGTTAGAAGCAAACAAGATGACAGCTATAAGGGAGTTCTCTGTCGAGCTTCTGAAGAATCAAAAGAACTTCAAGAGAACTAGAAATCATTTCATTCATAAGTTGCAAAAACCTTTACAAATTTTTAAAAATTCCATCCCTTGAGTCACACACAAAAAAGACTGAGCTGGAAGCCAGGTTGCACTGCATAATTCAGCTCTAGCTTACGACCTGAGGTGCTGCCAGGGAAATGAAAGTGACGACAGCTGACATCTCAATGTGGTGTAGAAGCTCCATTGCCTCCCACTGATTAATTCGGAATCTCTAGATGAGGGGGCAGTGAAGATGTTTTACAGTGTCTGCAAACACTAGCTGACACAGCTATCCAGACTGTAGGTTAAGGAAAAAAAACACTGTAGGTATAAGGTGTACGGTCCGAGGCACAGTCTCCCTGGTTGGTGTTCAGTGCAACATCTAGCCAAGTGGGACTGGAAGAGGGTGTGGAAACAGAGTCAGAATAAATATGCAGGAAGGATGGAGTAGAGAGCAAATCCTGGAGATCACCGATCCCACCCTCCCGACTTTGGGTTCTGCTACTTCCACACATGGAAAGAACATCAATTTCAAGTCAATTCTTATGTATTTCTAGAATCCTTCTCCCAAGGTCAATCATGCATTCCAATGAAATACAGCAACCTCTGGATTATACAAAACATGTAACAGGAAAATAAAAAAAAAATTAAGAAAAAAAAAAAAGAAAATAAGAAAACCCTTGCTGTACAGTGGGAAAATAAAAAAATAAATTAAAAAAAAAAACACGTAACAGGTAAATGTATGGAATGTTTGTATTTGGAAGCGAAGAGGAAGCAAATTAAGAAGAATAGAGACGTAGGAGGAAGTGAAAACAGAAGGGCAATTTATGGGGGTGGCCATGAAAAGCTACTAAAAGGAAAAGTGGACAAAGGCAGTAACGGGATAAATACATTTCTTAAGTCTCCAAATTGTCTCAGTATTCATACAAAAGTCAAGGTAAAAAGAAAGTCTTTCCAATCAGGGTTTGTAATTGCCTTTCTGTAATGTCCAGAAAAAGCAGAGAGATCTTAAAAAAGACATTTCCTTAGCAATGCTATTTCTCTTTTCTCTAGAATATTAGGCCCTTGAGAAAGAGAATGCAAGCTAACTGTGCTGTTTACAAGTTTCCATGTGACTTATCACACCTGAATGCTCTACATATTCTCAAAGGCTTTTCAGGTTGTGTTTTATTTAGATGTTTATGTTACTAAAAACAAGACTTTCTCAATAATTAAAAGTTAATAAAAATCCTCAGGATGTTTTTATCGTTAGGAAGATAGTTTGCTCCAGTTCAAATCTCGAATTATGCCTGACTCAAGCTGCAAAGACACGAGGCTTCCTGCTTCGTAGGGGCCAGATGTGTTTATAAGCATTTCAACAGGGCTGCACCTTGGTTCAACTGGCCTTGTCTCTCTGAGGCATCTGGGGCAGAGAGACCCTGCAAAATGGAATTACACGTCCAAGCTGGTCTCACCCTCTTATTACAGGCAATTGTTTTTCCTAAGAGCATTTCTCACACTTGTCTTTTTTGCTGGGCCAAGTCTCAGACTGCAAAGTCCTTGGCATTGACATGTACTCACGTCATAGTTTATTCTCTAAAAAACAGCCTTCACGTCCCAAACCATTGTAGCATGAATTGAGGGTAAATCATCTTTTTTTTTTTTTATGGTCACACCCACAGCACATGGAAGTTCCCAGATCAGGGACTAAATCCAAGCTGTAGCTGTGATCTACACCAGATCCTTTAAGCCACTGCACAAGCCTGCGGATCAAATCCATGCCTCTGCAGTGACCTGAGCCACTGCAATAAGATTCTTAACCCACCACACCACAGCAGAAACTCCTAAGTCATCATTCTTAAATGTAAAGCAAATTACAACACGCTGCCACTTGAGCCTGTAATTCTGCTTAAGATAAACTCAGGTCCTCACAATCTTTCCATCCTCAAAAAAGCCAATTCAAGGTGAGCCTGTGGCTTCTCCTCCACTTTGGGGGCTAACTCCCTCTCTATCTTTCAGGTTGCAAATTGGATGACACTTCCTCAAAGAAACCTCTTTTTTCCCCTTAAACCTAAATTAGGGTCCCTTTAGCACTCCCTCCTAGCCCCCTAAACTTTTCTTTCATTGTACTTCGAACACTGAACAAATACATAAATCCATGTGATGAATGTTTATCTCTCTATAAAGCCAGGGATCCAGGGCTGCCTTTCTCCATCATATTCAGCATGTAGCACTGTACTCTGTCCCTGGAAGCCACTCAGTAGATTCAGGAGACATCACTGATTATTAGCTGATTATTAACATAATTAACTGAAGTAGACACCTAACAGAACAAAGTTTGAAAAGCTGGGGCTTCCACAGTGGGGCACTGCATGCTTTGTAGGAGTTCGGGATCTACTCCTGGCCAAAGCACTTTCCCTTTTAAAGTAGGTTTGCTGCTGAGGTGAGCCCATGCTGCCCTTGCTCCCCAGAGCTTCCCCAGCATTCTACATGGTCCTTGACATGTGATAGGTTCTAGAATACTTTTGAATGACCTAATAACTATTATTGGGTTCAACGTCATGGTAAATTTCTCAGGGAAATACAAGCTGATAAAGAGCAACATTCAGGAATCAGAATATTAAAGTTTATATTTTTCAAGGAATAAAAATTTTAGTTGTTTCTTTATGGTTTTTGACTTTGGGATCATGCTAAGAAAATTCTTTTTCTCTTCTCCAACCAAGATTATATAATTTGACCTATATTTTCTTGCAGTGCTATTCTGGTTTTTTCTTTCTCTCTTCTTCTTCCCTTAAATTTTTTTTCAATCTTTAACCCATCTGGGTTTTCATTTGATACAAACTCTGCTTCCACTTTTAAAATGTTTAGCTCATTTCCCTAAAACCATCCCACTGATTTTTTTCCATTAATTCAGTGGGGAGTAAAAATAGATTCTTCCAGATGGCCAAAAAGCACAAGAAAAGATGCTCGATATCACTAATTATTAGAGAAATGCAAATCAAAACTGCAATTCTGACACCAGTAGGAATAGCCATCTTCAAAAGATTACAAGCAATAAATGCTGGAGAGGATGTGGAAAAAAGGGAACCATCCTACACTATTGGTGGGAATGTAAAAAGGTGTAACCCCTACAAAGAACAGTATGAAGGTTTCTTAAAAAAATAAATACAAAACAACCGTATGACCCATCAATCCCACACCTGAGTATATATCCAGAGGAAACTATAATTCAAAAAGATACGTTGTTCACCCAATGTTCACTGAAGCACTACTGACAACAGCCATGACATGGAAGCAACCTAAATAGCCATCAACAGAGGAATGGATAAAGAAGATGTGACACACACACACACACTAGAATACTACTCAGCCATAAAAAAGCAAAATAGGAGTTCCTGTTGTGGCTCAGCAGGGTAAGAACCCAACATAGTGTCTGTGAGAATGCAGGTTTGATCCCTGGCCTCGCTCAGTGGATTAAGGATCCAGCATTGCCCCAATCTGTGGCATAGGTCACACACGTGGCTTTGATTCTACCCCTAGCCTGGGAACGTCCATATGCTGCAGGTGCAGCCTTAGAAAAGGAATTAAAAAAGAACAAAATAATGCCATTAGCGGCAAAAATTATCATACTAAGTGAAGTAAGTCAGGCAGAGAAAGACAAATCTCACATGAGATCACTAATACGTGGAACCTAATAAAAATGATACCAAAGAACTTACAAAACAGAAATAGACTCAAAGATTTCAAAACCAAATTTATAGCTACCAAAGGTGGAACACTGGGAGAAAGAACAGATTAGGAGATTGGGATTCATATAAACACACACAGTACTATATATAAACTAGGTCAGTAACACGGACCTACTCGTACAGCACAGGGAAATCTACCCGATGCTTTGTAATAACCTATATGAGAAATGAATCTGAAAAGAAATGGATATATGTATACATGTAACTAAATCACTTTGCTGTACACCTGAAACTAACAAAAGTTTGTATGTCAACTATACTCCAATTAAATTTTTTAAAAATATATTCTTCACATTGCCTTAAAGGATGGAGAAACTCTTTGTAGACTCAGTGCAATAACGGGCTCTCTCTTCTTTATAGAAAGGTCCTCCACTAACACCAAACCATAGTATTTTATTTTATTTTATTTTATTTGTATAATGATCATAACAATCTGATTTCACAGGATTTCCATCCCACAGCCCAAGCAGATCCCCCCACCCCCTCAAACCATAGTATTTTAAACATAAAATACTGGTGAAATCAGTTATAAAATTTTCACATGAAGATGGTTGGGGAAAATATTCACATGAAAGGAGTTAAGAGAGAAGCTTTCAGGTTTTCCCACCATGGGCACCTGAAGGAAGACATTACTTTTGAGAACAACCATCTTGGCAAGAGCAAGGATTACCTTCTTACTCATTTTTGATTCCTCAGCACCTGGGACAGCGCCCAGTACATAGCAGGTGCTCCAAGAATGCAGAGTTTACAAAATCAGAACTCCTCCCCCAAGGAAAGTGTGATTCGCATGCTATTTAAATGAAAAAATTACTTAAACATACCATTCTATTTTTTCCACTGGAGACTATGGATATTATCTAATCATAAAGTGCTGTAAGGGTTAAGCTACTTCAGATATGATCTCAAGAGATGCGTATCGCGGCGACTGAGTCAGGCTTGTCACAGCTGCCTCATTAACTGCAGCTGGGAATTAGTGTCATTCCTCTACAGGGCTTCCTTTGTTCAGTCCTCCCTATGCTGGACCCACAGAACCCAAAGCCACCTTGGTGCCATGCTGCCTTCAACATGTGCTGTATATTAAGACTTCCTGAGGGAGTTCTCACTGTGGCTCAGAGGTAATGAACCTGACTGCTATCCATGACGACTTGAGAGTTTGATCCCTGGCCTTGATCGGTGGGTTAAGGATCCAGCGTTGCTGTGAGCTGTGGTGTATGTAGGTCACAGACACGGCTCAGATCCCACATTTCTGTGGTTGTAGTGTAGGCTGGCAGCTGCAGCTCCGATCTGACCCCTAGCCTGAGAACCTCCATATACTGCAAGTGCGGCCCCCCAAAAAAAGACAAAAAAAAACTTCCTGAGTTTTAGTGTCTGTTTTCTTAATATATCTCTAACAACTGACCATTCATTTTATTTCCACATTGTTTTAAGATTTATCCTCAGTCTAGAAGAACCCCTGTGGGCACCCAGTAAATACCCCACAGCTTGCTGGAGAGAGAGCTGGAGTCTGATGTTGGCAGCTGAATGTTGAGCCTTGTCCCCAAACCCCTTCCCTCTTCATGCTGCCCGGGGTTGGCCTGTGCTTCCCCAGGCCTCCCTCTGCCCTGCTTCCCTTTGAGCAGAGGACACTAGATTCCCACTCTCTGTCTTCCTAATGCCATGTGGTGTGATCCCGGTTTCACTGCCAGTTCCTGGCAGCCCCCTCCAGCCTTATGGAGAACTGACACAGAAAGATAAGTTTCCCAGTGGACTAGGAGTGTGCGAGCCAGAGTGTGCGAGCTGGAGGGGCAGTACCTGGCAGGAAGGGAAAGAAAAGGAGAGGAAGAGGGGGGTGCAGGAAAGACAATAACAACAGAGAGAATAAATAAGGCAGGCTGACAACTGGCAGGCTCTGTTCTGACACATCAGCTTTGAGCCACTTCTTTGGACCACACTTCCCCACCAAAGCATGGTAGTAAATGCTACTCAGCTAGCACTGGTTTAGTTCATGCTTCAAACTATTTTAGTCACTTTGAATTAAAGAGGCTTTGGAGGGTTTTCCAGATCTCATCTACTTCCATTTATGTGCGGAGACAAAGGGGAGAAGGAATACATCCTTCTTCCCAGAACTGTGGTGTCTTTTCTCACACACACAAAGATGAGACCTTCCCAAAGACCCCAGCATAGCCTTTAGGTCCTGAAGTCAGAAAATGACTGACAGGTTGTGTTCTTTTTTCTTTTTCTTTCCTGTTTGGCTGCACCGATGACATATGGAAGTTTCCCATCCAGGGATGGATCTGAGCTAAAGATGCAACCTACCCTGCAACTGGGTACATGCAGGATCCTTTAACCGACTTTGCTGAGCTAGGAGTCAAACCTGCCTGCAGAGACAATGCCAGATCCTTAACTCACTAAGCCACAGCAGGAACTGCCTCATGCTGCATTCTTTCACCTAGCACTATATACATTTCAAAGGCTTTTTTACACATATTGTCAAGTCAGAGTTAATCACCACACAGTTTGTGAACTAGGTCATTCAGGTAGTACTATCATCTGCCAGCAAAAAAAATGTCAAAGCTGTAGGACATGTCCTTCCAGAGGATAAAGGGCCACCAACTGCCTAGCACAATGAGTGAAATGAGGCACAAAGTAAGGTGCAAAATGATTGAGTTTCAGAATCTTGGGAAAGAGGAGGAGGAGAGTGTGCTTATTGAGTGCATTCTGGCTACCAAGGACTCTGCCAAAGGCTCTTCATTTATCACCTTGATTAATTCCATCCCCCAACAAGTTTTTGTTCTAGAAGCCTCCAATTAGAGATGAATCACAATAGTTAAGCATAACTAGTATGGGGCAGAGACAGGATATGAGCCCTGTCTTGCTTCAGAGCTTATTCTCCAGGCCATGCCACTTTAATTTCCTCCTAAACTTTCCAAAAGCTTCCTATAGAGGAACATTTGGTCACATATAAAGGACCAGGAGACAGGGAAGACATCTGACTTCTTGCCAGCAGCAGTGGAGCTATAAGACAATGGAACATGCCCTTAGGACTCTGAAAGGAGTATTTACCCCCAACCAGTTGCACAGTACAAGCTCTCTCTTCAGAGCAAAGTAGGATGAAAACCCTTTGAGACAGATGAAGTCTCAAAACATTTCCTTCCCATGCAACCTTCCCCTGGAGTGACTGGAGGATGTGCCTAATTCGAAAAGAAGGAACACAGATGGAGTTCAGTGGAATTCCCATGAGGCTCAGTGGAAACGAATCTGACTAGCATCCATGAGCACACAGGTTCAATCCCTGGCCTCACTCAGTGGGTTAAGGATCCAGTGTTGCCAGGAGCTATGGTGTAGGTCACAGACGTGGCTCGGATTCCAAGTTGCTGTGGCTTTGGCATAGGCTGGCGGCTACAGCTCTGATTAGACCCCTAGCCTGGGAACTTCCATACGCCATGGGTGTGGCCCTAAAAGAAAAAAAAATAAAAAATAGGAGTTCCCATCGGGGCTTAATGAATCTGACTAGGAACCATGAGGTTACAGGTTCAATCCCTGGCCTTGCTCAGTGGGTCAAGGATCCGGCGTTGCTGTGAGCTGTGGTATAGGTTGCAGATGCAGCTCGGATCCCACATTGTTGTGGCTTTGGCATAGGCTGGCGGCTACAGCTCTGATTAGACCCCTAGCCTGAGAACCTCCATATGCCATGGGAGCAGCCCAAGAAATGCCAAAAAGACAAAAATAAAATAAAATAAAATAAAATAAAATAAAATAAATAAATGTATATAAAAAAAGAAGGAACACAGACACAATGGAAGATTACTCAGCCATAAAAAAGAACAAAATAATGCCATTTGCAGCAACATGGATGAAACTAAAGATTCTCGTGCTATATGAAGTAAGTCAGAAAGAGAAAGACAAATACCATGTGATATCACTTATATGTGGAATCTAAAATATGGTGCAAATGAACCTATATACAGAACAGAAACAAACATAGAGACATAGAGAACAGACTTGCGGTTGCCAAGGGGGAGGGAGTGGGATGGACTGGGAGTTTGGGGTTGGTAGATGCAAACTATTATATTTAGAATGGATAAGCAACGAGGTCCTTCTGTACAATACAGGGAAATATATTCAATCACTTGTGATGGAACATGATGGAAATATTATCCAAAAAAGAATGTATATATCTATAACTGAGTCACTTTGCTGTACAGCAGAAATTGACAGAATGTTGTAAATCTACCATAATAAAAAATTTAAAAAAAGAATATACACTTTAAAGCTAACAAAAAAACCACAAAAAAGCAAAAAAAGAAGGAACAAACAAAGAATAATTGGAGCTGGCTCCAGAGGGAGTCTGGGAAGGGATGGAAAGGATAGAGTATCTGACAGGTTTGTGTTGCTGGAAAATTGAACTGAGAGAGATATTACAAAGCTACTGGAAAGGCTGGCAGGTGCAAAAACAAATCCGAACAAAAAGTAAATGTGATCATGGTACACTACTGGACTAGATGTGAACAACAATTAGAGTTTCTACATACACATCTATGGGTAGAAAAAAACTGAGTATGCGTTCAACAAAAATTATATTGGGAGGAAGGAGAAGGGGAAATAATGTATGAAGAATGATAAGAGAGATACATTTTTATTATTCATAACAGGAAGTCAGCAGACAGGCAAATCTGAAACATCAAGAAATAGAACATGGAGTTCCTGTCGTGGTGCAGTGGTTAACGAATCCGACTAGGAACCATGAGGTTTCGGGATCGATCCCTGCCCTTGCTCAGTGGGTTAACGATCTGGCGTTGCCGTGAGCTGTGGTGTAGGTTGCAGACGCGGCTTGGATCCTGCGTTGCTGTGGCTCTGGCATAGGCTGGCGGCTACAGCTCCGATTCGACCCCTAGCCTGGGAACCTCCATATGCCAAGCAGGAGCGGCCCAAAGAAATAGCAAAAAGACAAAAAAAAAAGAAAGAAAGAAATAGAACATGAACATTATTTAGAAGAATTATGGTAAATACCAGACACCATATCTAGAGTAGAAAATAATTTCTCCTGGAGAGGAGGAATCAGACAGGAAAAAGTGGGCCAGGACGTGCTGCTGCTTTTTATTGCAACTTGTTCTATTTGATTTTTAACACTACCTCTTACTTGGATATAAATGAAAAACACATTAGAAAAAGCAGTATCTCACAGAACCATGTGTTTCACATGCAGAAACCAGTCTATCTGCAAATCAACAGACAAGATTTGCTAAAATGCAAAGTAAATTTCATTTAAGAATTACAAATTAAGGACTCACTTGTAAATTAGTTTTTTATAGCAGTGGATTTGGTTAAATGACAATTTACATGAGATTTTCAGTTGATATTTTTAATCCTTTCTATAATCTTTTATCAATTTATTCTAATATACTCAAAAATTATAGCTTAAGTGTTTTCAGCAACCATTCTTTGCAAAGGGATGAGCCCATGTGTATGTATCTTAATATCCATATACACTGGAGTTCTTCAAACAAGCCTTTACTGCCAGGCTCTCCCTGTCTATGGGGTACCCTTCCTTCTGTGAATTCGCAAAGCACTAATCATTCGTTAATTCATTCAACCAATATTAAACACCTATTCAACACTTAGTTATGCACCAGACACTAATTCAATGCTTAGTTATGAAATCTCTTTTATTTCCATTTTATATGAAAAACCAACCAGCTGGAAAAGCTTAACTGATGAACATGAAGTTAACTGTAACCTCTTCATGTGGGTCTTGGGACTTTCACTTTGTATTTCCTGCAAGGCTGAGCATAGTGCTAACCCCATGTCAGTCTGTGGGCAGCAATCGTGGCTCTTCTTTTCCAACACAGCCATAGCTTTGCTTACTAGGTTAGAAACTCTTGATAATATAAACCACATCTTAGTCAACCTGCCTCTCTGGTTCATGGGTTTTGTATAATGTAGGAACTCAGTAATTATTTTCTTTTTTTTTTCTTTTTTGTCTTTTTTGCTATTTCTTGGGCCGCTCCTGCGGCACATGGAGGTTCCCAGGCTAGGGGTCGAATCGGAGCTGTAGCCACCGGCCTACGCCAGAGCCACAGCAACGCGGGATCCGAGCCGCGTCTGCAACCCACACCACAGCTCACGGCAACGCTGGATCGTTAACCCACTGAGCAAGGGCAGGGACCGAACCCGCAACCTCATGGTTCCTAGTCGGATTCGTTAACCACTGCACCACGACGGGAACTCCAGTAATTATTTTCTTAATGACTAGTATCATCATGAGCATTTTCTGAGTGAGTAAATAAGTAAACAAATGAATGCCAATAAAGAACTTATTTTTATTTCAATCTTTTTTAACTCCATCAAAACCCACTTTTATGGTAAGAGTATGTATGGTCATCAAATCAGATCATTTCAACTATTCTTAAGTTCTCAAGAGGCAAGAATGATCCTATCTCGGGTATTCCTTCTTGGGGGATTATGGAGAAATGAGGCCCAGCTTCATTATCCCTTTTTGAAATAATGCAATTCCTTTGGAAATTTCTTAGATAAAGCAAATTTCCAAACGGATTCAACTTCTTACTCTTTTATAGCAGGAAAAAAATCAATGAAGTCATTTGCCTATAATCATCACAACAGATTTGCTTTATTCTCTAAAAACCCTGTGCTCCTTAAACATTCAGGCTCAAAAGCTGCTTACTTGAATACAGTGGTGCTGTTTTTAGCAGTCTACTCTGTATGTTTAGCATGATTCACTTAGATCAGTGGGGAATAGAACAACAACAACAACAAAGAAACCTTATGCATGCTCATTAATATAACTCACTTACGCCACCACTATGTTTCATTTGACCACTGAACCATATTATGATTGCTACAATTTTGTTCTTTTAGCTCAAACATGGGTGAAATACTTTGTGGGAGCTAAGATGGGATAAGGTTTACCTAAACTAGTCCCAAAAGTTAAGATCTGAATTGGCTAAAAAGATGTGTTTCCATTTATAGTCTCCTAAGTTCCACTGACAGTCTTCTGAATTCCAACTCAGTTCCATGTTATCATAGTCTGAATTTTGTATAAAAAATAATTGCTGGAGTTCCCATCATGGCTCAGTGGTTAACGAATCTGACTAGGAACCATGAGGTTGCAGGTTCGATCCCTGCCCTTGCTCAGTGGGTTAAGGATTCGGTGTTGCCATGATCTGTGGTGTAGGTCGCAGATATGGCTCAGATCCCATGTTGCTGTGGCTCTGGCATAGGCTGGCGGCTACAGCTCTGATTAGACCCCTAGCCTGGGAACCTCCATATGCTGTGGGAGCGGGCCAAGAAAATGGCAAAAAGACAAAAAAAAATTAATTGCATACCTCCAAGTAATTTTACATATCAAGTAAAACTGCACAGCAAAGGTATGGAGATAGGAAAGTAGTAAGCTAAAAGAAAGTACAGGCTCCAAGTTTATGGCAAATGTAGAGCAGATGATATATAAATTAAGTGCAAGCATTGGGGGGACCAGCATGAGCAAGGAGATGTGTTGTTCACAGTCATAGTAGAGAATGTGATGGAAAGAGGTTCAGGGGAGCACCTGAGAAGTTAGCCTGATTGGATGGTTGGGAATGGACCTCAGGAAGGATTGATTTCTGAACAAAGAACTGAAAGATGAGCCACCTGGCCTGAGTCTAGTGACACTTGAGAAAACCATCCCAGGCCCACAGGACGGCAAGCAGAAAAGAGTGGGAGGATGGAGTGTGTTTGAGAAACCACAGGAATGCTAAGTCAATCAAGTATACGTCCAGGTGTGGGTCTAGTTCTAGGTAAGCAAATCAAGTTCAACAAAATTCAAGGGTTCAGAGATCAAAATTCAAAGGTCAGTCTCTGCTTTTCCTGGTTTCATGGAGGAGGAAAGGGCAGCCAAGTGATGCTTTTCTTTATTTTTTATAAAACGTTATTGAAGTAGAGTTGATTTACAATGTTGTGTTAATTTCTGCTATACAGCCAAGTGACTCAGTTACACATACATATATATATTTTTTTCATACTCTTTTCCATGGTGGTTTATCAGAAGATATTGAATATAGTTCCCTGCTCAACAGTAGGACAGTGTTGTTTATTCATCTATATACAATGCTGCTTTTCTTGGTCCTCAAGTCAGCTGAAGCAGGAACAGCATAACGTTCAGGTCTGAGTGATATAAATGAATTTCTCCTCAATAATAATAACCAACTAATTTCACGACGCTTACATTGAATTCGCCCTATTTCAACTTTCTTGTTTGGGGAACAACCCTGTACACTCCAAAGTACACACTCTTCTTTTTAGATTATGGTGAAATATCCAGAAAGTAGCACAGACCGTGGTCACCAAGTTCGGTGTGCAATTCTGTAGCATTAAACGCATTCCCACTGCCACGCAGATCCTGGGTTTAAAGTACGCCTCCCGCTGCATTACATCTTGGGGAGGGATATTTTACTCACCTGTCACTTCCCGTTGCTGATACTCTTTGTTTTTAAGGATGGGGTGTGAAATCCACATCCACGGGTGGTGCTTGCGCAGCTGGGGGAGCATGTAGTGGGTTACAAACCCCACAGCACCAGCCAGGGCAAACAGCACGACACTGAGAAATGGCTGCAGAGAAGGAGGGTGAGAGTCACTACAGAGCTTGAAGGATGGGAGGAAGGGTTACCCACAAGTAAAACAGCACACTCTGCCCCTGCCTCGCTTCCCTCTGAACACAGAGCCCAGTTCAGTTCTCGTTTCCAGGCTCTGAAAATTTCTCCCATGCTGTGTGAAACCCATCTCTGTGTTGGAGGTGGGATGAAGAAGAGGCTGAGATATTCTGCCCTTTGGAATACTTTTTCTTGTTTCTCTCTCTCTCTCTCTCTCTCTCTCTCTTTTTTTTTTTTTTTTTTTTGTCTTTTGTCCTTCTAGGGCTGCACTCACGGCATATGGAGGTTCCCAGGCTAAGGGTCTAATCAGAGCTGTCGCTGCCGGCCTACACCACAGCCACAGCAACATGGGATCCAAGCCACGTCTACAATCTATACCACAGCTCATGGCAATGCCGGATCCTTAACCCACTCAGACAGGCCAGGGATCAAACCCACAACTTCATGGTTCCTAGCCGAAATCATTTCCACTGTGCCATGATGGGAACTCATTATTTTTCCTAAAAGAGGAGATGGAGAGTAACAAATGGAGCCAACAGACTTCCTCATTGAGAAGAAAGGAGTTGGCAACTATCTGTAAGAACCTTCAGCCAGAAATCCCATCAGGAGCTCTTGACTTCCGCTTCTCCAACTGAAAATTATATTTCAACCATCTTTCTGGCTCTGTGACCTCTGAGCCATCCCTTCTCCACTCACAGTAGTGAGGTGCTAGCCTGTCCCATCACTGCTGACTGTCCCCACTGTGGATGCTGGAGATGGGCTGCTGCTCATGTAGCCAGACAGGGAAACACAAAGGGTGAAACCACTGAACCAATCTGTGATGCGGACCAAATCCAATCTTGGACATAACTGATTGCCCAGGGATACAGTCCTTCCACCCCTCCACTGGCCTTGTCTGCCCTTCCTCTGGCTCCACTATCCTATCAGTAGCCCAGAGCTGCCCAGATGGGCACTGTAACTACGGGAGGATGAAGAGGTGAGAAGAGTGCAGAGCCAAACTGATACGTACACGCAAGGACAGGAACACGGTGCTGGCACTGACTGCAAAGGACAGAACGGCAGCCAGGGAGCAGATGACCAGATCTGATTTCAGGATATCCTTCTGTGAAAATAAAACAAACAACTGTCCCATTTGCTCTTCTGTGTTTCTTTCAGCAGCTCCGTGTCACCAGGTACAGCAGGTAACAGGATTGACCCTGGATAAACTACACCTGTAGCCCATCACTTACCTGATCCATTTCCAATAGCATACGTTGGATGGACTGTTCACCACCTCCTGTTTGGGGAAACTGAGGCAGAAGGTGGGGAAGAGGAAAGGCAGCCTACAAGGTTAGTCTCCATCCCCCTCCACTAGTTATGGAGGGAAGAAAGGTTTTCTAACCTGCAGAAGAGGCAGATGGCTCTTCTCTACAAACAGAGGTCAGATCCAAGATGCCCAGGTCTGATAAAGGAGGGTAAAATGCAAATAATCTCCACTTGACTTTGGCATAATTCGTATTTTAACCTGTGCATGGCCCAGTTATGCCAAACAGAGGCCTCTTACACTGTGACTTATTTCTCTGGACCGGAACAGATTTTAGATATTAATTCACCCGTCAAATTAGGCAAAGGCCATTTCCAAATAATTTAAGTACATATGTATTATGTATGCATATGCAGAAAATGAAATGTCAGTAACTTGCTAATCATTTTCCATCACACAAAATTGTGGTGTGAGCTGGCACTAGAGAAAACGAAGCAAAGTTAGACCAAAGAATGTTATTAATGCTGCAGATAGATAGGGAATGGCCTGTTAGCTCAAAAAGGGTGCAATACTGCTGACCAATAAACAGAGATAGAAGGGACATTAAAAGACCATCAACCTTTTTCATCCTGCAGAGGTTAATCAGCTGCAGTACACAGTTATTGACCATTTTATTAAGGTATCACATTGTTACCTGAAAACTGAAATCATCCATTTAAAAATATCAATATACCATATGAAAAAGGAATCATGCCACTTAAATAATTATTTTGAAGGTTATCTGTCAAAATATCGTACAGAATGTACATCTCTGTTTCCCCACATACCCCCCTTTTTTCTTTCTATACAAACTATATAGCTGTTGACCTACATTCTCTCATTCTTTCTTTTCTTGTCTTTTTAGAGCTAAAATGTGCAAGTCATGCTGCTGGCTTTCTGACTGAATTGACATCCAAAGTGATAGGAAGAAATCAGGAGGGCAGCTTAAATGGAGCAATAATACCCTAAACTATCTGGTAAAAAATCAATACGGCTTGGTTGGGATAACCGATAATATAGTGAGAGGATGCACTCACAACAAATTACAAATTAGCTGCTCAAATTTTGTTTTGGTCACACCCACACCCAGGGCATATGGAAGTTCCCAGGCCAGGGATTGAGCCCATGCCACACCAGTGACCTGAGCCACAGCAGTGAAAACACTGGGTCCTTAACCTGCTGAGCCACCAGGGAACTCTTAAAGCTTTGAATTTCCTATCTCAAAAGTTTATAATTCACATACAACTATGGAATATATGAGAAAATAGAGAGTGATAAACCACATTCTAGATTTATTCCTAATAATGGTAATCTGATTTTTGAGGAGGGAAAATCATTGGTTTTTAATTCTGCATCTATAAATGTTTGTGATCAGAAGTTTTCTCAAGAATTTACTGTTCGTAAATGGCAAAAATTCATTCAAATTATCTCCTTTCATTCCAAACACTTAAAAAACGCCAAACCTACCCAAAGAAAAGTTCTGTAACTCACTGTATCTCTAGGCTGTGGAGTTATGTTGATTTTTATTCCCTATGGTCTATGTCATTTAAAAATTGCTGAAGCATTTTCCAAAATGTATATCTAAATACATATTTTCCAAATATTCTAATTTAAAATGGTGTCATCTTTAATTGACCTATCATCCCTCTTTAGAGGCAAATCAGAGAGCCACCAAGACAAGTAGTGGGGGGGGAGGGGTTGCACCTGAAGGATTCTTAAAGTGAGACGGAGAATGTTAATTTTTTTCCCACATTGCATGATATACAGGAATTTCACTGATTTTGGTCAGTGACATGAGTACTTGTTGGAAGTACAAATGATTATACAGCCTCTATTTATTCATCCCCCCTGCCAGGATTGATGGATGGATGGATGGATGGATGGGTTGATTGATGCAAAGCATAGTTTACTTACAGTGTTGTGCCAATCTCTTCTGTACAGCATAGTGACCCAGTCACACCCATATATACATTCATTTTCTCATACTATCTTCCATCATGCTCTATCCCGACAGTCTCTATTGATTAAAATGTTCTTTCTGCCCATTTCTTTTCTTTATCATAATTTTTAAACATCTCTATTGAGATATAATTGACTTACAAAAAATGTGTGTGGGGGGGTGGGGGGGAGTGTGGGTGTGTGTGTGTGTGTGTACAGAGATATATTGTGTATAGTTTGGTGTTTTGACCTATGTATTTCCTCATGAAAGCATTACCATAATTAAGATACTTAGCATATTCATCACATGCCTCCCAATTTCCTCTCCTGACCTTTTCTCATACATGTCCCCCTTCTCTCCTCAATCCGTCCTCAGGCAAGCACTGCCCTGCTCCATTACTGTAGCCTGTTTTCAGTTCATAGAATATAATATAAATGGAATCATAGATGATGTATTCTTTTTTGGTCTGGCTTCTCTCACTCAGTATAATTATTCTGAGAATAATCCGAGTGTTGTCTGTATTAATAATCCATTCCTTTTCACAGCTGTGTAATATTCCTTGCCCCTTGCCATGGATGTACCCCCACAATGTGCTAATCCATTCATCTGTGGACAGACATCCAAACCCTTCCCAGTTTGGAGTTATTTATAAGTAAAACTGCTATGAATGTTCATGGACATGTCTCCATACCTATGAGTAGAATGTTTGGATCATATGGTGAATCTAGGCTTAACATCGCCTTTTTTTTTTTTGCTTTTCCTGCAACCTGTGAACGTTCCTGGGCCAGGGATGCAGCTAAGCATCCTACAGTGCACAGGACAATCCCTGACAACAGAGAATTATCAGGCTCAGCATCCATAATATGTGGTGGAGAAATCTTGATTTAGCAGTATCCAATAAAGGTCTTAATTTGCATTTTCCAATGGCTGATGATGTTGAGCATTTTTCATGTTCTTAATTTTTAAAAACAACTTTGACAACAGAATCAAAAAGATGAAATCTTTGGGGATAAACTGACAAAAAATATACAAGATCAATATATTGAAAACTACAAAACACTGCTGAGAGAAACTAAAGAAATAAATGGAGCGATACTCCGTATTCATGAATTTGAAGATTTGATATTGTTAAAGGGTCAATCTTTACCAAATTGGTTTGTAAATTCAATACAACTTTGTATAAATTGGCAAGCTAAATCAAGAATTTATTTGGAAATGCAATGGACGCAGACTAGGTAAAATAACTGAAAAAGAAGAACAAAATTGGAGGACATTCAATACCTGGCTTCAGAAATTTTATGTGCAAAGTTACAGTTATCAGGTATTGATCATACTGGCACAAAATATACGTTGAGATCAACTAAATGGAATAAAGGGTCCAGAAATAGACCAATACATGAACAGTCAACTGATTTTAAACACAGGTGTTTGTAAAGGTAAGGTAAAATGACACTTTTTCCCAAAATAAGGTAAGGGATAATTTTTTTCAACAAATGTTTCTAGAACAATTGGAGAGTCATCTACAAAAAACAAAATAATAATAATAAAAAAAAACCTCCTCGACATTGACCTCACATCAAAATTTAACTCAACATGCATCATAAACCTGATTTAAATGATACAATTTCTCAAAGAAAACATAAGAGGAAATCTTAGTGACCTAGGGTTTGGCAAAGCTCTCTTGAATAAGACACTAATAGCTGGAACTGTAAAAGAAAAAGTCATAATTTGAACTTCATGAAAATTTAAAACCTTTGTTCTTCAAAAAACATTGTTATAAAAAGGAAAGACAAGTCTGGAGTTCCCATCGTGGCACAGTGGGAATGAATCTGCCTGGAAACCATGAGGTTGCAGGTTTGATCCCTGGCCTTGCTCAGTGGGTTAAGGATCCGGCATTGCTGTGGGCTGTGGTGTAGGTTGCAGATGTGGCTTGGATCCTGTGTTGCTGTGGCTGTGGTGTTGGCCGGCAGCTGTAGCTCCCATTAGACCCCTAGCCTGGGAACCTCCATGTGCTGCAGGTGCAGCCCTAAAAAGACAAAAGACAAAAAAAAAAAAAAGAAAGAAAGAAAAGACAAGACAAAGACTGGGGAAAATATCTGCAAAACATACATCAAACAAAGGATTTTCATCTATGGTATATAAAGAACTTTACAACTCAATAATAAGTTCAATGACTCTTCCCTATCCCCATTCCTAGATGCAAAAAGTTTGCTCTGAGTCACCAAAGGTGATGGCAAATGGTAATTATTCAGCTTTTCACTCTTGGTGCTAATTAATAAAACTATAGACCACTCTCTTAATATTGGTGAAAGTAACATCAGCAAAATAAAAAGGAATGATATCCTCTTTTTCCTACAGCCACCCAAAAAGCAGATATTATTTTGCTCCAAAAATTTTATTTTCGAAAATATTTTTTAAAAGGAATCTTGAGGATTTCTGCTGTGGTGCAGTGGGTTAAGAATCCCAACTGCACTGGCTTGGGTTGCTGAGGAGGTGTAGGTTCCATCTCTGGCCTAATGCAGTGGGTCAAAGGATCCAGCATTACTGGATTCAACCCCTGGCCGAGGAACTTCCATATGCTGCAAGTATGACCACTAAGGGAAAAAAAAAAAAAAAAAAAAAAAAGGGAATCTTGAAAGACAACTGGAGCAACTCAGAGATTGTTGCTGTGTTTTCTGGGCCAGTATTTTTGCCGGTGAATGCTGAACCACAGTTTTAGCTGTAATCACAATGTATACGAGTTTTTCTATGAACGTTTTGTTGTAGTATAAACTTAGCATACATATAATTTTCTACCTTTTTCAGTAATAGTTTCTTTTGTAAGCATTATAAATATTGTATAGACTTACTAACAGATACTTAATGGCTAAATAATCTCCATTTTCTAATGCCATACACACACACACACACACACACACACACACACACACACACACACACACACACTGTCGGGAGCCATAAGGCTGCTCCAGTAAAGAAAGCAAAGCCACAGTTGGCACCTGTGTGAGGCTTGTCTGGTTAGCAGAGCTACAGACAAGCTGAAGAAAGAAGAAGGATTGCGGATGCATGAGGCTTGTCTGGTTAGCAGAGCTACAGACAAGCTGAAGAAAGAAGAAGGATTGCAGAGCAATCCCTTGAAAGACATCGGCTCCAGGAAAATAAAAATGATATCCCCTAAAAAATATGTTAATCTATTTTTCTGTGTTTATCCTTCCTTTTCTATCTCTATTCACAGCTTTCTTACTGCTAAAGATTTGCCCTGGGTACATAAAACACTTGAACCAAAACAGAGTGAAGTTATTTAAACAATGTAATGGAAAAAGCCTTTGTTTTGGAGTAACAATTTATGGCACCTATTTTGTGAGAGTATACAGGGGTAACGTGATTTCAGTCCCTTTACTTAAAAAGAAGTTTAGGGCTGGGAAAATGTTGTTTGGCCTATAAATTGCTATTTTCTATAATAGATATATTTTTTATCAAATAACAGTGTCACCTGTAACTTTTATCCCTTATGGGGGCATTTGCTAATTTTTGGGTATAATACTCCTTTCTATTGAAATTGGTGGTTTGGAACTTACGTAAATCAGCACAACAGGTTATACGCTTAGCTTGCTGGCGCCAAATAAATTGTGGTTTTAAGAATGCCATGAGCCCAAGGCTTTCATGCGTTTTGTTAACTACATACAACTTTAGTTAAAGAATGTTAGGTATCATAGTTTATTACTTATTAAAGCTTTGTTTTCTTTATATAGAATAGAATAGCTACTGTTGTTGACCTTTTAAGAAAAATACAGTATGAAACTTTAAGTTTGTAATCTTGAAGGAAAATCTGAAGTTGAAAGGAACATGTTTTAACTAACCTTCTTTTTTGTATCTCGGGTGGAGGGAACAAAAGGGCTTTAAATCAAATGTTAATGTCAAATCTTACACGAAACCTGATTGTGATAGGGTATAAAAACTGATGCTTTTCATTTAATAAATTGGGTCATCTGCAGCATGCAGCTGAGGAGTTGGCTCCAATTCTTTCCACGCCGTTTGTAGCCCATCCTCTCCTTCGGCACTCCCTGGCTGCTGGGGCTGGACCTCGGCAACACACATATACACAAAGGGTCATAGGGGACACTCAAAGCATTAATTTAGTGAATGAAACTGAATACAAATACTTCCTAACTGCTAGCTATTAGGTTGCCTTTCTTTTTTTTTTTTTTTTTAACCATAATGGATTTTTCGCAAACATTGTCTTTTATGCACCTAAATATTTTTTCATGTTTTGAATGAATTCTCTAGAAAAACTGTAACAAATAGATTTACTATATGATAGGTCATGGATATTTTACAATTCTGGATACATTATGCCTTACCAGATGACTGTAATAATTTACACAAATACAAACAACATCTAAGAAATCATCTTGTCACAACTGGCAATGTATGACTATATGTACCTTCTACTTTATAAATACCAAAATCTTTCCAAAAGGGATATACTAATTTACACCACCCCCAGCAGCACGTGAGTTTCCTTGCTCTATGCTTTTGTCAACATTTAGTATTGTTAGGACTTTAATTTTTTTGTCAGTCTGGTTGGCGTGAAATGGTAACTCAGTATGGTTTTAATTTGGTTGCCTAATTTTTTTTTAATGATAGAGAAGAACTATTTAATATTCAGCTTCATCTTAGTACAACCTTATGTTTCTTTTTTTTCCTGATTACTAATTAGATTGCATATATAGTCATGGTTTGGTCATTTATATTTCCTTTTTTGTGAAGTGCATATACACGTTAATTGAGATATCTGGCTTTCCTCTTGATTTATATAAAATTCCTATTTTATATTCAGTATAACAGGAGTGCTTTATCAACTATACATAATTTTTAAATTGTGTCCCCATTCTGTGGTCTGTTTTCTTAAGTCTCTTTCTTTTGGTGTTATTTGATTAATCAAAAGTCATGACTTTAACAATTTGAATTTTTGTGTTATTGTGTTAAAATTTTTTCCTACCCTGATATCAGAAAGATAATTTCCTTTATTATGATTCTAAGTGCTTTCAGGGTTTGTCATCTCATATTTAGATGTATTATCCATCTGGAATTGACTTTTCAGGATAGTGGCAGAGGAGTCATATTATATTTTGTTCCTTATGAAGAACTATTTTTTTCACTCCACTTTTCCTTCTGTATAAGATTGGAACTTATGGTTAGTTACACTAATGATTACAACACACAGTTAACTC